>NW_006408555.1:2474268-2590533 GCF_000296735.1 Chrysochloris asiatica | reverse complement strand
AGACTGTAAATTCCAAAAAGGCAAGTTCCCCCCGGCCCCCAAAAAAAAAAAAAAAAGGTAAAGAGGATAGAGAGAAACACTGTTAACTGATGATATATGGAGGGGATAATAATCAATGTAATGAAAATGTTTTCTCATGTAAACTATCACATAATTCACAATAAATGGCTCCCCAAAAAAAAAAAAAAGGCTTGGCTTTTCTTCGAACTGCATAGAGGTCATCCCTGGGCACACCCATTGCTTCTAGCAGAGAATGTTGCTGACACTTGCTCTGGTGGCTGGAGTTGGCATGTGGTTCAGGACAGGAGTGTAGGATGGGAGGCCAGCATGTAGAATGAGCAGAGCTCCCCCTGCCCAGCTGTCTCTCTGGACCCCAGTGTGTGGGGTGAGAGCTTATAGTACAGCCTAGTTAGTACTGCGCCCTGAGCTCTCTCTCTGGTCCCAGAGGAGATTCGTGAGTGGGGGCGCATTTCCCACCTAGAGCCTGCTCCCTCTTTGTTGCTATTCTGTCCCAGCGCAGCATCAGCAGTGGATTGTTCAGGATAGGGGCCCTCCCAGGGACAGCCCTGAGGCCAACGCACAGAGCATGCTCCCCAGATCCACTCCTAGTGGCCTGTTGAGGAACTGCAGTGACAACCCGGGAAAAGACCTGGAGAGGGAGAGGACCTCCGGTGGGGGGAGACACTGTTGTCCCCACTCCCACTCCTGCTACCCATGAATGCACCATGTCCATGTGCGTTTCCGCGTGTGAGAAATCGAACAAGACAAAAATTCAAAACACCTGGTAGTCGAAAAGGTACTCATAAAAAGGAAACACTGTGAATACAGAGATAGCGGAAAAGATCAAGTTCAGAAGAATCACAGCGGTCGGCTCAGGTGACAATTCCATGCCCGTCCTTTTCTTCTATGTCTGCGGGGAGAGGGTGGGCATAGACGCTTCAAGTCACTTAAGACAGACTTGCCTCACTGTTATTATCAGAATCCTTGTTATCCTTATAATAACATTTACCCAGATTCCCTGGCCCATTGGGCACTGGGCATATGGTGACCACATTGTCTGAGCCAGAAGACTGGGGAGTTGTCAGATGACAGGGAGGGGGCACATCCCTGGGTGAGTGCCTGGGGGCTCAGACCCTGTCAGGTGACTGCACCCATGTTGAAGAGAGGGGAAGGGGCTCCCACCTCCTGAGAGAGACTGTCCCAGCTCAGAGCCAACAGAGTTCACTGGGAAGGCGTCAGGGGTCCAAAGGGAGCCTCACAAAGACCATGTGTTTTCTTCTGCGCTCTTTTCTGGAAAATGAATGGAGAAATGAGCTAAAGAGGGCAAGGAGCTGAGGGGTGGGTGCCATCAAATCAAGGGGGCAGGGCTGGGATGGAGGAGGTAAGGGGCTTGGCCAGGTGCATGCAGGATGCATGGATACTGGTGGAGACCATCATGGTACCGTCTAGTCAGTTCTGACTCATGGTGACCTTCTGCACAATATAATGAAACACTGCCTAGTCCCGTGCCAACCGCACAGTCGCTGCCATGTTTGAGCCCATTGCTGCTGCCACTGGGTCAGTCCATCTCATTGGGGGTCTTCCTCTTCTTCTCTGACCCTCCACTTTACCAAGCATGATGCCCTTCTCCAAGGACTGGTCCCTCCTGAGAACATGTCCTAAGTATAAGAGATGCAGTCTGGTCATCTTGACTTCTAAGGAGCATCTGACTACTTCATCCATCGTAGATCTGTTTGTTCTTCTGATGGTCTATGTACTGTTAATACTCTTCCCGACGATGGCAGTGCTAATAAACCTGCCACCCTCAGATAGCGACTCCACAGGACACTGGAGACCTGCCTCGTAGGGTTTCTGACACTGTTCTTTGTTGGAGCCTCATCCTTCTGTGGAGCAGCTGGTGGATTTGAACTGCTGACCTTTCAGTTAATAGTGCAATGCTTACTTAACCCTATAGCACAGTTCTCCTCTATCCAGGAGGGTCTCACCACCAGGACACTTAATGTGTACCCCACTATTGTTGAGTTCACGCCGGCTCACTGCGACCCCATTCAGGGTTCACGTTGGCTCACTGCGACCCTATACAGGGCTTCAGAGACTCACTGTGATCCTATACAGGGTTCACGCCGGTGCACTGTGACTCCATACAGGGTTCACACCTACGCACTGTGACCCCATGCAGGATTCACGCCGGCGCACTGCGATCCCATACAGGGCTTCTGAGCCTGTAAAACTTCATAGGAGCAGACAGCCTCTGCTTTCTCCCGAGCAGTGCCTGGTGGGTTTGAACCAGCACTGTTGCAGTTAGCAGCCCAACACCTGACCCATAGTGCCACCAGTGCCCGTTTAACGATAACAATGGTGGTGGTGGTGTGCCTTCGAGTCGGTTCAGCTTCATACTGACCCGTGTAGAGCTTCAAGGCTGTTCATCTTTACTGGAGCAGAAAGCCTCATCTTCTCCTGCGGAGCAGCTAGTGGATTTGAACTGCTGACCTTGTGGTTAGCAGCCCAATGCCTAACCCACAGTGCCACCATCGCTCCTTAACGAGAATCATTGCTGTCATTAAGTGCCGTCGAGTTGGTTCCGACTCATAGCAACCCTGTATGGGGGGTTCTGAGGAGCGACTGGTAGATTTGAACTGTTGACCTTGTGGTTCACAGCCCAGTGTGGATCCTACAGCCCCACACCAGGACTCCATGAAGACCCTAGTTAACGGTTCTTGAACAGCGGCCATATGTGGGGGCTCTACCTTGTTTACTGCTCCAAGGGCCGCCCCCCCCCCCAGGTCTGCCAGGCTCCGCCCACCCCCAGGTGAGAACCTGCTGGAGACCCCGCTAGCAGGGGGCAGGACGGAAGGGAGTGGGAACACCTGTGAGGAGCCCCATGGGCGCGTGCCCCTCCCACCTGAAGGCGCAGTGGGCAGCCTGGGATCGGGACGGCCCCTCCTCGGTGGTATGGATGGGGGACAGAGGGGCCTGGACGTTCGAAAGGCTTGCTCAGGAGACCCGGCATTATCTGCAGGGGTGGAGGTCAGAGCTGGGAGTGAAGACACGACCGGAGGTGGGGCAGAAATCACGCACATCACCCGGATCGCGGTCAGAGTTCGCAGGAAGCAAGGTACGCACGGTCTGACTTGTGCTTACTTACTCACCTGCAGGGAGGGAACAATCGCACAGGTTTTCACCACATCAAACGTTCTGCCTCTAGGTCTGGCTGGCATCTGTCTCTCCCAACCCCACAAGCCTTTCCCACAGAATCCAAACCTCTTCAAATGTATAATCCCTGATGGAAAAGCAGGACACCAGGGCACCCAGCCCATTGCCAGGAGTCTACTGAAGTTACTCTCTGTACTGATAGGCCAGTCCGGGTCCCCCAGGGAGAGAGCACTGGCTGCCCTGGGTGAGCCCCCTTCCCAGCTCTCCCTGGACCCCACATTCCCTGTCACCCCTTCATCATCCCTTCTGGGGGTGCGGAGAGGAGGGGTGTTGGGTGTCCGCTTCATTTCACACTACGGAAACTCTCTCTCCACACTGACCTCCTCCAGCCCACCCTCCCCCAGAAAACATTTTTTTCTGCCGAGGATAGAACATTCCAAAGCTCTGCCTGTTCGGAACTCTCGCTAGCCCCCATCAAGGATGGCTGACCAAACAGGGCTGACAGCGTCAACCCACAAGGGGGAGTGTCTGGCGTGTAGCCTGAGGAACTTAGTGAAAATGGAGGCAGGTGGGACAAGACTCTACTGGCCTCCACAGACCCCTGCAGTTGAGTGGGGAACCAGTGAAGCTCTGTGTCTTGTCAGCATTTCCCCGGTTCCTTTCAGTACGCCTGTGTGTGTTAGGGTTGGAGCTGAAAGCCCTCGCTTGAGCTGTAATAACAGCCTTTGTACGGGTCAGCAGCACAGGCAAGTTTGAGGTTGGCTGAAAACAAGGGAGTTGCAAGAACGCCAAGTGATGTGAGCAAAAAGCTAATGAGATTGCCCCCGAAGTCTTCCTCCAAGGCAGGAGTCTGCTGACACTGCATTTGGCAGGTGAGAGGTGAGGGTCAAGCCTGTCCAGCATGGTGGGCACCCTTTCATGGATTGCAGAACGGGGATCTCAAGACATCAGGAGGTTTAGGAGAGGTTGGTGGTGGCTAGGTCCAACTTCTAGGCCCTACCTGCTGGGTTTTAGCAGGCATTGAAGGCAGGAGGGAGGAGCCCTGGCTGTTGACTGAAATGCCAGCAGTTCAAAAGGACCAGCTGCCCCGTGGTGGGAGAAACAGGTCTGTTTGCATAAAGACAACAGCCTGGAAACCCTAGGAGCTGTTGGGCTCTGTCCTGTAAGGTTGCCTTCAGTCAGAATCAAGTCAGTGACAGGCTCAAGAATCATCCTTATTCAGGGCTTTTCCATCCAGGATACACCAGGAAGAGATGGAAAACGTAAGAACCGTGGTGGCACAATGGGTAAGTGCCCAGCTGCTAACTGAAAGGTCGGCATTCCAAACTCACCAGCCTCTCCGTAGGAGAACAAAGAGACAGTTTGCTCCCATAAAGACCACAGCCTTGGAAACCTGTGGGGCCGTTGTACTCTATCCTATGGGGTTCTTAAGAGTCAGAATCAATGCAATGGATGATGGGAAATGGGTAGAAGTCCCTCAGTGTGGGTTCCCCCCATTGGAGCCACTGAAAAACTTCTGAGGTCAACTCATCCCTCAGGTCTCGAAGGCTAATGTGTGTCCTCTGGCTGTGCCCGAGGACACACCGCAGCGAGGCCATTAAGAGCGATAACCTCAGCTGCTCCTGGGAGCAGAAAGAGTCAGAAACGGGAGGAGGCAAAACCAGGTGGGAGAAATGGTGTCTGTGGTGGTGGGGGAGCACCTTGAGGCTCTGAGCCTCATTTCTCCATCCGCAAAATGGAATGCCTCTGATGTAATCAGTTTGTTGTGATTGTCGACTGAACTTTGTCCCCGGTACATTTTGATTTCAAATGGTTGATGATGCTAAGGAAGACCTACCTCCCAGGTGTTAACTGTTCCCCCGCATACACCTGTCTATTGTTTGTCTGAAAATTGAGCCACGGGGAGTGAGTTCAGTGCCGCACCTGACAGGTGGCTGAGGGCCAGAGTCTCAGGAGTCCCCCCAGATTCTATCAGGGCAGTCGGCCTGGTCTGTTTGATGTCGTCTGAGCTTTGTTCCGCATTGTCTACCTTTCAGAGCAGTTGGTAGTGGTACCTGGGCCCTTCAAGTTCTTCTGGTCTCCAGTTGTGGAGAGTGATGTTCACGTGGTTCTCTAGTCACCGGGCCTGATGATTTCCATGTGACTTCCCTTTTACCTGCTCTTGGCTCTGGACAAGACAAGATCCATAGTTACACCTAAGACGATGTTCACGAGCCTTTAAGACCCCAGTGGCTGCTCACCTAAAGAGAATGTAGAACACTGTTTTACCAATTGCTCATGGTCCTGAGCCCCCACACCCAGCCATGGATTCTGGGAGGGGCTTTCTCAAGAGGGCTGAGAGAGGGGCCGTTTGCCCCTTTGTGTGGGTCTGCAGAAATGTACATAAAGGATTTGAACTGTTCTGAACTTATTCTTGACTACTAGGCTGTGTATCTGTGATACGAACTGTTTTTTGAGCTAAACCACGTAGCTCCTGGACTTTTGAGGGCTGCGAATCTAAATGTGGCCAGCAGCCAGCACATTGATGGGTATAAGTCTTTATGAGCTTTTGGAACTGAAAGATGTCTAGAGGCCCTCCTGTCTAGGTGTCTCAAGCACAAATACCTTTGTGGGATTGCCAGATAAAATGCAAGGCACCCGGTTCAATTTGAATTTCAGATGAACCTTATATGAGACTTCTCTTGTTGTTACTTAGCATTGAGTGGATCCCAAGTCATGGTGACTAGAGCTGTGCTCCGCAGGGTTTTCAAGAGGCAAATGGCAAAATCTGCCTTTGGAGGTACCTCTGGGTGGGTTCGAACCCACAGCCTTTCAGCTAGTAGTGAAGTGCTAATCATCTGTGCCCCTCAAGGGCTGCACATAGGACACACATGTATTAATTACATTGACCACATCTGCAAGTCCAACTTTAGGATTTGTGCCAATTATGGAATTTAAATGAGAGAAATAGCTCATCAGACAATAGGGAGTGGTGGGGAGTGGGGACATTTTCCAGTGGGTGAGCTTCAATCCCCTCGATGCCTTACAAAGAACGTGCAAACAAGAAAATTCAAATGAAAACAAACTCTGAGCATCACGTCTTCTAACAAAACCACTTGTACTATAAACAGGGGTGTGTGTGTGTGCGTGCCCCTCCCCCACATTAGTTAGTACAGGCAGGAGAGGACCAGGGTCCCACCCACTGGGTCCCTATGTGAAGCCTTCAGGGCCGGTCCTCCTCCCTCAGAAGGGTTAATGATGGGCGACCTTTAGGGTACTAGGAGTTCCATGGGTCACTAGGTGTGGCCAGTACACATTTCCTCCAAGACAAGCCACAAAGCATGTCACCCTCGTCTCCCATGGCATCCAGCCAACACTGGGCCCTTTTTCCCCAATGCAGCCAACTGGTCTTGTCATTTCTATTTTATTGTTTTACCACTTGAGGTGTTCTCTGTAAAGGTATTGCAATAGTAACGTTATGTAATGAATTCCAACCTCTTAGGCAAGTTATCTCTCTGAGTACCTCCCTGACTATTGAGATGAGTCATCAGGAAGACAGACTTGCCACAGGAGCGGAAACCCAACCCTATCGCCATAGTAAATGGCTGGAGCAAACTAAGCCTGAAGCCTCCTCTGGCTCTCAACTTTTCTGTTATTTGGACCAATTAATCCCCTTATTACTGAAACCTGTTTGAATCAGGATCTCTGCTGCTTGATTCCTAGCTAATCCCTTGTAATGAGTTTCCAGCATCATGCACAACTCAACATCTTGAGCCTTTTAGCTACATGAAATGGTTCATGAAAAACAACAACAAAAACACCCACCATTAAAATTCTTGCTTTCCCCTTCTGATTGCATTCACAGCAATTTCAAAACAATTCCCAGGTAGCGCCTGCGGAGAACTAGACACTCTGTGTTTGGGACTTTTCCAGTAATGTCATGCCTCAGGAAAGATGATTGTGACACCTTAGCGCTCCCTAGAGATGGTTTACATGACACACTACCTCATCGGGCTGCAGTGGAGTGTTCCAGAACTTCCATTAGCCTTAGTTACACTCTGGGATGAGCACTGGTAACTGCAAGGTTGGTGGTTCAAACCACCAGCTGCTCCTTGGTAACCCCATACAGGGTCGCTATAAGTCTGAACCAACTCAAGAGCACTTCGCAACAACAAAGCTACGCTCTGAGTGTAGAACTGGTAGCTAGTTATATTCAATTCAGATTCCAATAATTGCTTTTCCACAATTCCACTTGTTGCTTCGAGCACCCACAGGTAGGGAAATAGGGAGTTCAGTCAGAAGGCACTTTCATAGGTAGACAGAAGATCATCCTCCATGGTGTGATTTGGGGCCCATGAGTCCTCAGCAGATATTCCTAGCCTGTATCCATGGACCACTCATGGACATGGGTGGGAAACACATCCAGCCTCCATCTGCACTAGCCACTAGTGAAATGCAGTCTTGCCTCTTGCTGCAACCTGCAGCTATTGTTACCTGGAGGCATCCCAGGTATTTTCACGTCACATCTCAGTTGTGGACATCTGTAAGTCTTGTTCGCATAGTTATTTAAAAAGCACCGTTTTCATTGGAATTTGTGTTTGAATGTATTCACGGAGAAGGGCGTCTACTACTGGGTATTAAATGGCAACATGTTGTTACATATGCTTTAAAAATGTTTTTCATTGTGGTGAAATTATGCATAATAAAACATATACCATCTGTGGTGAGTGAGTTCCTTTCTGTGGTCTTTTGCGTTGTTTTTCTGTAAAAGCAGCCTGAAAGATTTCCCCTCAAGCCCTGAAGAGTTAACCTTCCCACTAGTTTTCCTCGCTGGAGAATTTGTTGCTTATTTTCAGGTAGATGGAGTAAGGTGTAATCAACTTGGTTTGATTATTTTATTATTTTTTTTTGGACTGGCCTGTAGGCTGCAGCCTGACATTAATTAGTACACACCTTGCAGTGATTGGTCAATAGGCTATGCAAATGAGGTGAATGAGGTCTATAACCTACTATGTAAATGAGGTGAATGTAGCCTACTGATGAAGGATTTGTCCACTTGTGGCCCCTGTTGGGAGGAGCTATGCCTTGAAATTGACAAGCAGTTAGGTATGAATGCGACCAGCCCCAGAGAAAATTTTCAGACAGAGGCAGGAAGAGAGGAAGTAGAAAAGAGAAAAAGCATGATAGAAGAGAGATGGAGCAGAGAGAGGAGGCAAGGGACCTCTTAAAAGAGCTGAAACGTAACACGGATCAGTGTTCTTGTGGGAACACTGAGGTCATGGAGAGGCCCAGAAGGGGCCCGATGGCAGAGCGGAGAGCCGTCCTGACCTGAAGAAGGGAGACTTTGCCACATGCTTCCTTATCTTGATCTCCAGTTATAGCCTGTGATTTACTTAACGAACCACTTATACATGTAAGTATGGTCTTCAATGTGGCCAGTGTGTGGAGTGTTGAACCCAGAGGTAGAGAGTGCTAGGGGAGGGCTGACAACAGAAGAGTTATAAAGGTTAGAGTGGAGGCATGTCTGCCCTTCACCTCCTTGGAATCAGCTAGCTGTGACTTGCATTACCCATCCTGAAGTTAAACAGGTTCTGATGCTAAGATTACCAGCCTTTCTCCCATTTCTACAGTTTCTGCACATACATTCCAGCCCCACGGTGCCTTCGTGACAAACACTCCCCTCCCCCTTCCCCTCGATTGCTGGTTGTTGCTGTTAAGTGCTGTAGAGTTAGCCACGCATAATTTTTGGTTTCGCTATATTCACTAAAGGAGCTCTGGTAGCATAGTGGTTACGAATCGGGCAGCGAACGTCACAGACAGCAGTTCAAAACTACCAGCTGTTCCGTGGGAGAAAGATGAGGCTTTCTGCTCCCATAAAGATTTACAGCCTTGGAAACCCTGTACAGGGTCGCTCTGAGTCAGAACCGACTCCACGGCACTTAATAATATTTGCTTACTTCATATAACTAAGATTGTGCAGTGTATGGCCTTCTGTGATGGATTTACTTAGCAGGGTGTTTTCAGATTCATCTGTGTTGTGGCATACATCAGACTGCATTTCTCCTACTGGCTGAGTACTGTTCCATTGTGTGTGTGTGTGTGTGTGTGTTCATCCATCCATCTGTGGGTGAGCATGTTGGTGTTTTTCTGCCTTCAGGCTGTTGTGAAAAGTGTCGCAGTGAACTTTGGGGTACAGGTATTCCTGCATTCATGTCACCTGGGTGTACACCTAAGAGTGGGGCTGCTGGGTTATATGATACCAGGGTGAGTCAAAAATTATCCACACTCTGGCTGTTGAATTTCTTTTAATCAACTTTTAGAAAAGACACATAAGCTCATTTTTTTGATATAGTCTCCTTGCTTTTTCAATATGCTCTGTCCATCTGTCAACAAGCTTTTGTATTCCCTTATTAAAAAATGTTTTAGGCTGACCTCTGAGCCACAAAGGCCCCGCTATCTTCACTTCTTCATCAGAGATGAATCTTCATCCTCAAAGGGCTGCTATCAGGGGACCAAACAGGTGACAGTCCAATGGAGCAAGATCAGGACTGTAGGGAGGATGCTTTAGCACCTCAAAATGAAGTTTTTTGCAGAATGTCAATAGTGTGGGCAGAAGTGTGAGGATGTGCATTGTCGAGCAAGATCGCAACGCCCTCGGATAGCAGTCCTCTGAGTTTAATCTGAAGATTAGGCTTCAGTTCTTTAGTGAGCGTCTCTCTGTAATGAACACTGCTGATTGTTAAACCTTTTTCCTGAGTGTTCCAATAGTGGCCCTTGAGAGTCCCAAAACATTGTAATCTTCAATTTTCCAACTGATGATTGTCTTTGGAACTTTTTCTTGGTCTGCGATTGAGAATGTTTCCATTCCATACTCTGCCGTTTACTCTCAGGCTCGTAGATGAATCTGTGTCTCATCATCAGTAATGATTTTTTTTTTTAAAGAAACTTTCATTTTATTTTGAGTATCAGTCCAAATCTTGTTTGCAGATGCCCAACACTTGTGTTGATGCTCTTCTGTGATTTGCTTTGGTACCCAAGTTTGTGGTGGATTATGTCATAGGCAGATTGCAAATGAATTGCCACATAGAATCCACTATCCCTCTTCTATTCAACAGAGTCATGTCACGTGCATGCACAATGTTGTCATCAACCATGAAAATGGACTGGCATTTTAATGATAATCGTAGTGAGGATAATTTTTGACTCATCCATGAAGTTCTGTTTTCAACTGCATATGTTGCTGTGTACTTCAATGTGGCTGGTCTGTTTCTTACTTATACATACCTTGCTGATTTAAAACATTGTTCCGGTGAGGTTTTATAGGGTTCCTCAGATGCTGAGTTCCTGGCATCTGAGATAAGGGGTCTCTTGGTGTTGAGCCATGACCTGGGAGAGGGGATGGAGGAATGCTTCACAGACCTTGGGTAGGATGGGACACATCTCCCTTGTACTCAAACCCTGCTGTGTGTGTTAGTGATCAGGCCAAATGCAACACAGGAGGTGAGAGATGCGGCTGTAGATAGTTGGCCCTTCCTATGGCAGGTGAGCAGGGATCTCAGAGGCAGGTGATGGTCTCGGACCCACGTGCTAGCATGTAGGTTGGTTGTAAGGATTGAAAGAAATGGCTTCCACCACGTCCTCACATGATGATTTCATGCAAGTAGGATGCTCCCAAGTATCTGTTTCCCATAGGTCCCCCAGGTAGCCTGTGAGCTCGTGGATTAGTCGGGCTGTGTTGGCGTTTAGCCTTGTGCACAGGCCACACCCAGTAGGAGTCCAGCAGAGCTGAGGTAGGTGTCCAATGATGGCAAGTTGTACTTATGAAGCCTGTGCCCAGAAAAAGGGGACAGAGGCCTGTCTCTCGTGGGGCACTGGGACGTGTTCTTAGACTCCTGCACCATGTCTGTCCGTGTCTGTGCTGTCTATGGAGGACCACTTGGTCAGACTGTGGGAAGTATCACCGTCACACACATGCACACACACGTACACACACTAGTGTACACATATGTGCACACACACATTCACACACTTGCGTGCATGCTAGGCAGCCAGATGCAGCCACTTTCTACCTCTGACTCCCACCCTGTCTCCTTACAGGATATTTATGATTTTCAATTAATCAGGATTGCAATTAATTAGGCTCCTCGCCCACGCCTGGGGTCATTAGAGAGGTGGAGGGTATGGGCGTGCCTGCCTGGAGCAATGATACCACACATGCCACAGGGATGAACTCACGGTCCTTGGGCATGGCCCTGGTGTCCAGGGATGCTCGTCCTCCAAGTAGATTAAAAGAAAACAAGAGCACAGACATCCCCAGCTTGCGGGCAGGGGACTCTGCCCCTGGCTGATTGGAATGCACCCGCTAATGAATGTGTATCACTCAGTCATTACTGGTTGAAATGTAGCCTGCCTGGGAGTGACTGCCCTGTGCTAATGAGCTGGGCTGACTTCTCCAGGCACAAGGAAGGGAGATGGGCAGCTCCCCCCAAGTTTGGGGGCTGTGTCCTGGGGCGATGTGGAAGGGCCTGGAACATTCTTCTTGGGAAGGGCGAGTTACGAGTGATACCACATATTCTGAGCACTTGGGGGCCAGGGCAGAAGGCAGAGCCAGCCCAGGGACCTCAGGGTGTCCCCCTTCTGGGCCCCCAGCTGAGGAGCTGAGGGCAGCCAAGAAGGCCAAGTGCAGTCATCCAGCTCTGCCCACACAGGCAGTTTTGGTGAGAACGTTCATGAAGCAGGTGCTTCAGGCAAGAACGGGGCTTCGAGGTTTGCAGAAGAAACCCACCCTAATTGCCATGTGTAGGGATCATCCGCTGTGTGCTCAGCAGGTTCTGAAAAACCACACCTACTGCCAGAGAGTCAATTCCAACTCACAGTGACCCCGTAGGAGAGTGGTCAATGCCCTGCAGGGTCCCCAAGGCTGAATCTCTCTCCCTCAGAGTGGCTTGTGGGTTCAACCCCCCAGCCATCTAGTAGATCCCAACTCCCAGCCACCCTGTAGGACCAGTAGAACTGCCTCATGGGGTTTCCAAGACTGCAAATCTTTACGGGAGTAAACAGCCTCATCTTTTTCCTGCAGAGCGGCTGTTGGGTTCAATCCACCGACCTTGTTGTTAGCAGTCCAGTGTTAACCACTGCACCACCAAGGCTCCTGAGCTGAGTGGTTTGTGGGTGTTATTCCCCTCCTCCCCCTACCAGGGAATTTGTCAGGCAAGTATGACCCTGAGAGAGCTAAGACTCCGAGCGAACGTTATGTGTTAAAGGTTGACTTTGAACTCAGGCCCAGCTGACTCCAAAGCTGGGCAGCAGGACTGACCGTCCAGCAGTGTTGTGCGCCTCGCTCTTCAGGGAGACTTCTGATTCAAGTGTAACACTCAGTAAAGCGGAATGAGTTTTTGGAAGTGTGACCGTGCGCCGTGTAACTGCCGCCAGTTTGAGTACTGGAGCCAGCATCCCAGAGCCGTCTTGTCTCCCATCCCTAGAATCACCTCCCACAAAGGAAACCCTAGTTCTGACGTGAGCTCACGTGAGGAATGCATTCTGTGGTTTACAACCACACACATATGGACCAGTTTCTTTCACGTGACCTCTGTCCTTGCAGCTCTGCCGAGTCCCATGCAGCAGCTCTCTGCTTCCACATAGGGATGCTGTGCCCCTCACTTTCTTCATCACTGGGAACCCCAAAGAGCTTTGGTTGCTATTATATGTAGGCTTGTTTTGTCGATCAACATTCACTTGAATAGAAAACAAAACTGAGAAAGTTAAATAAATTATTGCTCTTGATCATAATCAAACTTCCCAAAACCAAAGACAAGAAAAGAATCCTGAGAGAGCAGCAGCTCATGAAAAATGAAAGTATGTTGACAAAGGAGAACCAATAAGACTAAGCTCTGATTTCTCAGCAGAAGCCATGCAGACAAGAAGACAGTCCAAAGAGGAATACAACATTCCGAAAGGAAAAAATCTGACCAAGAATCATGTACTGCAAAGCTCTCCCGTAAATATGATGATGAAATTGAAATTAAAGGGATTTGCAATAATCAGCCAACTTGACAAAAAATACTGAAGGGTATTCTTTGGACTGAAAATTAACAACTACAAACACCACCTGAAATTAACATACATGATAACACCACCCAAAACTCAACCCAGATAAAGAACTATTTAAAGCAAAACAAACCTATATGACTGAAAATATGTAACCAGAGATATCAATTTATAATGAAAATTAATTACAAAGCAAAAAGAGGAATCGTGTAGAGATAGGCCTTCCAAATAGCAAGGAAGTCAAGCAGATTTCAAGATTAACAGAATGCTTTAAATGGGAAAAATCTATAAGTTACAGGATAACCTCAAAGAAAATTAATACACCTTCACAGCCAAATAAAAAGGAAAATCAGAAAGATTAAGGAAATTAACAACAGATATGAAAAGAAACCCGCAAACAAATGAACTCAGTGCAGAGAATTCTGTAGAACAGAGAAACCAGCAACACCACAAGAAATCATACAGCAAAATGACAACAATTAGTTCATACTTATCAATAATCATACTGAATTATCAATAATCATAAATGGTTTAAATGTACAAGTTAAGAGACAAAGTAGCAGAGAGGAAAAAGAAAAATATCCTTTCAGTATATTGTCTACAAGAGACACATGCAGCCTAAATGCCCATCAACAGAATGATTAAATAAATTTGGTACACACATGCACTAGTGTACCAAATGCTACACAACGCTAAAAGATAACCATGAGTTTGCAAAACACCTAACGACATGGCTGAACTTGGAGGACTTCATGCAGAATGAAATGAGTTAATCCCAAAAGGACAAATGTTGTATGAGAACACAGCTTTTACAGTTAAGGTTTTCCTAATAAAAGAAACATTCTCTGGTGGTTACTGGGGAGGGAGGGAGAGAGGGAAGAAGGGGAAATTATTCACTTGCTAGAGGGTATTAACGTGTCAATATGGATGATGGGGCAGGAAATATACAAGAGAGATCAGCAGAAGATACAGGGAATGCAAGAATTAAAGTCAATAGTGGTAAATGCTGTTAGTTAACTCATGGTACATGGAGGGGATCGCAATCAATTGTAATGAAGTAAAGTTTATGTTTTATTGAGTGTAAAATTGATGATCTGCTCTGTCAATTGGCACTCAATTCAAAATGAAAAGTTATTAAAAATAGCAACAATAACAAAAATACCTTACAAGGTAACATTGAGACGTACAACCCGCCCTGCTTCAGCCACAAACCGGGAGCTGGCTGATCTACGCACGGCCGAAGCATGAGGATGTCTGCTGTGGGATTCATTTTAATTAGACTTTGGGATGTGGGAAAGGGAGAAATCTGTGTAATCTATGCACCCACACCACCAAGGTGGGTCAAACAAACAGTAACCACACTACTCTTCTGTGGTTGCTATAAAAGTGAGGGCACCCTCCTAGGTAACTGAATCTATAACCAATGGAACTGGGGTATCCCTAATCCTTCTTGCACACCCACAGACCCAGATGCAAAATGCCATCTATCAAACTAGATTAGCCCTGAACTCCTTATTGACTGTGGAGGGAGGAGGGTTATGTGAGAAGGTTAATTTTGCTAGCTGCTGCAAACAAATAGATGACCAGAATCTGGCAACAGAAGACCTTGTAAAGATGCAGAAAGTTGCCCATGTCCTTATCCAAACCTGGAGTGGGTAGAACCCACAGAGCCTATGGGGAGGGTAGTTCTTCACCTTTAAAGGGTTCAAGACCCTCGTGGGTGGGGTCCTATTTTATTTGGAATTTTGGAATTTACTTAATCAGTCTATGCCTCTTCCTGCTTGTAATCAGGGGCATAGGAATTGCCGTTAAAACAGTCTGTCGTAAAGGGCACCAACAATCAATACCAAAATACCATTCCTTATGTAACATTTAGATGATACCTCTGGGAAAAAGGTCCCAAAGGGCATCAAAGGGGGGAATGAACAGGAAAAGGTAAAAACATTCACTGCCCAGGAGATGAGCTAAAATGTTAATCAGGTTATTGAGTGGAACCAATCCTCTGGTTCCTTCCTGTCTTCAAACAGGTCTACAACGTAACCCCTCCCCTATTTTGACCCCATTTACGTCTACACTACCCTATATTCGGGCCTCAGAATCTGGAGAAATTAGCTCCTCTGAGCCAGCCAGCTTAATAAAATCTGAAACTGTTTTTTTTTTTTTTTTTAAATATAGCACTTAACAACAACAACAACAATATATATATATATATATATTGTTCTTGATGTTAAGTGCTGTCGAGTCAGTTCTGATTCATAGAGACCTCGTATAGGGTTTCCAAGGAGCGGCTGGTGAGCTTGAACCTGCAGTTCAAACCACCCTTGCACTCCAGCGCATTATTCCGCAACGCTACACCAGGACTCCCACAAGTTGGTCCCGGCTTGTAGTGTCCCAGGGTCTAACAGACAAGACTCTGCCGGATCCTGTGCCATCCACCACATCATTGCTACCTTGGGGCTCATTGTTGCAGCCACTGGGTCAGTTCATCCTCCTGAGGGTCTCCCTCTTTCTTGCTGGTTCTACTTTATCAGGGGTCTGTCCTGATAGTTTGTTCAGTGTACATGAGATGAAGTCTCACCATCCTCACCTCCAAAGAGCGTTCTGGCTGTCTTCTTCCCACAGAAGTTTGTTGATTCTTCTGGAACTCCATGAGATGCTAATTATTCTTGGCCAACACCATGCATGATTCAGTGACATCAATTCTTCGTCAGTCTTCCCTATTCATTGTCCAGTTTTCACCAGGCATATGAGGTGGTAGAAAGTACCATGGCTTGAGTCTGGCACACTTTAGTTTTCAGAGAGATCTTCTAAAGCATATTTTCTCCAGTGCAAAATATCACTGAATTTCTTGACTGCTGCTTCCATGAGCATCGATTTTGGATCCAAGTAAAATCCTTGACAACTTTAATCTTGTCTCTATTTATCATGATGTTGGCTTATTTTTTAGTGGTAAACTCATTACATGTTAGTATAAATAAAGTATTTTAATTGAAAAAAAAAATGCTATGAAACATCGTGGAAGAGGAGGCTGCTCTTTTGACTGTTCACAAATTTCTGTCTCCTTCAGCAGAAGAGAGCTGGTCTTGTGTGCTGCCACCGCCTTTGAAGGGCTGTTGGGACGTCACCACACCACGTATCCCCAGGAGACTCATGACACAAGGTAAGCAGAATGAGAGCAGTAATGTCGTCACGGTATTACAAAAGTCATTGTGACCCTTCGGTCAACTGCAAGTGTCTCTGTGACAGCCAAGGGGTCCCAGGCCCCGGGTCCCACTCTACCATAACTTTCCATTGTGTGACCATGCCTCAGTTGGCTCATTCGTTTTCATGTTGGTGAACATATAGTTGGTTTTCACATCATGGTGGTGAATGTTTGGATGGTTTTCAGATCATGGCTATTATGACTGGATTTTTTTCTGAGCCTTCCTGGTTTGCCATTTTCCTGAGTGTACGTCCCAAGAGTGAAATGACCAAGTCAGCAGGTAGCCATGAGTTTGGAGTTGGTCAAAGTAGCCAGCAGGGTATGAGGGTTCTGGTTAAGAACTTCGCCGGTGTTTCATTGTTTGATTACCTCAGCCGGGAATTGAACCTGGGGGTCTCCCACACAGAAGGTGAGAATTCTACATGATCTCTGCTGTCTCCCTTTGCGTAGTAATACTCAAGAAAATAAAATCAAGCTAGGGACATTTTGGAAAGCTTTGTATTTATGGAAAAATTTTAGAGGTTCAAAGGACTTCCCCGGACACCCTCCACCCATCTCCCTCATGTTAACATTGTCCGTGACCCATGGACATTTCTTCAAGACTAGGGAATCATCATGGCGCAGGCTCGGGATTCATCCGTTTTCCTCTGATGACTACCCTGCCCCAGGATCTCACCTGGCCACCGTGTCTCCTTCCTTGTCGTCCTTGACGCTGTTATGTCTGAGGCGTGCTGGCCAGCGTCTAATCGCGCTCCGCTGTGCTGCATGTCAAAGACACCATGTTTGGTTTGGTTTTGAATCAGATTGAAGGATCCACTCTGCGTGGACCAAGTCTGTCAGCATCATTTCTCTGATAGCACGTGTTCGCTTCATGTCTCCGTGTTCCATTTTGGTCATTCTCACATGATTTTGAACATTTTCATAATGCTTGGTGTTTTAAGTGTCATTGAGTCAGTTCCAACTCATAACGACCCTGTGTAGTTTCCAAGGAGCAGCTGGTGAGTTTGAACCACTGACCTTGTGGTTCAAACTGACCTCGTGGTCTAGTGCCTTATCCTGCCGTGCCACACAAGGGTTCCTACTACACACTGTGTGCTGTGAGGGTGGTTTCGACTCCTAGCAACCCTGCATAGGGTTTGTGAGGTCATAGAGATTTGCAGAAACACTTTGTCTTCCTCCCACAGAGTGGCTGGTAGATTCAAACTGCGGACTTTGAGGCTAGAGCCCAATGCCTAACCCACTGCGCTACTAGAGCTCATCTAACAGATGCAGAATCGTGCCCACATCACATTGATATGTCCTGGGAAACCGAAACACATGAGTGTCTCACTTCATGGCGATGTGCACCCTATTGTGCCTGTTTGGGTCAGAACCCATGCCGTGGTGTGCCTGTGTTTTGTACAAGCCTCTGTTGGAGTTTGTCTGGTGGTCTTCTCCTACTCAGATGAAGGCTGTGGATTTGGGGAGGCCTTCCCAGACAGGTTTTAGCCCTTTCCTCACACCCTAGCAGTTGGTGCGTGCTCTCAACATTGGCCAAGGTGCAGTGTGCAGGGGTCCCTGCTGAGAAACTGCCCCTCTTCCCTATCTGTCCATCCACACTCTGTTCCTTAGAACTGAGCTGCCCAGCCCAGCCCAGCCCACACTCAAGGGGAGGGATGTAAGCTCCCCCTTCTGGAGGAAGGAATATCAGAGAATCTGTGGATGTCTGTTAAAACCACAGCATTAAGTAATAACTTATGGTGTTGGAAAAGAATATTAGCTATACCCTTGACTACCAGAAGATTGAGCAAGCCTGTCTTAGAAGTACAGTCAGAAGCTCCATAGAAGGGAGGAGGGGTGAGACTCTGTCTCACATACTTGGGCTATGTGATCAAGAGGGACCCGTTTCCTGGAGAGGGGCATCCTGGTTGGAAGACGGTGAGTGAAAAAGAGGCAGATCCTCAGTGAGATGTAACAGTGGGCTCAAATCTTGCAATGATGGTGGGGCCGGCACAGCACTGGGCAGTGGTTCGTTCTGTTGTACACGGCATCGCTGTGAGTGGGAACCGACTCAGTGGCGCCGGACAACGAGGGGCGCTCCGAAGCTCGTTACCTCCCCCAGTTCCCATTTTGACATTCCTAGTGGATCTTATCTTGGCCATGACTGCTAATGGAGATCTATTTCCTGAAGTTCTTCTACATTTGTGATTTAGAATTCTCTGTCAAGATGACTTGTTCCTTCTCCCCCACTGATTGATGTGTTTGGTCATTTATGTCAGCGTAAACTCACGGACATTTATTTTATTCTTTGGGTAAAAATACAACCAAAACAAACCAAATCCACCGCCATCAAGGCGATTCCAATTCCTAGTGGCCCTGGAGGACAGAGTGGAACTGCCCCCAAGGGCTTTGCCAGGCTGTTGCCTTTACGGGGAGTCCTGGTGTGGTGCTGTAGGATAACCACAAGGTCGGCAGTTCAAACCCACCAGCTGCTCCTCAGAAACCCTATTCAGGGTCACTGTGAGTTAGAACTGATTGGATGGCCCCTCACAACAACAATAACAGTTTTTACCAGAGCAGATCGCCACATCTTTCTACCATAGAGGATCTGGTAGGTTTTGAACCATCAACCTTTTGGGTTGCGGTCAAGTGCTTCACTGCTGTGCCACCAGGGATTCTAAATAACTCAGTTTCTTATTATTGTTCAAATTGCTTCCCATCTGGGCCCTGAGAGTTCTTCCAGATCCACCCCTGTGTCCTGTAGGCTCTTGTATACTGTCAGACTATGGCAAACAACAGTCGCCAGGGAAACACACGTCTGAGCTTACTGCCAAGCTGCACAGGATAACCCTACCACGCACAGGCTAGAGAAGAAAAGGGTTTGAGTTTATCCTTTGGAGGAACTGGGCTCCACAGAGGAGTGATCAGCACCACTGTAGGGAAGGCATAAAGGAGATGTTTCAACAGGCTGCTGTCCTTCATTTCTTTAATGCTTCCTTGCTTTCTGACACTTCCATATAATCTAGAGTCATCTTGTATTTTCCCGTCCCAGCTCTAGGATCATACGTTTCTCCACGTCCCTTGCTGTCAGGTCAAACCTGGATCACAGGACAGAGCAGAAGTACCCCTTAGAGCTTCCAAGGCTGTAACTCTTTATAGAAGCAGATGGCTTCATCTTTCTACCAGAGTGGCTGATGGGTTCAAGCCATCCATGTTTCAATTTTCAGTGCAACACATAACCCACGCACCACCAGAGAGCCCTGAGATAGCCTACCTCTGCACCATGTCTAAAGTGATGGTGATCATTCTTACGTGGCGATACTGTCTGTGAGTCGAGTTCTATAAAGGGTAAACTCGTAAAGCTCTCTTCTCTAACCCATAATCAGTATGTTTCATGCTGTATAGCGCTGTGGTACAGTCAAAGATGTATTTTCCTGGCAACTGTCTTTCACCATATCCTGGTGACTTGTCTACGCTGTGGTTGAGGTACCATAGCTCTGGAGCCTTGGAAGTTGGCGGGACTAGGGGATGTTTGTGTTGAGTGTCTAGCTATTTCAGCCTTCTGGTTGAAGTGATTGATTTGTGCCCCAGTGGCTGGCTATTCACACATTAGCATGCCATGCGATCGCCCAGGATGACTGTGTTGATAGGTTGGATTTTTGCTCTGCTGTGGATTGACGTCGCTCATAAAAAGTTGTGTTCCAATTCTAACGCCTGGTGCCTCTGAGGGTGACCTGGTTCAGAGACAAGTCATTGAAGACGGTTTCTGTTAGGTTGGCTCAGGTCGTACTGGAGTAGGGTGTGCCCTGCTCCCATCTCAGTGGAGAGAGGACGCAGCAAAACAGGGGACATGGTCATGTGACGATGGTGCTACACTGAGGTCACCAGAGCTTGGAGACTCAAGGAAGCGTCCTCTCCAGGGGCCTTAAGAGAGTACGTGGCCTTGCTGACAACTTGGATTTGGACTTGTGACCCCCAGAACTGTGTGTGCATTTTTGTTGTTTAAAGCCAGCCCATCTACTACCCTAGGGATTGTAATGTTAACCTGCCTTTACACCGCCCTGAGCATCGGTGGCGGGGGGGAGTGCAGATAGCGGAGCTGTGGATTCCAGATTTGATAGAACCAGAGAAAAGGTGGACGGCTTCTGACTCTGTTCCCAACTAGTGGTTTGGGGCGCTCTAATATTTGTTTTCCCCCAAAACCTTCAACCTCTTGCATTTCCCCAAGAAGGGCACAATCTGCCATGGGGTCATTGCTCCATCCCACCTGGAGCTAGCTGTTGAGTGTGGACACACACACACACACACAGAGAGAGAGAGAGAGAGAGATCCGTTGTCCATCTGAGAGAAGCTCACAGACATCTGAGAGGCAGGCCCCAGAGACAAAATGGCATTTCCATGCTGGTTACTGGAGAGTCTTGCCAAAAAAAATTTTTAAAGGGACTATAAAGAAAGGGTCTCTGAGGGGCTCCCTTCTGATAGAATTAGCCCATGTAAACCTCACCTCCTGGGCTGGTGCTCATCAACGCTGCATTTGTCAGAGGGCTGTGATGGGCCCCCCCTCCGCCTCGCACAGGCAACATATGGCTGAAGAATCCCATGTCCCCAGGACGCCCCAGCCCGGAGCCCTCTTTCCCCCAGGCTCATCATTCACAGTGTCCAGGGGCACCTTCTTCAGAAAGTAGCTCCCACGTCCATCGCGGGGACACAACTGGGGTGAACTGCAGTCACCATCTCTTCAAAGCTTGGAGCTCCATGAAAATTCATTAGCGATTTTCAGGGTCAGAGTGAAAAATAGTGTTGGGCAAGACAGTCAAGAGACAGAAGGCTAACGCCAAGAGAAACGCAAGCTCCTTTAGGTGGAAAGAGTTCTGACGAGTCCATGAAGCCAAGACGTAGAAGACAACTACAACCAGGGGTTCTCTAGTACTTTCCCATGAGCAGGCTGAGAACTCAGTAATTTCACAGGGCTCAAGCATGGTCTCAGTTTTGTGCTTATAACAACTCTGTGAGGTACGTGGTGATGTCCCATTTTATAGACCAGTAAATGGAGGCTCAGAGAGGTGGGTCACTTGGCCCAGGTCACGGAGGTCACAAAGTCTTTCATTTAAATCCCATCTCCCTGCCTCCAGACTCACACTTGGTGTTACCATGATAGAGCACTCATCTGAATGAATTCATATTGGAAATGTTTCATAGCAGCTCTGGACACGAGATAACTGCATGTGGTGTTGTCGTCCAGTGCTGAAGAATCGCTTCAGGCTCATAGCAACCCTCTATAGGGTTTCTGATGAGTACCTGGTGGGTTTGAACCACTGACCTTGCAGTTAGCAGTCCAGTACTTATTCTACAGTGCCACACCAGGACTCCAACTGCCTTATAAGTAAATTAAAGGCAGAGACATTAATAAAGGATTTTGCATCAATTTCATGAATAATTGGACATTTAGTCCTGGTCTGTTATTTCAGAATAAATTAAATACAGCCATTTAACTCTGTTTAGGGTTTGCCAACAAGTTTCCCATCCCATAGTCTCACCATAAATCTTCCACATGGTCCTAAATGACACTTCCTGTTTGTCAGAGCACACAGTTCAGGGCTACTTGCCCCCAACACTTGTCCACAGGCCCTGTACTTGATCTATACCTGTGTACACCTGGACCCTACACCTGTGTATACCTGGACCCTACACCTTGTGTACACCCCTGGACCCTACACTTTGTACTCAGTTGTAGTATAAACAGGTAATTGGTGAAACCTAGGAGGTAAGTTTTCATTGAGTTTGTTTTAAGTAGTAACATGTGGCTAGTGGCTACCCTATTGGGCAGTGTGCGGGGCCCTATTCCTTCAGTAGTGGTCTCAGGAACTACACAGCTGGGTTCTCATCATGGCCCTGAGTCTGCGATCACCTGTGCCTCGGTGTCCTCATCTAGGAAGCAGGGGTGAGAAGGGTGCCCACCCCATAGGATCCTGAGGGGTAGACTGATCAGGGCACTTTGTGCCCACAGGAGGGTACCTGGTATGATGTACACTGTGAGCACGTATCAGCCATTACTTGTGAGTTATGTTGGGAAGTTGATGGGATTGAGTGTTTGGGGGCAATGTATTTATGGTTGGATGTTTTAAAATCCCAATGTCCCGAGTAGTGTGGGTTTCAGGCGCGATGAGGTATCCATGAAAGAAATAGCGTTGAGGTGGTGTTCACCACAGGATGAACGACACCAGTGTGTGTCACATTCTAGGAGCATCGTGGTAGCACCTCGGTGGTCTCAATATCAGCTGCTTCTGGGGCTAATCCACTCAAATTTGGGATTCCAGAGGGTGTGAACTTGCCCGCTCCCAAGAGCTCATGAGCTGGCCCAGCGGCTGGATTTGGTCTTGGGTCTCAGATCTCATGTTTCTGTCTGAGTCATTGTTTCTTGGGGCTGGGGGTGGGTTCCTGCCGTAGTTTTTCCCCTGCCCGTCTCCGTCCCTGACACCAGATCCTCCTGCCTCCTCCCTCCCCTGCAGGCAGACGGGAGTGACCGGCTCCCTGCCAGTCTGTGGCATCACACTTTCCCTCTGGGTCAAGCAGATGAGAAGGCAGCAGTGAGTCACTGCCACGCTGTCACCTGGGTCTGTCCCGGGCCTACAGATGACCATGATGACTGTAGCCCGTGTGTCCCGCCAATCTTAGTTGGCCATTGATGTGAGCCCACGTTACAGACGGAGACACTGGGACGTGGGATCTTGGGTGGAGAGGGGGTGGTGTGGCCCAGATTTGAACCCTGAGCCTGCCCTTGTCAACATCACACCGCTGCCCCTTCTGTGCCCGCCTCTATGGGCAATGGATGCAGAGGGAGGGATCAACTTCCTGCCTGAAAATCCCAGCCCACCACACTCATTGGTGACTGGCAGGTCCCTTAATGTCTCTGGTGCCCCTGTCCTCTGTGTCCTCATCCCTCCCAGTGCTGGCCCCAGCCCCATGCTCAGACCACCAGTACACATCTGACTCAACCACCCTTCAAAAACCCACTCTCCGTTTTTCTGGTCGGTGTGCCTGGTTACCTGCTGATAATCTAATAAACCTCCTAATGATTCCAAACATGATTTCATGGGTCACATGACACATGGGGCCAGGTGTCCAAGATGGTGATGCATGTTGGCAGTGGCTGGCAGTCTTCTGGAACCTCCGCCGAGCTGTGGGTTGGCACTTTACATGCGGCCCCTTTGTATGATTTTCACTTGTCACAGTAGGAATCTGGGGTCTCCGACAGAGCCCCTCAACAGATGCAGGAGGGAGCTGCAAGCATTCTACTGGACTATTTTTATAAGTCCCAGAATGTCACTTCTGCACTAAGGCCAGCCCAGACTCCAGAGGGGGGACACTGGGCATCACTGTCAATGAGGAAGCAGGCATGGCACATTGTGAGGACTTGAGACAGCGAACATTGGGCTACCCCATCGATGAAGAAGTGGCTACTTGTCTGTCTGGCATGTGGGAAGGGGATATTGTCACGATCACCTTTGGAAAACGCCATCTGCCATGGGATGGAATTCCGCACAGCCCTGCTATGGGGGACACTGCCTTGCTAAACCTCACAGCGGTCTCTGGTAATGCTGGACCAGCCCTGGG
Organism: Chrysochloris asiatica; assembly: GCF_000296735.1. Classification (NCBI taxonomy): domain Eukaryota; kingdom Metazoa; phylum Chordata; class Mammalia; order Afrosoricida; family Chrysochloridae; genus Chrysochloris; species Chrysochloris asiatica. The sequence continues at coordinate 2,566,559 of NW_006408555.1, read as the reverse complement.
CTCCCAGTCCAATGGGGGCAGGACCTGGGCATGGAAATGCCATGGAGAATGGGCTTCCCTGAAGCCTGCTGGTCCGGAATGTTGGACTTTCAAGACAAACCCATGACTAGCGCCTCACCATGCTTTCCTGTGCCCCAGTGCTGAGCTGTAGGTGGTCAGTGCGTGGACTGTTGCCCCCATTAGCTAGTCCCACGTCCATGTGCCCAGACAACACCAGGGACCCTGCCCGTGACCCTCAGCATGGCTGAGATTTGGAGATTCTTTCCTACGCTAATCAGATGATAACCTTATTCCCCGTCAGACTGTGAACCTCACTGTCTTGTCAGTCCTCATCACTGTCGTAGCCGCGGGGTGAGCATCACACGTCCCCACGAGTCAGTGTGTTTCGGGGGCAGCACTCAGCCTGTAACACAACACCCCAAATCCTCCTCGCTCCCAAGAGAGCAGCTCTCCCACATGCTCTGCCTGATGCACGCAGAGAAGCAGAGCTGAGCTTTAAGTTGCAGTGAATGAATGACCTTCTCACCGTTTCTAGCTGTCCTGAGGTCAGCCCCGTGTCCTATGGGGCGAAATACCAGCCGGTCTTGCACAATCTCTGTGAAGGGCTGTGGGTAGGGTGCTCATTGGCTGGTTTCTGGACATCACTGCTAGGCCTCTCTTCCTAGTCCTTCTTAGACCGGAAGCTTCCCTGAAGCCTAGTCAGCATCCTAGCATTATGCCAGCATCCGCTGACGGATAGGTGGTGGGTTGGCCAAGAATCGAATCGGGGTCTGCGTCACGGAAGGTAGGAATTCTCCCACTGACCCAATGCTGCCCTGAAGGAAATCCATACCACCCACTGCCGCTGGTTGAATCCAAGTCGTGGCGACCCTGTACCCAGGGCAGGGCAGGGCAGAATCGCTCCACAAGGCTTCTGACGCTGTATGTCTTTACAGAAGCAGACAGCCTTATCTTTCAGGGTAACTGGTGGGTTTGAACTGCTGACCTTGTGGTCAGCAGTCCCGGGCCCCATATTGCAGGCCAAGCTGAGCTCCGAGCCTTGGGTGGGCTCTGTCTCCTGTCCTGGAACCTCGCTGTCACGCTGCCCAACAGGACACTGGGCTCCAAGAACACGTCACTGCCCCACTGCCTTCGCTATGAGAGGATCCCGTAATTTCAGAGCACGACTTCCAGAAAACCCTGACTCACACACAGTGGTTTGGAACTGACCTGGTGCGCTCAGCCCATGGGGGAACAGCCCGACTCCACACTGGCGGCCACAGTGGGGACTTTCAGTCAGCAGAGATCCGGGGACCTGGCAGCGTGGCGGCCAGCGGTGGTGTAAAAGGGCATTTTATTGCCGACATAATGAATTTCATGACCAATCCTAGGCTGCCCTCCCAAGTGGTCTCTGTTCCTGCTTGTTTTACTGATGATGTCATTACGTGGCCCATCGACCCTTAATTAAAACCACAGCTGCAAAGTCAGGTTCCCTTTAAACCGTGAAAGCCCTGGCTTTGGAGTCATGAGGCCGTTTATTTCTGAGCAGCCATCATGGGGTTTCCAGGGTGCTGAACCCCAACCCCACCTTCCCAGCCCTCCTGAATGGACATCGAAGGCATCTTGGTGCTTGCATAGATCTGTGGGCAGCTGGGTCAGAGGCAGCCCTGACCAAGCTCATGGTCTGCATGGTCAGCCTTTAGAGGGAAGGAAGGACTGCTCTGTCATGAATTAGGGGCTCATTCTGTGTGTGTGTGAGAGAGAGAGAGAGAGAAAGAAAAGAAAAACACTAATTTCTGGACCTTGAGGATGAACTTAGGCAACACCAGGATTCTCAGCTGTCCCCACAGCACACTCTTGCTCCTGACAATGAGAAAATGCACACTTCATGAACCAGAGCTGCTTCTCTTCCTGGAGCCTCCAAATGCCCTTCCCAGCCAGATGACCATCGGAGCCCCTCAGTTCCCAACAAACATGGCCCACATCTTCCATCTCACTTTTTGCGCTGGTTCAGATGACACTGTGTCGATTTTGAGCCATCCTAGCATCCCTGCAAACCTCTGCAGCCTGAGAACAAACCTTTGGTCACTGAGGTGACCACAGACATGGACAAGGGGTTTCAAGATGCCAGGTCCTACCCGAACCCCTCAGGGACACCATCTTTGTTTGCAGGCAGTGCCCCGGGGAGAGAGCGGGCTATTTTCCACCATCATTGGAGCTCCACGTGTCGGAAGCTGAAGGTCTTCACGCTCCTCTGGGATGCACACACTGTGTCAGAGGGCAGGGGGCACGATGGGGACTCAACCTTGCACCCGCTTACAGTGCTGGAGACAGTATCCCTCAGGTTCTGAGGACCGAGCCTCATCACTGCAATGTCCTTCTGAGGAAGACACAAATAAATGCACTCACAGGACAACCCACCAGCCTTCACCTGAAGAGAGAAACATGTTGGGAGCCGCTGCCAGGGGTGTCCCCAAGCCTGGACAGTTTAAAATAAACAGTGTGGTCCCAGGGAAGAAGGAAAAGATCTTTTAAACAGCAAAAGAACCACAAAACCAAGTCCTATCCCAGGAAATTGGTGACCCCTCTGGATGGGCAGTAGGAATAAAGAGCCATTTCAAGTGGGAAAGTAAGAACAAGGTCTCCATTACAAACAAAGCACCGGGTAAGGGAATACCAATTGGTAACAATTAGGGATGGATCAGATAGGAGGCGAAAGTTCAGATCCCCTCTGGGGTGTATTTATATACCCACAGTCAAAACCTCCTGAACCCGTGACAAGCGATCAGCTTCCCCCACCGGTGACCCGACCCCCACTCTCTGCCAGGCGTTTCCACCAGGGGTGACTTCACCCCACAGTGTCTCGGGATGCGTTGCTGCAGGAAGCACATTTTCTCCGACTGTGCGCAGCTTCACAGATGCCTTAGGACCCCACAGGGGATGCGGACCAGTGAGGCAGAAAGGGGCTGGAGGGGAAGAATGGTGAGGGCTGTGGCAAACCCAGGGTCCCAGCTGAGCTCTGTGCTCTCATCCCCAGAAAAGAGTGGCCTGATGTGGTCCCATCTTCTGGGTTTCTCAAGAGAGGCAGGATTTGGGGGCTTGGCTGTGAAATGTCACTGACGACTCTTGGACTTGAGCTTCAGAAATGGAGATAGTTTTTCTGTTTGCACTGGCCAATTCCTCTCTCCTGTAAGAGGTGGCCATTGGTGCTGGGTAGAACGTACATCTGGGGTCTTTCCGTGGCTTTCCAGCTGGGCTGGGGAGCAGCCCACCCTGCCTAGTTGTATAGCCCCCACCTCTTGTTCCTCTCTAGACGCAGGTCCAGAATGAAGACATGAGGTAACATGTGCACTGTGAGTTGTGGAAAGTTATGGACACTCACGGAGGTATGACCCCAGCTGAACTAAGTGGGCTGCCTCCTGTGGACCCTGGGGTCCTCCTACGTGGTCCCTCCCATATACAGTGAAACCTGGGAGAGCTGGAACCTGTCAGGAGGAAAATGCTAACATTTCCCACAACAGTGCAGTTGAAACTGACAAACTGTGTAACCAAAGCGCCATGGTTGGTCCATTCATCAGCTCACAAGCATCTACCCCACGCTCTTTCTGGTCTAAGGAGCCCTGGTGGCGATGTCATAAAGGAAGACCCACACAGCCGCCCAGACACACAGGGGAAGATGCTGTGGAGAGGGGATAAGCACTTGACCGCTCGCTGAGAGGTAGGCAGTTCGAACCCACCCAGGAGATCTGCTCCCATAAAGATGGCAGCCTTGGGACCCTCACGGGCCGTTCTGCTGTCACGTGTGGTCTCTGTGAGCCAGCGCCCACTCGCCAGCACCCAACGACAACTTCCTAGATAAGACACAACGCTGCAGTCTAACGATGAGGCAGATGGCTGCCACACTGCCTCTGCCTCCGGGTGCCCTAGAGGCCTTGATGCAGACGTGATGTCTGGTGTCCCATTAAATGAGGACCAGAGTTTCTGGGGCAGCTTCATCTGTGTTCTCAGAAAGAACACATGGCTGGGGTCAGCAGTCTTCTGTGAGTCCCCTCATCCAACTTGTACATCTCTCTCAAAATGTCTGAAACTTGTTGACGGTGGGCTGAGAAAATCAGACAGGTGTTCCCTGATGTTCAAGGATTGCTTTTCCCCACTGTAAGGCCTTGGTCGTGTTTTAGTGCCCTGTGGTCACTCAAGAACAGATTTTAGTCTCTCTCGGTCAGATCAGGGTCTTGGCTGGGGTGGCTCATTCAGGGGGCCTCTCCTGTCTCTGCTGACTACGACAGTCCTCGACGTTCTTGTGCTGCTTCTAGAAACGTCCACGGCGTCTTCCCCTGTGTGTCTGGGGGTCTGTGTGGGTCCTCTTTTATGACGTCACTCTGAAAGACATCCCAGTGGTACGCATGGTTAAGCGCTCATCTGCTAACTGAAAGTTCCAGCTGGTGGTTTGAACTCACCAAGAGGCACCTCAGAACTAGTGGAACCCCAAGATTTCAGGTCTCAATTTTCAAACAAGCAGTAGACAGCCATATGGGGGCCAACAACATTAGTGAGGTGGGCACACCATAGAATGGTCACTGGTTCGAGATCCAAAGGGCAGCGTTTGCCCAAGGACAAGGTTCAGAAGCGTTGGGAGAGCAGGAATGGAGAAAGTGGGGACAGCGATGTTATATGGAGGGTGCAGCAGCCGGTAAGATGACACCAAGTGTCTGATGTGTTGAAGGTCTAGCTGATGATCTCCTCCTAAACATCTAGCTGATGATCTCCTCCTAAACTTGTCAATTTACAGTGACAAGTTCAACAAACAGCAAGCTTCTCACAGGACAGCCTGTGCTGACTTGCTTCTGGAGGCTCACAGCCCTGAAAACTCCACCGAGCACAGCTCTGCACACGTGGGGTCAAAGGGTTCCTACTCTGATAGGACCTCGTTCGTGTAACACCACCCCTGTGTCCACACTGGGCTTGCACAGGAGGACACACATGTACCCACAAATGTCCCGAAGACTTACAGGCGTACCTTATTTTATTGCTTTTCCCCACATCTACAGTGTTCCTGCAGATGGACGGTGGGTGGCAAACCTGGGTCAAGCTTGTCATTGGGCATCGGTGGGCGGCATTGCTCTCTTTGTTTTATGGTCACATTGTGTGAGTTTTCACTGTATTTCAAACATTTTCATCGTCATCCTATCTGTGGTGGTGAGATGTAACCAGACATCCCTGATGTCACTCATCTGAATTGTTTTGAGGTGCCATGAATCAGTACCCATAAAAGACAACAAACGTCATCTGTGATTGTTACCTGTGTTCTGACTGCTCTCCCCCACCCCTCTCCCTCTCTTTGCCCTGTTTCCTAAGACACGACAATATTAAAATTAGTTGAGTTGATAACCTGCAATGAGCTCTAAGTGTTCAAGAGAACGGTAGTTGGCCCATGTGGCAGACATCTTTGTTGTCTGATTTAAAACGTTGCCACACCACCCCCCACCTTCCACCTTCAGCAGCCCCCACCCTGATTTGTCAGTATCAACGAATACCAAGGCAATACCTTCGTCTAGCCAACAACAACAAAAAAAGAAGTGACTCTCTTTGGTTAGTGTATTTTAGCAATAAGATATATATATGTATTAAAGTTTGTATTGTGATTTGAGTGATAGTTTACACGAGAGAACATCAGTTTTACATTTATCGTTTCATTGCAATGATTACAATCTCCTCCCTGCATTATCATTCAACAGTATTTGCTTCTGTGATAAGATACTTTTGAATTAAGATTGGACCATCTTGTAGACACGATGCTCCTGCATGCTTTATAGCGACATTGAGCACACCATCCCTTCCACATGCCACAGGAAGCCAGCCGCTGCGTGTGACTCCCTTTCTTGTGACAGGCACTTCAGGGTTGGAGCAGAGCATGTGGTAGCTCTGAGGTCAGCCTGTGTTACTAAGTAATGCTTACGGATGACCGCTTCCCTGTTCAAAACTCTGGGTCTTCTTAGCATGGCATAAGCTAGTAAGTGGGGGTAAGTAAGCTCATGGGATCCCCTAGAGAGGATGGCAACCTGAAACACCAATGAATTTACAGGATACAGGAGTCTGGTCACCCCAGAACGGTCTAACCACCCCTTGATGTGTAAGCCCATGGGATGTCGTCCACTGAGCACGCACAGAGTAGACCCAGGCACAGGATCCAATGATGTGGTGTCAGATGCTAATCCTCATAGCCTTAACCATTGGTGACCACGATCCAGATACCATCGTATATTAGGAGGCAATGGGCTGTGCCCAGAGCACTCTTCAGAACCAGGCTCAGATCCCAGAGGCTGATTTGGCTCCAGATTATTTTCTCTCTTTCTTTGGGTAGGACAGTAATACTTGGACATACTGTTTAGTCTCCACCCCTCCCGGTGAAGCTGAGCAGCCTGCATGAAGTTGGTGTTAGTTTCTCACCTGCCGTCTGCCGTTTACTATGTGGAATTTCATATTTAATCATGGAGCAAAGAGCTACTGAAGTCTGCCTGGGGCTCTCCGCAGGCAGTAACTGCCCATACACACCAAGCAGGGGAAATCAGACTGGAGCAAAAGTCATCCTGTGGGATCTGGACCCAGGACTGGGGAGAGTTCAGGGTTACCATTGTGGAATGAATGAACTAGAGTGACTGTTTTCCATAGCTGAGAAGACAGGGAACCCTGGGCAGTCGTGGTGAGCTGCCGAATTCTTTAACTCATTTTGACCTTATATAGGGTTTCCAAGGCTGTAATCTTTGTGGGAGGGTCGCTATGAGTCGGAACCGACTCAGCGGCACTTAACAACAACAACAACAATCTTTTTGGGAGCAGAAAGTCTCATTGTTCTCCTGTGGGATGGCTGGTGGGCTCAAACCCACCAACCTTGTGGTTGGAAGTCCAGAGTGTGTTCTTTAGAGTCATAGCAATCTCCAAGTCTGTGAAGTAACTTCTTAAGTGGCATCAAGTTGATTCCAATTGTAGTCACCCTGTGTATGGTTTTCGAGGAGCAGCTGGTGAGTTTGAACTACCAACCTGGTGATTCAAACCAACCTCGTGGTCCATTGCTTATCCCACAGAGCCACACCAGGACGCCAGTAGCATGCTCTTAAAGAACAAACAGCTTGATCATGAATGTGGTGTCTGTTCAGTACATCCATGACAACAGAGCCATAATGCTTGTGTCTGCTGCTGCTTCGGGGATAACATGTCCATGGTGGACAGCCCTGCGGGGGCCTTCTGGTCACTGCACAGAGCTCAGCTCCCTGGATGCCTCTGCTTTATCACGGCTCTGCAGACTTCAAAAGCTCAGGGCATGTCCTCTCCCAGAGAGTAAAATTTCCAGGGTGACAAATGTGAAGAGCCGAGCAAGTCGAGGTCAAAGGCACAAAGAAAACAGTCTCTCGTCTGATTAATGGTTTGAATTTAATTAGTAGGAAAAGCCCAAATCAGTCAGTTTGTGCCTCGGTTGGGCCCCAGCTCCCCTCCTGCAAACTTGTGAAAAAGCAGAAATGTTGGTTGGTCTAAAGGTCGGCTTCTCTGAGATGCCTGCTGCTTTTACAAACAAAACACCCTGACTTAAATATGAGCGGACTGGCAGACTTCACAGAAAAGGGAATTGAAACGATAATGGAATGTTCTCATCACCGTCAGCAGCCCCTTGTCCTCATAGAAGGAGAGTTAGCAGGCAGGTTGGTGATGTTTCCAGCCAGCAGTGAAGAGCATGGTTCCTAGGGATGTAAATGTCAAGGTTTTTGCAAATATAATGAAGTTTGGGAAAGACAGCAAGAGCTTCTTCCCATCTCTGTGTTCCCGCCTCCCAGCCCAGCTCTAGGACCTGTGACTGATACGGCATTTGGCTTTAAAATTCTTGGAACCAGACAGCGTGACAGCAGCAAGGATTTTGTCCTTCCAGGATCAGGTTGTCTGACCTAACTCTCCTGCCCCTGGTTCCTTCCTCCGTCCATTGCACAAGAATCTGCTGAGGTGGTCCAGGCCAGAGCCCCAGTGGTATGCAGAGGAGGAACTGGGACCCCAGGGGAACAATGACTGGCCCAAGTACACCCACATCTTCAGCTGTGATCACAAGAGAATCAAGTCTCCTGGGCTCTCCAACAACTCCCAACTCAGCAAACCCAGGCGGAGGGACATGCACTCACACGCTGGCAGGAGAGAGAGCTGTACTTCAGACTCTCTTTAAGACCTCCTCAGTCCAGCTGTACCTTAAGGCCCCCCCAGAGAGGTGAAAACAGTTTTACTAAATTCCTGCCTGCCCTCCAAATGGGTCAGCATCCCTTGAAGGTGGGGCTGGGGCATCAGCCTTTCTCACAGCCCCCAGGGGAGTAGGGGATTCCAGCTTTGGTATCACCCCCTCCACCCTAGACCTCCCCCCATAACAGATCATACCATGCTGAACCCTTAGTAATGTTTGTCCTCAATTCTAACCAGAGAAGAGTATACGATGCAGTTGACAATAGCTTAAATATAATACTTGTGTGTGAGTTTTAGCTTTTTATTATGAAGCCGGTGAAGAGTTGCAGAGCAGATGAGTTTTCCATTCTAACTGTTCACGCACATGTTGTTTCATCTCATGGACTGTGGTTCTCACAGTGTGACATCACTCTCCCACTTCCTCCCTCCCTGCGTTTCCTCTTTCCCTTCCTCCTTCTTTTCTTACCCTTCTAAGCTTTGTCCTTGGGTAAATACTATCTTTTTATTTTTTTAAATCACAAATGGTTGATTATTGTAAGATGTACCTCCCCAGTGGATTGGGGACCTGGACCCTCATTTTGTACTGACCTCCTTCTCGTTGTATATTGCTTTCCCTTCACCCAAGTTAATGTGTCTACCCTCCGGCCAGTGACTTAGCCTCCCTTCCTTCTCATCCCTGGTCACCATCAAAGAATGTTTCTTTTAGTATGAACACCTTTTCTAGAATTTTTAACAATAGTGATCGCATACAATAGTTGGCCTCTTGTGACTAATTTCATTCAGCATCATGTTCTCCAGGTCCATCCACATTATATGAGGTGTTTTGAAAATTCAATGTTATTTCATACTGCATAGGTGCCAGAATTGGTGTACCCATTCTTGCATGGACGGACGGACATTTAGGGGGTTTCATTTCTGTTTGCTTTTGTGAATGGTGATGCCATGAACTTGGATGTAGATAGATTTGTTTGTGTTGTGGCTCTTATTCCTTTAGGATATATTCCAAATAGATTACTGGGCCATACAGTATTTGTTTCCAACTTAAATGTAGCTCTTCTTAGATTATATGAATGCTGAATTCTGTAAAAATTTTCTACATTAATTATAGCCTTCTTAGTTTTACATTATCAGGAAATGAACAGAAACCTATTTCAATTTTTTTTCCTTTGCCTGCCATCCTCAAAACTATTGATCCAGGTTCACAAGTACTACTCAGCTCAGTGTAGTGTCTAAGACACCAGACGATGGGATGCAGTAGTGCGTAGACAAGCAGTGGCATCAATGAAAGAGCCGTGTGTGGTTGTAGCTGTGCAGATAAGACCATGTGATTTAAAGCAGCCTTATGAGTGGGCAATAATGACAGCTCTGACCATAGCATGTGGGCAGGTTCAAAAAGGAAAATAACATCGAGTTATAGCCTTTGGGTAACTGCTGTTGCTCTGTACCATCAGGTCACTTCCTACTCATAGTAACTCTGTATAGTGTTTCTTAGGAGTGGCTGGTGGGTTTGATCCACTAACCTTACAGTTAGCGGTCCAGTCCTGATCCTACAGTACCGCACCAGAAAATCAAATTGGGTTTATGAAAACTATTTTTGTTGTTATCACTAGCTACAGGGATGTTTTTATAAAAGATAATTTCTGCTGACATATGACACAAACGTTTTATAGTCATTTTGGAGTGTCTCCTCCCCACCCCCCCACCCCCGGCCCACCCAGTGGTTCTGCAACCCCTCACTGTTACCCCTGATGCAGGGTCCCTGGGGAGATGCTGGGGAGGGGCACAGACAGCTCAGCTATGGCTGCTCTAGATGTATAGGCCAAGCACAGGCCTCCCCTAACAGCTCACGTCAGCTGGTTGACAACTTTGTCACCCTGGTCTCTGGGTACTATTAATAAGCAACCCCACCACGAGGCTTTCTACTAGAAAGTGTGGCTGCAACCATGTCCTGCCTCAACCAGAGAGACTGTTCATGGTGGGGTGACTTAAGTCTCAGTCCGCACAGGATGCCCCCAGCTCCTACTCCTTATCCTGGTGGTCTTTCATTTCCCAGAGGTGCCTCCTGTGGATGGTAGTTAGGTGGCCACTGTCTCTGGGGAACACTGTCCTGCTCACGTGGCTTTTGTTCATTGTGGACGTGCCTGAGACGGGAACATGCCCAATGATTCTCTCAGAACCAGAGAACAGTGACCCCTACCCAGAATCCTCTTGACTTATTTGACTTCTTTAGGCAAAATCTTAGTGCATGTTAGCCCCAAACCAAATACACCCTTAATATTTCAGGTCCCAGGACAAGAGAAAAGATGGTCCCCATGTCTTATAATGAAATATCTAAAAGTAATCAGTCTAGCTCCTAAATTTGTGCTCCCCTCCTAACTGAATAGCGATTTCCCTTCCTAGTAACCTGGAAGGCTAGAATTTAGAACTTGAAGACACCTAGGATTTCTATGCTGAGACATGGCACAAAAGAAAGCCAGCCCCTATTCCAGGATTGATGCACGGCTGCTCTCGCTTCTAACTCAAGGTCCTTCCCATGTGGTGAGGATACTGCAGCCCATGTATCCAAACTCTGGCCACACTCCTGGAGACCGCCCTACCTTGACCACTGCATAAGTCCTGCCATACAAGCATCCTTGCAGGGAGAACTGTGGAGAGAGACCAACACCGGGCAGGCACTGGTATGGGTGGGGCTCACTGGGAGCTCCATGGTCCTGATATTTGGAGATGAACCAGAAGTGTGGGATGGCTGTCAGTGAACAGGGCTCTTCTCACCTGGATTCTGGTGACCCCATAATCTACAGCCCCATCTCAAAGCCAAGGGCTCCTTGTTCCAACACTCGTGCATTTTTTTTTTTTCATAGGCAACATTCCACTCCTAGAATTTCTGGGTCTGGACATGATGGGCTGGGCTTTTTGATGCCTGGCCACCTTGCTGGCGTCTCACCATCGCCAGCACCCCCAAGTCTCTACATTTGAGTTAGAACAGCTTTTTACTGCTCTGCCAACGTTGGTCACCTGACCGTCTTTCCACTTGACTTCATCCCTGAGTCTTCTTGGTTCCTTGTAGCCTGGACTTCTGTTCCCAGTTTCTAAGCCTAAGCCTCACTCTGCATGAACAGCTGGACAATACAAAAGACTTAGTAGCTTTGTCTGGGAATGCTCTGTGTGATGTTTGGGAATCCTGTATTCTCCATCCCTGAGGATCCGCTGTAACCGGTGGATGTAACCACATGCCGGAAGCGTTTGGAATTCTGTGAGAATGGGCACAATGGGACAGAGACTCGAAGGGAGCAGATAGGTCTTCATCAGCTACCCTTTCTTGGGAAGCTCTGTCCTTCATTTGTGACTATATTCTTCCCGCTTTTAAAAAATTGTTAAGACGTTCTTTTTAGAATGATTTACATGGTGGTGAGCTGAGCGTGGTGTGTTGTTTTTCTTAATCTGTTTGTTTGCTGGTATTTTAAAGTGCTTAATTGACATAATAAAAGTCAGTGACTTTATGTAAAACTACCTTTTTTTTTTTTTTTTTTTTTTCCTGGGATTCCTTATCTCCACCTCTCCAGCAGATTGGAAGTAGGATTACTAAACCGCTGGTGCTGGTGGGTGCCTCTGGGGTCCAAAGGAGGCAGCCTGCTGGCTCTGCCCCACCCCCACTCCCTGTCCTCCGTTCCGTCCAGCCCTCCACTTGTTCTGGCTGATACTTTCCCAAATATTATTGTTTAGAATTATTTTTTAACATGCTTGTTGTTATTTTATTTTAACCTCCTCTCCAATGAAAGGCATCAAGAGGCTCCTTAGAGAGTTAGTTTCTGAGGAACATGTCTTGGCTCAGTCCCTGCCCCCATCCCTGACACCCAGCCATGGCAGCACTTCCAGTGACACAGACAAACTGGGATGGGACCCGCCTCTGCACCATCTGGTACACATCACCCCGTAGCTGACAGAGCCCTCAGCCAGGGAGCCCACAGCCAGCTTGCCATCTCCACACCCCATGGGGGTAGTTGTTATTTTTAAAAGCAGCTCATTTGGCCACTGCAGGGAGCTAATTTCTTTTCAGCACGACCGCTGTGGGGCCACGGTGATACCCATCCTCAAGTGGGGAGAGTGGGCAGAAATGGAGGCGGGTAGGGCGGGCTTCTATTATTAGCACAATTTTAGATCAAAGTGCTTTATGACCTGAAGGACCCAGGGCTGTGAAATTATAAATTAGGGCTTCATTAGACCCTTGTCAGTCAACTGCAGCCCAGCCCTGGTGGGGACAAATGGCCCTTCCTTTGACGAGTCATTAATTAAGTGTCCTGAGAACGTAAGTTCAGGATTTGCTCCACGCAGGGGAGCTGATACAGGATGGGTTTCCACACTTAGAGGACGTTTTTTCTCTCTCTCACTGGGGAACGAGGTGCATTCCGTTTGTTTCAGAAAAAAATAACCACAGATGTGGAGGCTTAAAAGTCTTGAGGCATTGATGTTTCGTTAATTCTGGGGCCAAGATGAAGTCTCCACTCAGGTCCGCAACCATGCAGAGGTGAAGAGCCAGGATCTCTACCTGTGAAATCAACTCTGGCCAGAATAACCTTGAGAAGTACATTTAACTTTTCTTAGGGTAAGCACTGGACTACAAGGTCAGCAGTTCAAACTCACCATCTGCTCCTCGGAAATCCTATATAGGGTCACTATGAGTTGGAACCGACTCGGTGGCACTTAACAACAACAGGGTCTTGGTTTAAGGAAACAGGCAGCCGACAGTCTATGAATACCACCCCCCGTAGTTATGAACCAACCCCATAAACCCTAAAATATGAAAAATGCAAGGTGTGAACAAGGGTTCGCGATAACAAACAGGCACTCCTTGTGACACACATCAGAAAATTCTTATTACTGTATTATTATGTTAAATATGTTTTCATGTATCGGGAGGTATTTCTTTAATGTTTTCTATGCATACAAAGATATGTTATATACTAGAACAAACATTTGACTGACTTATATTAGATACAAACTATGCCTAACAGTTCGGAATTGTGGACAAATTCAACTTAAAGACAGACTTGGGAACATAGCCTGAGGACTGCCAATAATGTTGTTGTTAGGGGCCATCTTGTTGCTTCTAACTCATGGTGACTGTGTGCACCGTCCTCGCAAGCTGTGGTTAAGCTTGGACCCATTGGTGCCACTATGCCCATCAGTCTCGTTGGAGGTCTTCCTCTTTTTCTCTGACCCTCCACTTTATCAAGCATGATGTCCTTCTCCAGGGACTGGTCCCTCCTGAGAACATGTCCAAAGTGTGAGAGAGACACGTGCCATCCTGGCTTCTAAGGAGCGTTCTAGCTGGACTTCTTCCAACACAGATTTGTTTGTTCTTCTGGCCGTCCATGGTACTATTAATAGTCTTCTCTAACACCATAACTTAAACGCATCATTTCTTCTATGGTTTTCCTTATTAATTGTCCAACTTTCACATGTATAGAAAGCTCATGAAAACACCATAGCTGGGGTCAGACGCACCTTTGTCCTCAGACTGGCATCTTTGCTCTTGAATGCTTTAAAGAGGTCTTGTGCCACAGATTTGCCTAATGCAATATGTAGTTTGATTTCATGACTGCTGCTCCAATGAATGTTGATCGTGGATCCAAGAAAAATGAAGTCCTTGATGGTCCTAGGGTCCTCTGTTTCTGGACTGTAAGATTACTCACTGTTTTTGTTAAAAATCTTCTACCTTTACAGTTGTGACAGTCTCAATTAGTCATGATAACACTTATTCACTGTTGAATTGTACAAATCTTATCCCCATCTCTTTTCACCAGACCCATCTAGATAAGATGAAAACTATTCAGTGGGGGCTCTACCTTCCCCTGCACACCCTTAAACTAAATTCCCTTTTGAAAACTTGTAAGCCAGTCACTTCGTGCCTTTATCGCCCCTCGTTTTACGTAGTCAGTGTCTAAGTTGCCTGTCCTATCTACCCTGTGTACAGAGGGGATAGCATTGATACTTGATATGAAGACTCCTTCCCTCTCTGTTGGTATTTTGAGCTACTACATCCATGAGTATAGTTCATCAAATTGTAGCAAGTTACACTTGTTTACTTTATATATAAAAAAAATTTTTTTTTTATCTTCCTCTAGTCAAGTTCTGGTTATCAAGCCATCAAAGCTAGGTCAGATGGGCACTGTCTGCAAGTGTTCTTGGGCATCTCCCCTCACTTTGTATCAGCTGGATGCTTTACTCTCAGCTCTAGCCCTCTGTAGTTATGTCCTTGTCTATGGGCTCAAGGATGCCCAGGTCTCGCCAACCAACCCTTCCTCTTCTCTCTCTCACCAACCAACCCTTCCCCTTCTCTCTCTCACCTCCAGGTTAACAGGAGTCTGTGGAACATGGTTGAACTCAGCCCCTGTCTTCATTGCTGCCTTTCCCCCTCATCCACTCACCAGTAGACCAATGAGGTCACCAGCAAGCTTACATGCCTGCTCATGCGTTCCCTTTGAGTTTCAGTCTTAGGAGGGGGTTTGTCGTGAAGGGACTTGATTGCTTGCCTTGATGGCTCCCCGGTGAACAACTTGTTTGTCCTTGTGGTAGCCAGTCATGCTGACGCTTTTGTTTTGGATTTTTCCTGCTGGCTTTTCTTTCAAGGAGTATCTTCTGTTGCTCTAGCTATTCCAGGCTGGTCTGCTTATCCTTTCCAGTGGGAATGTCTCACCTCAGAAGGTTCTGGATGGGACTCAAGATTCCACCTAAGGGTCTTACATACTACAGAGGCTACGCAAGAAGCCTGTTTCACTGGGCAAGTTCTAGAACCCCTTCTAGGTATTCTAATCAGTTATAAGCTGAAGACGGCCTTACAAGCTTTCTGTCAAATCTGTTCTTGAGATGATTTCTAAATTAGGGTGGGGTATATTCAAAATCAAATTTTGGCTCTCATGGACTTTTTAAAATTCTCTTCAGCTTCAACCTGAACTTGCATCTGTGCAATTGATGGTCTATTTACCAGTCTGCCCCTGTCCTGGTTTTGGCTGATAATACAGAGCTTTCCCACCATCGCCTCTTCAGATGTAGTCAGTTTGATTTCTGTGTATGCCCTCTGGCAAGGTCCATGTGTAATCTCATCTTTCATGTTGTTTAAAGAAGGTTTGCAATGAAGAAGTCACAGGTCTTACAGAATTGAGTCATGCCATCTCCAACATCATTTCTCTAACTAAGGCTATATTTTCCAACTACTGGTCTTTCCTCTGTGTTTTCATCCTTTATATTCCAATAGCCAGTCATTAACAATACATCTTGATTGCATGTTTGATCAATTTCAGACAGAACAAGTTGGTTTTGTTGTTGTTGTAAAGTGCTGTCGAGTCTGTTTCAACTCATAGTGACCCTGTATGAGATTTCTGAGGAGTTACTAGTGTGTTTGAACTGCCACCTTGCAGTTCAGATTGACCTCTATATTTGTCATTTCTGGTATTGTAAACCATATAATTGTTAGACTGAAAATGGCCAATAGTAGTGCATTTCAGCTCACTGATGCCTAGAATATCGATCTTTATGTGTTCCATTTCATTTTGGCCATATATTGATTGGTCCAGGTACTGGGCTAGGTTGGAGATCTGATGTTGAATAAACAGAATCCCCGTGGAGCTTACATTCAGGGCAGGGGAAACATAAGGGCACATCCAAGAGTTCATAGAAACATGGAATTGAAAGGTAATGGATTTTTTCTACGATTTTTTGAAACCACATCTTAAATAAGCAATCTGCTGCACTGTAGAGTAACTGACAGGAAATGGGACTGGGTCGAGTATTGGAAGAACCTCGAGGAAACCCTATGCCTGCCACATAGGACATACATGGTCAAATGGCTGGTGGTGACGGTGATGTTCATGGTGAGGATGATGATGATGATGTGTTGATGGTGATGGTAATGGTGATAGTGATGTTGGTGGTGATAGTGATGTTGGTGGTGATGATGGTGGTGGTGATGGTGGGGGTGGTGGGTAAAGATGGTAATGGTGAAGATACTGGTGGTGATCATGTGAGGCGGGATGATGATGTGTTGATGGTGGTGGTAATGGTGATAGTGATGTTGGTGGTGATGATGGTGATGATGGTGGTGGTGATGGTGGGGGTGGTGGGTAAAGATGGTAATGGTGAAGATACTGGTGGTGATCATGTGAGGCAGGATGATGATGTGTTTATGGTGGTGGTGTTGGTGGTGATAGTGATGTTGGTGGTGATGATGGTGGTGGTGGTGTGATGGTGGTGGTGGTGTGATGGTGGCGGTGGTGGGTAAAGATGGTAATGGTGAAGATACTGGTGGTGATCATGTGAGGCAGGATGATGATGTGTTGGTGGTGGTGTTGGTGGTGATGGTGATGTCAGTGACATGGTGGTACTTGTGATGACAACAGTAATGACAGTGATTCTTAAAATGCTTTTGCATACTACAACTGCTTCCTTCACCTTTTTCTCTCTTTGGAAACAACTTTCAATGATCCCCCCCATTGCAATGAGGGGCAATCTAAACCATGCCCACTGTTTTTTCTTCAGCAATGCTTTGCCTTAGGTTTGGCCAAAGGTTTTTCAATAAGCATTCAACTAGACCTTTCTTAAATAGCAAAACACACACACACAGAGTCTCAGAAAGTATACAGACTTCAGGGGGAAAGGGTTTGTTGTGTTTCGCTACTTGGCAGCAAGCTTGTCTTAAATCAGAGCAAGACTGATTTCCACGTAGATAGGATTCTTGGCACCAGCTTTCCTGACTGCCCCGAGCCACAGGTGGTTGAGTAACCCTCTGCCGCACCTGCACCTTTTATTAGATTCTGGGAGGAAAGCGTTCGGGCCAGGCTGTTCCACTACGAACATAGCAACCAAAGCTAACAGCAGGAGGAGTGAGCTTCCCTTGGTCCCCACTCCCAGTCCCTGTGATTGTGGTCACTTTATGGCAAAACAAATGGGATAGTCATTTCCCTGTGTCCCTACAGGGATGGCCCCATCCCAAAGGTATTTCTGACTTCACCCCAGATGTGAGAATGTCCTGCCCATCTAGCCTCGGGTGAAATCCACAGATTTGTCATTGAAGCTGAAGCCCCATCGGGCCAGAGAAGACTGTTCCCACCCACTTCTCATCCTCTGTCTCCCTGCAGTGGGAGAAAATGAACCCCCTCAAAAACGCAATACTGTTGAGTGGATTCTACTTCAGAGCGCCCCCTACAGGACAAAGCAGAACTATCCCAGAGGGCTCCTGGGGGCTGTCGTCTTTATGAAGGCAGTCTGCCTCATCTTTCTCCTGCCGAGTGGCTGGTGGGTTGGAACTCCTGACCTTTTGGTAGCTTAGCCCACGGTGCCACCAGGATTCCTTGGGGGAAGGAAAAGCAACAGCACAGAACTACCACATTTTGCTGATTCCCCCGATCCAGTTAAATGAGTGATTCAGGCCATTCAAATGATGTTATTAATTAGCAGTCTTCCTGCGGCTGTTGTTAATTGGCGTAAGGTCAGCTTGAACTCAGGAAACAGGAGGAAAGGTTCACTCCTGCGCCATGTGCCCAGTGTGTTGTTGAGGTCACTGTGTATCTTAACTATCTTCCAGCTTGGGGAGTGGGGCGCGGAGGGAGGTCATGTATCAGCGCTGTGTCAGACAATATTCTGTTGAGATCCATAGGGTCCTCATTGGTTAACTTTGGTAAGCCCATTGCCAGGTCTCTCTTCCTAGTCTTTCTTAGTCTAGGCACCCCTGTGATTCCTGTCTGCCATGAGTGACCCTCCCATACTTGCACTATGGATGGCATAGCTTCCAGCAACACACACTCCACCCCAGTGCTACTCATTGACAGATGGGTGGGTGGGCTTGTGGTCCAGCAGTGGATGAGCACCACCGCCAACATGGATTAGTAAACAGCTAAGCAGAAGAAATGGAGATACTTTCTGAGATAGTATGAGAAGGCTTTGAACAGTTTTTGGGAAAATCCACTATCTTTTGGTTCCATTCTACCAAGAACTTCTTGAAGCGCCGTCGTGTAGCTGCGAAGTGGCGGAGTTGGGATCCCCCGCCCCCGGCAAGTGTGCTGTGGAGCCGCTGTCTGTCCATTTCTTCCGTAGATCGTCCTGAGACCCACTGTGTAGTCACATCGGGGGCTGGCAGTGAGCAGAAGAGGAAAGCCAGTAATAAGCACCCGATTCAATAATATGCATTATGCTGTAGGGTAAGCACTGGACTGCTAGCCACAAGGTCGGTGGTTCGAGCCCACCAGCTACTCTGCGGGAGAAGGATGTGACTCTCTGTTCCCGCAAAGATGTATAACCTCAGAAACCCTATACAGGGTCACTGTGAGTCGGAATCAACACGACGACACTTAACAACAGCAAACAATAATACGACTGTGAAGGAAATCTATACGAAAAGGGGATGTTAGGGTGCAGAGAGAGGGCAGGGGTCACTCATGGTCCAGGGTGAGACTAGGTCTGTGATGTGGGCACAGGGTGGGAACTTGGCAGAGAAGAATTCCTCACTAAAGGTTCTGGGCTCTCTCTCCTGTATTGCTGGCTTGCAAACACACTGTTGGGGGTTAGGTGGAAGCTGGGAAACCAGTTAGGAGAAAACCCCCAATAACCCAGGGAGGTGATGCAGAGTGGGCTGGGTGGGAGCGGCGAGCATCAGTGGTACCCACTCAGGGACGAGCCACCCCTGACAACACGGAGGTCACGTTGTCAGGCTGAGCAACTTGGCAAGAATTCAGGAGGAGCAGGCATTTCTGAGCGGGGGATCTGGAGTTCCGCTTTGGACATGAGAAATCCCCAAATCCCTGCATCCTAAGTGCAGACAGAGGGCTCGGCATGGTGCCTGGCACCCAGAGCACTCTTGGAAACAGCATCTGTTTGGGGGGCTTGAGTGCCATGCGATGGCAGGCTCAGGGGCGCCCAGACCCCTGGACTCTGCCTCTTCGTGATGAATTCCCCTACGTGAAGGTCCAGGAAATATGAGCTGCCACCCCACTCACTGGTCCTCCCGGGCCGGCAGGAAAGATCAATGTTCTGTGTGAGAAGCAGGCTCCTTGGGGCCAGGCGGGCGCAGCAGCGGGCTGCCCACTCATCTGTCACAGGTTCCTGCCTGTCTGTCAGGAAGATGGAACCCTTGGCAGATTATTTTTGCTTCTCACTTATCAAACCTGTGGAAAATCAGTCAGTGTTAGAGGCAGCTGTTGACACGAATGGGTGGGAGGCACATTCCTGCTGGCCCTCCCTCTTCTGACTATGCCATTGGATAAGCTGAGGGAGCTAGGGTGCCTGGGAAGGTCCAGAACAGCCTCGGGGTCGGACCGGGCCGGGGGTCTGTGTCTGTGCCTTGACTCTTCTCTGTGGACCATTCGATTCTCAGCTGAAACCTCACTTCCTCTAGGAGCCCAGGTTGGTGAGGTTCCCTCACCCCCCCCCCCCCCCCAGTATGGGTTATTCTTAATGATTTACATCCTGTCTGTACTCCATCACTGACCTAATTGTGGGTGTTTGAACCCACCCAGCAGTACCACAGAAGAAAGACCTGGCAAACATTCTGAACTATCATAGCCAAGTAAACCTTACGGTGCTTGGTTTTCCTCAGTGGCATATGGGTCACCGTGAGTCTTAATCGACTGAAAGGCAACAGAGTTTTGTGTGCGTTTCATTACAATTTGTTTCATTTCTCTCTTTTTTCTCTTCCCCGGCGTTACTACTGGCTACCTGGGGAGAAGGGTCCTTACCTGAGTGGTCCCTGGGAACCCATCCTAGAGCTCCCCATGAGGGGACCAGTCAAACCAATCCAACCCTGCTCCCAAGGACCCCCTACGTGTCAGAGGAGAAGTGGGCTTCCTAAGGTTTTCAGGGCTGATTTTTTCTGAAGTAGATGAGCAGCGCTTTCCTCAAGGTGTGTGAACTTGACCCTCCAAACTTTCAGTTAGCAGTCTCCTTAACCATCAACACCACTCCGGGACCTCCACACATAGTAAACTAACTAACAACCGTGTTGCTGTACACTTGTTCCAACTCATAGCACCCTATAAACAGACTGCCACCCCAGAGGATTTCAGAGGCTGGCATCTTTATGACTCAGAACTGACTCGACGGCGCTTAATAACAATAACTGTTACAGAAGCAAATGGTCACATCTGTGTTCCACCAAGTAGCTCAAACCACCACCGCTCGGGGACTCCTTCCTATACACGGGATCCAATCCCTGCAGGACAGAAGAGAGCTGCTCTGGACGGTTCCTGAGGCTATCCATCTGTACGGGAACACACGACCTCATGTTTCTCTGTGTGAAGTGGCTGGTGGGTTTGACCACCGTCCTTTCAGTTAACCATCCAGTACTTCTTCCACAGTGTCATCGAGTGGGTTCTGACTCATAACAACCCTGTAGAGGGTTTCCAAGGAGCAGTTGGTGAGTTTGAACCAGTGATCTTGCGGTCCAGTGCTTATCCTATAGTGCCACACCAGGACTCCTTCACACATAGCAGGGCGCTGATAAATGCTGGCCGACTTGTCACTCACTTCGTCCATGCAGCTTGTTAATTGCTGTTGAGTCAGATCTAACTCATACTGTATAGTGTTCCTGAGGAGCGACTGGTGGGTTTGAACTGCTGACTTTGTGGTTCATAGCCCAGTGCTTATCCTACAGTGCCTCACCAGGAGGCCTGTTTATGAGCATATTCAGGTACAGTTATTGCTTCATGCAAGCCAAGAGATTGAACAGGCAATGCCCTCTGTGAGAGTTTTTTGCCAGTAATCCGAAACAGCGTGTTGCAATCTGTCCAAGGTGTTGGTCCCGAATCATAGCAACCCTATATAGGATTTCCAAGGAGTGGCTAGTGGGTTTGAACCGCTGACCTTTTGGTTAGCAGTCCAGTGCTTAGCCTATAGCTCCACACCAGGAAGGGACAGAGTCACTTTATGGGGTCTGTGAATTTATATGTGGACCAAGCATGATTTGTATTTACTTTTTGGCTTTCCAAATGCACCCATAAGTCAGAGAATAGTCTAATGTGCTCACATATCTGTACCACACAGTAGCCAAAGCCGTGGACTCACACAGACGAACAGTGTAAGGTGGGCCTGGGCTGCGGTTCCTTGTGCTCCCAGCGA
This sequence comes from Chrysochloris asiatica, assembly GCF_000296735.1. NCBI lineage: Eukaryota > Metazoa > Chordata > Mammalia > Afrosoricida > Chrysochloridae > Chrysochloris > Chrysochloris asiatica. The sequence goes on along the minus strand of NW_006408555.1, from coordinate 2,545,262 downwards.
AGTCACCGGGACTCAGAACAGACTCAGAGGTGATTGATAGCAACAACAACATTCTCTAACTTTCCAGACTTTGCCATCGTTTTCCTACAATTTCAACAGACAGCTTTTAAAACTACAGACATATTCTTACATAATGACGAAGGCTTCTTTATAGAGAACACTCTAAAACTGCTTTTTAAGAGCAGTGTGTCTTGCTGTAGCAGTTGGTTTCCTACCATGAGCTGGGTTGAAGACTTTTATCGGGACACACTGATGGCCATGTTTTCTGAATGAACAGACTTTAAAAGTACAACTGTTCTCCTGAGGAACCTGTGACATATGTGGTTTTTTGATGCGAAAACAGGTCGTCATGCTTGAAATGATTAGGAGACTTGGGCTGGACATTTCTTGTTTCGGCTACAAGCCCACCTCCTCTTGGCAGTTGTCTATTGGAATTGCAAAGAAATCAAAGGGAAGTAGCCAATGCCAGGTTCGGTTTGAACTTGTTCCCAGAAGGCATGCTCTAAGAGAGAAAATGGGATCAACTGAGAAGTGTTGAGGTGTCGGGTGATGGTTGGTCACATCACTCATGATGTTTGAGTCATTGATGTTGGTCTCTGAATTGTTTGGAGAGATGACTTCACATGTCAAACCGCTGGGGTATTTGGAGCTTCAAACAGCTCAGCCCATCCTTGGAGTCCTGGTGTGGCACTGTGAGATAAGCCCTGGACCAGAAGGGCATATGAGTCTCAACGTCAGCGGTTCAAACTCACCAGCTGCTCCTTGGAAATCCTATACAGGGTCACTGTGAGTCAGAACTCACTGGGTGGCACTTAACAACAACATCACGGCCTATTGTTTGCCAGCTGGGGTCCCAGAGCCCCTCTGAGCCTCAGTGTGGACATGGGAAAGTGGGTCTCAGAATTCCAACCACGCCTTCTGCTCTGGTCCAGGTAATTCTGAAGGTGCGCGAGAGCTCTCCTGGGCAAGCAGCTCGCACACAGCCAAGTGCCATGTGCATTCTAGTGGACACCTAACGTCCCCCAGAGCTCCTTCCTGCTGCTGGGTGATTGGGAGCCTCAGAGAGCACCCCACCTGCCCCTTGGGTTACATTCTTGCTGCTCTGAGCTTTTGTTGGCCTCTCAGTGGGAGTTACCCCCTCCTGACAGGAGCATCTGGATCCAATGCGAGGCATCCAATCAGTCAGAGCTCTGCCTGCAGTCTGCCAAACAACTGCACCAGGACGCAGGACAGTGACCAAATGACCATCAAACAGTGGGGGTGGGGGCGGGGCCCTTCCACAGCATGCCCCCCAAAGCTCAGACGACTGCTAAACTCATTTGGTGGTGGCTTTTCAACCATTTTGGCTGCTTGATTGAACACAGTTTTTCATTCTGGGTTCTGTGAAGAATCAGCAGGAAAGGTTTGAGAAAGGAGGGCTTAAAAAGGGTTCCCTCCGGTGTAACCCCCATGCTGAGAATTTGCCTTTCCACCCCAGATGTAAAACCAGAATCTATATATTGTGTACATGTATGAATACATGCACATGGATACAGAGAATGGATACATATGAGTTCATTTGGATACATAAAGCTCAAGTGGGGTCTTGCTACAGTGTAGCTACAGTGTACATTCTGATTCCGCAGGCCTGGGGTAGAAAGGAACATTTGTAGCAGGGGTTCGAACCAGACCAGAGCAGTTCAGAACCCTGTAGGCAAGTGCTGACATCCAGGCCTCATCTCAGTGGAATTAGACTGGAGTCTCTGCAGTTAGGGTCCGGACACCCGCATGTGCCTCAGTTTCCCCGGTCATTCTCACGTGCAGCCAGATTTGGGAATGACCATCCCAGTAGATAGATAATTCAGGTCAATCAACTAACAAAATATAAAGTTCCTCTGGCGATTTATGGTGATCAAACCAAAGAAGTATATAAAAAACAGAAAAAGAGCAAATAAACACAGAGAAATGACCTCTGGTGTCCAGCCTCAGTGGAAAAGGGATGAGTCATTCTGAAACTTGGCAGGATGTTTTTTATTCTTACCGAGAACAGTGGCATCACCCGTGGACTCAGGCTTAATGATGGTGAGAACGATGCAGAACCAGAAAATGTTTCCTTCTATTGTACATAAAGTCTCTACCTGTTGCTACCGACTCAATGGCACCTAACATCGGCAAAGACCTTTGTCTGATGGGCCTGTCCCTGACTGAGGGACAGAGACCCTGTTTGCCGAGTTGGTAGAACTCTGGAGATTCAGGTGGTTTCTCTGAATGGTACTGTTCATCCTGACAGGGACAGAGCACCAGGATGCAGCCTGCTAGGACCGCTTAGTGTCTTTGTACGGAGGTGACCCTGATGGCAGAACCCAATAAGCACATCTACAGTGATTGGCTCACAACTTGCCACGCCCCTCTCAGTGACCACGACAGACTGGGGGACCGGGCAGCAGCGTGTGATGGCCATTGTGTGGAGGAGTCTGAGGCACAGGACTTACCTGTAACTTGCACCAGCCCAAGAACTGCAGGCGAATTCTCCCCACCCCACCCACTGCGGCCTCTCCCCATGCCACAGCCAGCCACACGTAGTCTCCCCACGGGTTTCCCGATCTGTGTATGCCAACTGCAATGTGACACGCTGGTGGATGGCTGACAACCAGCACTGTGAAATAAACACGAGGCATGCCCTGCACGAGATGGAGAGGCATCTAGCTCAACAGTGGGCTGAAACATACCAGCCTTCGGGAAGATGTGCAGCATCTCGGTCTGCTGGGCATGCAGTCACCTTGACGGAGCTGACCAGTGTCCCCTCTCTGATAAAGACTCAGTGCAAGGAGCGGTCATGTCCCCCCTAAGGTGGAGGCTCAGAGCAGAGAGCAGTCATGTCCCACCCCCCATCCCCAGGTGGAGGCTCAGAGCAGGGAGCGGTCATGTTCCCCCACAGGTGGAGGCTGGTGCAGAGTTGGGCTCAGGTCTTGTTATACAAAGTGTCAGGATTGGCATTTTAAATGTATTTCCTGATGTTTACCTCTCAACGCTCCGTTTCAGACTCGAGGTAACATCTAAGCATAGAAGTCCTTGTGTGTACCTGAAAGTCACAGGCACCCTGGACAGGCCCCTGGCCACAGCCCTGTGGTCTAAACAGGAGCTTTGCAGGGCAGTTCACCGTTTGTGCAAAGGAGTAGCTCAAAATCACACAGAACATGTGTAATTCGGCGCTTCTTTTTTGCTGCTTTTAGAACAAAGCTGCCGCTGAGGCAGTCCTGATGCTTGGCAACCCCATTATGTGTCAGAGTGGGGCTGTGTTCCGTAGGGTTCTCGGAGAGGGGCTGTGTTCCATAGGGTTCTCGGAGAGGGGCTGTGTTCCGTAGGGTTGTCAGAGTGGGGCTGTGTTCCGTAGGGTTGTCAGAGTGGGGCTGTGTTCCGTAGGGTTCTCGGAGAGGGGCTGTGTTCCGTAGGGTTCTCGGAGATGGGCTGTGTTCCATAGGGTTGTCAGAGTGGGGCTGTGTTCCGTAGGGTTCTCAGCAACTGATTTCTCAGAAGCAAGTTGCCAGACCTTTCTTCTGAGGTACGACTAAGTGCTGTCAAACCTCTACTCTTGTGTTTATCAGTTGCGCACGTGAACGGTTGACAACGCTCACATTCTCCTCAATGGGCTTCACTTTGACATCCTACATGGGACTAACCCTATCCCTAGGTTCAGTGTGTCTGTAACTCAGGCCGTTCAGAAGCCCCCTTACTCCGCGTCCTGAATGGTTCAGAACTGGGCATTTGGTCCCCACACAGCCAATCAGGGTCACTGATACCAATCCCAGAATTTGAAGGTAGTGTCTGCAGTTGATCAAGGAGGGTGCAGCCCCCCAGGGACACAGAGGTGGAGAGCTGCTGAGCTAGTAACTTGACCGGAAGCAGACACGACATCTAGGCTTAGGGCTTGGAGCCCATGGACATGACTGAAGGAATCCTGACAATGCCAACACTCACAGCTGTGCTCACAGGCTGCTGCAATGCTGGGCTCATAGCTGGGGGTGCTGTCTGTCCAGGGTTTCCTGGGGCCGCCCTGGTTGGTGCCGGTGCTCTGGTGTGATCACTCCCCGTACCCCCATCCTCCCAGCACCCTGGCTGGATGACCACCAGACGGCCACTGTTGAGGTATCTTTCGGTGCATCGCAGCCTGTAACGCTGTGTTTTGAAGCAATTTTACAACCTGGGCGGCTCTTAGCAGGGTGGTCCTTCTGCCTCTTTGTGTGTGACCCCTGGTGTGGCTACATTGAGCTAGTGAGGTAACCAGGCTACTCCCTCTTCACATGGCCTGTCCCCGAGATAGCAGAAGCTGCCGGAGCTTGAAGATGTCAGCCTGGGGGGTCAAGGACCCCAGCTCTGACACAGGGGTGTGGATCGCACAGGTGTGATGCATGAAGAGTCCCACCTAGGTAGCCCTAGTGCTAGTTACCCACCTCCCAGCCTGAACTCTGTGCCTCTGCAGCTGTGGTGACCTCGTGCCTGGGTGCACCCACTCTGAGCCCCTTAGTTCTCTTGCTACAATCATTCTGGAACCTCGGTACTCACAGGCAGATACCTGTGGGCAGATCTGCCCTGCCCCAGACCCCACAGCTATGATCTGCATTTATCTCAGTGAGTGGTTCCGGGGGTTTCTGAGGTCCCTCAAACGTGAGAAGCTGTGTCCTGGGGCCCACAGGCTCTCCAAGTCTGCAGATTCCAGCCCACAGAGTTATGGGACTAAGCCACAATGACCACTGTACAAACAGAATCACTCAGCTTTCCTTCAGCAGCAGGGCCGGCCTGTCTGCTCTCGGCGTTCCAGGAGAGAAGAGTCCCACTCACACCCGACAAGCAGTGGTGATGGAGTGGTCAGGGACAACTTTCGTCCAGCAGCAGTGAGGCCTGAGCAGTTGTGTGACCCTTGACCTCCTCCTCTCTGATCTTTAGTCCCATCTTCTGTCAGAAGAGAGTGGGGGTTAGCATCCCTGAGCCCCAAGCTCCCGCTCCTCTCCCAGCCTCATCCTCTGGGAATCCAGGAAATCCCAATTTAGATATGCGGCTTCGGAAACTGGCAGTAGAATCCGGAACCCCCTTGCCCTGGTGGACAAGTCGGAGTCTGGACTTGGAAAAGGAGCCGCGGAGGCAGGAAGGAGCGAAAGTCCCTGTCTCAGCATTCCGCTTTCCAGGAAGCAATAACCCGGCGGGCCCCCACCAAGCCGCCAGGGTTCCGCCATGGTCCCCCGGGAACGTGTCCACCTCCGCTGGTGGTGTGCTGTTGCGGTTCCCATCCGAACACTCACAGCCCCGACCCAGTGCTTCCTGTATGATAACACCAGGAGCAGGGCCACCCGGTGTTACCCTGGACAAACAGGTGATGTTTTCTTACAGCGCATAGCACAGCCATCCGACCAGCCCGTGCCAGCTGAGAGCACGGGTCCGATAAGGCCGGCGGATCACAAAGGATTGAGATTTCTTGTTTGTTTGAAGTTCTCTATTTGGATAATCACTGTGAACTCCAGGCTGGCTGGGGCCAAGTTTAAGAGCGGTTGCAGGGATGGTAAGGACAGCTCGAAAAGAGTCCCTACCCCTTCCGCCCCCAGGGCCACTTTGCTAATTGGAGATAGTGTGAGAATTCGGGGACAAGTGACCACAGGAGTTACCCATTCCTGGGCACCCTGAGCCAGCTTCTCCGTCTTGGTGCGCACATGGTGGACACCTCAGGACCGGACAGGCTGCTCCTGGGAATGCGGTAGGACTGGACATGCAGCCACATGGACAGCCCTGGACCAGTGTCCTCCCATCTTGAATACCTCCAGTCAGTGGGGTGGGGGGACCCAAGACTACATATCTGACCCCTCCCGGTTGGAACCACACTCTGGGTAACAAGACTTGCTGACTGCTCAGCATGTCCGGCCTCTGTCCCCTGGCTGAGATGAGAGGACACAGACCACTGCTAGCAGGTTACCCGACTGGGAAGGTTGGTCCAGACTCAGATGAGCGTCAGAAAATAAAATCTCATAACCAACCAGTTGCCTGACACCCTGTTGGTTCCAACTCACAGTGACCCCATATGAGTCAGAGTAGAACTGTGTTCCACAGGGTTTTCAATGGCTGACTTTTGGGAAGAAGATCTCCAGACCTTTCTTCTAAGATGCCTCCTGGCAGACTGACTGCTTGAATAATCAGCCTTTAGTTGACAGCCACACATGAAAAACAGAAGTGTCTAATTGAAACGTCATTCATATACCGTCAGACCTACTGCCAGCATCCCCAGTCTCAGTTTACGATACCTGTATGACCCCAACAAGAAATTCTGAGGGTTCTATTGCAGGACAATGCAGTAGTGCAAGCCCTCAGCTGCTAGCCTAAAGGTCGAGGGTTCGAATTCACCAACTGCTCCATGGGAGAAACGGAGGCTGCCCCCATGAAGCAGGCAGCCTCAGAAACCCTGTGGGGCAGTTCTTTGTCCAACAGACACCCTGTGAGTCGGAATCCATCGCACAGCAGAGGATTTTGTCACATGACGGCACAGCGCCCCCTGCAGGAAGAGCATAAGTATGTACACTTGTGTGGGAACCCAGACAATTGAGCCCTGGGTGGGGTCAACCATGCTCCCAGGCCAGGTTACTCAAAGTCAGCCCCATGCCTGACCCCAGGCCAGCCACAGTGGGGGCAGTCCATACAGAGACCCCGTCTGTGATGTGGCACTTATACCTGGAAAAGGACAGGGTGGCCTTTTGACTTTGGTCTCTATGGCTTTAGTAGAAAGAACACTGAGTTATCAACCAGTTGACCATCTCCGTATACCTCAACGTCTTTGTGTGTAAAAATGAGCACCATGTCCCTTCAGGCTCTGTGCCCAGTCTAGGAGTCCCAAGGAGCCACGAGGATTAACTGTCTTCTGAGGGCACAGTTGGCAGCAATGGCGGAGTCAAGGTTGGAGGCTTCTGTTGTCATCATTAAGTGCTGTTGAGATGACCCCACCTCAACGCAGCCCTCGGTCCTGCAGAATGGAATACTGCCCGGTCCTATACCAGCCTCACGGTCCTCACTGTGTTTGGGGCAACCACTACGTCAGCGTCTTGCTGAGTGAGGACCTTCCTCTTTTTCCCTGATTCGCGATTTGACCCACCATGATGGCTTTCTCCAGGGACTTGTCCACCGTGAAGACAGGACCTGTTTTAGGGTGCTGGTCCCCACTGCTGGATGTAATTGAGGCAAATGCTCGTCTCCAGTGTTTACACAGGAGTGTAGGTGCCCTTGAAGACCTGTCTCAACTTGTACTTCCCCGGTAGAGTTTTCTTTCCATTTTCGATGGGTTTTCATTAAGCATGGATCACGCGATCAAGCGAAGGTGTCACATTGAGGACTAAGGTGAGCTTGATCCAAGCTGTGGCATTTTTAACGGCCTCATGGGCATGTGAAAGCTGGATGACGATAAGGAAGACTGGAGAAGAGTGGATTCCTTTGAATTATGGTTTTGGAGGAGAATATTGAAGGTAGCAGGAACTGCCAAAAGAATGAAGAAGTGCATGCAGAATGCTCCCTAGAAGAGAAGGTGGGGGAGATTGTTCCTCACATACTTAGGACATGTTAATCAGGAGGGACCAGTCCCTCGAGGTCAGTGGAGAAAAGGGGAAGACCCCCCCCACACAATGGGATGGACTGACACCATGTCTGCAACAGTGGACCCAAGCCTAGCAAGGCCTGTGAGGAAGGTGCAGGGCTGGCCAGGGTTTTGTTGGTTGCTCATAGCATCGCTTGACAGCACCTAACAAGAACATGTGACCACGCATGCTGTTATGTTTTGGAGGCAAGCTGACCAAAAAAGTGACAGAGACATTGTTTAAGCTAGGGAGCCCCAAGAAAGAGCTGGTTCATCCCAACCGAACCCACAGATACACTCAGGCTGCAGCCTGCACAAACCCATGTTTGCACAATGCCGCAAGCCCTGCTGGTTCCCTCTGATGTTGTTACACAGAGGTTGTATTTAGGGTACAGTGCATCAGCCTGAAAACCAGGCAGACCACGGGTCCTGCAGGTAGAAGTCATGAGTGGAGATTCCAGAAACCTGTTTTTAAAGGTCTTTAGGTCTTCACCCCGTCCTCATGGAGGCTGTCCAATGACAGCAATGAGGACAGTGTTGAGATAGTAGGACAGCAAAACACAGGGACCACTGACCTGAAGTGACCACCTCTGTGGAACAGCTCTGGCTACCATGAGACAGAGTTAACTTGGCATTGGCAGCAGCAGGCATTGTATAAACAAACGTGGTTAAAGTGTTCACATCTCCTCAGGGATGTCCTGACCAGTAAACAGACTAGGCTGGGAGACTCTCCGGGAATTCTGCCCTGAGAACCTCTGCCCCCACCTCAGAACCTGGCCCCAGATGAGTGAGGGTGGGACACAGATGTGTAAGCTCGAGGATGGCAAAAAAGCCACCCAGCTGCCCACACAATTCCTGGCAAGAACAGGACATCTCCCTGCTGACACATCTGGAACGTGCTCAGAGTGCCCACCGAGATAACACTCATTGATCTGTGCTGCCTGTTTTCAGGACTCAGGTTTCTCACGGACAAACCTGTCGCGCGCACACCAAAGATAACACGAGCGCTGTGAAGGGACGCAAGCCCCAGGGGACCTGGATGTGACTTCCACACAGACCGTTGCTCTCAGGAAAACATTTGGACAAGAAGGTTTATCAGGAGCTTTCCCACCCAGCCACCCTCGGCTGAGCGCACGTGTACCGCAGCCACCACCAAGCCCTTCCAGCCTTCCGCACAACACCAGTCAGACGGAGAGCACGAACTGGAGACCGGCTCCACTCAAAACCCACGTTGACAAGAGGAAAAGAAAGCGGACGGCTGGATGAAGCTCGCACATCCCCAGCATTGCTGATTTCTTGTCAGTTCCTCTAGCTCAGTAGTCTGGGGACGCTTGCTTGGTCTCCATACTATAAGCACTGGATTGTGAACCACAAGGTCTGCGGGAGAAAGATGAAGCTTTCTGCTCCTGCAGAGATTTAAAAAGCCTCAGGAACCCTTTCCTTTATAGGGTCGCTGTGAGTTGGAACCAACTGGAAAGCATTAAACAACAAACATCAGAATAGGTTTGCTGAATAATAGTAACTCCTAAATGCAGAGACCTTACAACAGACACTGACTGCTCTCACAGCGGTGGTATCAACTGTGAGGTGTCTGGGATTTGTGTCTCACTGTTCGTGTGAAAGCAGTCTGCGTGGCAAAGAGAAGGCGGAGGAGGAGAATTGGGTTCCGGAGTTTAGAGTTTCTAGCCAGAAGATGTGCGGCACGTTCCTGCTGTTAGCTTCGGGTGACTCTATTCTAACTAACTCTTGGTAGCCCAGTGCACGACAGAGCCAAACAGTGCCCAGTCCTGCGCAAGTGTCAGGATGGTTACGCTTGACGCCACTGCTGCCGCCGCTGTGTCTGTCAGTCTCTCTCATTAGGGTCTTCCTCTTTTTCCCTGATCCTCTGCTTGCCCAAACATGATGTCCTTCTCCAGGGTCTGGCCCCTCCTGATGCAATGTCTAAAGTACAAGTACGTGAGACACAAAGTGTCTCCATCCTGGCTTCTAAGGAGCGTCTAGCTGCATTTCTTCCTAGTAACGTGTGTCGGTGCTTCTGGCGGTCTGCGGTACTCTCTGTGTTCTTGAGCAGTATCACCAGGGTTCATATGACTCCCCTTTCTGGATCCAGGCATCTGCATACAGTTAACTGGTCTGACCTCAGCTCCTGCTACCTGGAAGGTCAGAAGTTCAAACCTAGCCCATGGCTTTAAGATGTGCCCATCTGGTCCTGTAAACATGGCAGGCTAGGATGTCCTTTGGGGATATCTGCTCTGTCATAGGATCACTATAAATCGGAACCAATGCAGCCTCTTCACCGGCACAGGGAAATGCCTACCTTCCTGATCCCAGAGGTTAAGTCACTAAACTGTGGACAGACATGCACATCTCCTGTTGGGGATCTCTCTAAGGAGGAGCATGGCTCTAATGACCACGGCAGTGACTGTCTCTCTCTCTGTTGGCCTCCAATATGCCTGTGCTGTTGTTGTTGTTAAGTGTCTTTGTGTCAGTTCCAACCCATAGCAACGCTGTATACGGTTTCCAAGGAGCAGTTGGTGAGCTTGAACCACCGATCTTGCAGTTCAAATGACTTTACAGTCTGATGCATTAGCCCACAGCACCACACTAGGACTTTGTTGTTGTTAATTGTTGTTAAGTGTCATCGAGTTGGTTCTGACCCATAGTGACCCTGAACAGGGTTTCCAAGGCTGTAAATATTTACGGGAGCACAAAGTCTCATCTTTCTCCCATAGAACAACTGGTATTTCCAACTGCTGACCTTGTGGTTTACAGCCCGATTCGTAACCACCACGCTACCAGAGTGAAATCGGTTCCAACTCATAGCAACCTTGCATAGGGTTTCTAAGGAGTGACTAGGGGGTTGGAACTGTCAACTTTGTGGTTGGCAGCCTAGTGTTTATCCTACGGTACCTCCCCAGGACTCCATGCGTGTAGACTGTAAGTTAACTTCAGGGTAACTCTTGTTGAATTATTACTGTCATTGTTATTTTATCAGACGACTGTATACATTTGCAAATATATGCATAGTGATCCTCGTGGTGATATTTAGTGTGTAGCTGGCTATTAAGTGTTCAACACTTGCCATGAAATCTTGCGTGTGATCCATCAAATCATTCCACAGTTACCTTGTTGCTGTTGGTTGATGTGACGTCAGCTTGGATGCATGGTGGCTAGTGTGCAGCAGGACAGAACACTGCCCGGTGAATCTCAGGCCATCTGCTAAGTCCATTGCTGGCTCCACTGTGTGTCTTAGGGGCTCATCCTCCAGCACCAGCCCGGGCAATGGTGTAATAATACATGGAGTTTCTCCTCGATGGTTTCTAGAAAGCAAACCACCAGGCCTTTCTTACTGGTCTCAGTCTACATCTGGACACTCTGCTGAAACCTGTCCACTATGGGTGACTGTACTTGTCTTCATAATCACAGCAACATAGGCCAGCACCGTCCAACAGACTGACAGTCATTCCTAACTCATGGCGATGCCAAATGTGCAGAGTACAACTGCTCCACAGGGTTTTCCAGGCTGGGACCTTTTAAAGCACATCGCCTGGTCTGTCTTCCCATGAGCCTCTAGGTAGGTTCGAACTCTTCACCTTTTGGGTAACAGTCCATTTTTAAGCCATTTGTGCCACCCCGGGGGTTCCGAGTATCAGTCACGTTGTTATGCTAAGCAATTTACAACCATCCTCTTGTTTTCTCTTTGGAACAAGTCTGCAAACCAAGCAAAACAGCCTGTGTTGCAATTGTGCCCACCTTAGCGAGTTTCCACGTGTGTTGCCATTGGCCGAGTTGTCAAGAGCAAGGGCATAGGAGTCGGGCCTGAGTTTAATTCCTTGCCTTCCCATTTCCATGCTGTGTGATCTCAGGCATGTGCCTCTACATCTCTGAACTTTTATTTCTGCATCTGGGAAATGGGGTGGCGAGTTAGATTTGGCCAAGCTTGTAAGCAGGACTGTATTTAGCAAGTGCTCATTGAACAATGATGGGGAAGCAAAGGAGAGGAGGGGGGAGGAGGGGAAGGGGACCCCATCAGGCAGACTTAGAGTATCACTACAGAGAGGTTGGCGAGTCGACCCCTAATAGATGGTACTAGCCATCTTTATGAAACAGAACCCCCAGGAACAACCCAAGCAGATGTCTTTTCCCTTGGCTGAGGAGAGCATATTCCATCTGATGCAAGATCACCTATGGGAAAAGAGAGATGTCTTCTCTCTTCCCCATAAGTCCCCCTTCCTCTCCCTGCCCCTGGCTAGGTGCTGATGCTGGTCATGTCTGCCTGTGAAACTGTCTGTGTGCGTGGCATTGACAGACAGGGTATGGTTTGACGCTCACAGCCACAATGCTGTAGTTTCTGCACGTCAGAGGGGACAGCTCAGAGCTGATGAGGGATTGAACCCAACCGAGCTGGCCAGTGAGGGACTAGGTGCTGTTGGGTCTCCTGGCACTGAATCGAGATCCGTCTTTTTCTTGTTCCATCACGCCAGTGGTGGATCAGCTGTGAGCACAGAGCCCGTGATGTGGGCTTCTCCTGCAGAGACTCTGCGATGTGCCCGCCTGGTGTGGGCCGTGCTCCACTGTTGAGATGGGTGCAGTGGGATACAGATGTGGCATGATGGACGTACTAGAAAGTCATGATGTGACGCTCTTCTGGTGGCCCCATCCCATCTCGAACATCTGCTAATTGCCCCTGTTAATGAGCCAGGACAGGCTGAGTCTCAACATCTTTGGCAAGCTCTGGCATCTAGCATGAGTTTAATAATACTGTTTTCTTTAATGAGAGCATTTTGATGTGTGCTTTTAATTGTAATCAGAAAGGTCCCATTTTCTACTGGTGGTAATGGTGCAAGTTGTTTTTTACAAGCAAAGAAACTGGTGAAGTGAGTGGATTTTCAGGAGAGCTGTTAGGTGGCAGACAGACATGTCTATGGTGACGGTGGATGTCTCCCTCTGGCCCCACAGCTCTGGGGATGAGTAGAGTCTTACAGAGACATCACAGCCAAGGACGTCCCTGGGCTCAGTCTCCTCTGTGGACTGAGCTTCATAGGAGGGAAGCAGGCAACTACGTAGTAAGCACTCCAGACAGTTACCACCAAAGGTTAATGTGTGGTGACATGTGTGCTTGCACACGTGTATGCCTGTCTGCATGTGTGCACACATGTGCATATATTTACAACTGTATGCAAATCCATGTATGTACACATATGGTGGGCGTGCAGTTGTGTGTTTCTCTGGGTGTATATGCATGTGCATACATGCAGGTGTGTGTGCTTACACACATGTGCATATGCCTGTATGTGCATATACCTGTATGTGTGTCTTTATGGTATGTGTATAACTGCATGTGCTTGTAGGTGTGCGTGCACATATATGCACGTGTGATTGTGGGTGTGCATTTGTGTGTGTGCCTGCTATATAGGTGTGTGTATGTATGTGCTTTCAGTGTGTGCACAGGTATGCTTCTCTGTGTGCATGTATGTCTGTGTGCATGCATGCATACACACCTGTATGTGCACATGGAATGTGTGCCCTATGCATCTGTGTGTAGCATGTTTCTGTGTATGTCTCTGTGTGTGTGCATGTTTATGGATGTGTGTCTGTGTGGTGTGTATGTGTGTGTCTATGTGTGTGGACATGTGTTTTGTGTGGTATGTGTACACTGTGTGCATGTGGTGTGTGTGTGTGTGTGTGTGTGTGTGTGATATACCCTGTGTGCATGCGTATTGTGGACATGTTCTCTGTGTGTGTGTGTACATGTTGATGGACGTGTGTCTGTGTTTAAAGTGTGTATACACTGTATATGACTGTGTGTGCATGTGTGTAGTATGTGTGCCTGTGTGGTGTGTATACATTTTGTGTGTCTGCGTGTGTCTGTGTTTGTGTGTGGGTGTATCTGTGTGTACATGCTTATAGACATGTAAGTGTGAGTGTGTGTACACTGTGTGTGTGTGTGTGTGTGGTGTGGGTCTGTGTATGTGTGTTTATGGACATGTGTCTCTGTGTGGTGTGATTCATGTGTGGACACACGTGTAGTGGATCAGGCGAGGACAGAGGGAGGACGGGGAAGGCAGTGGCTGGTGTACTGGGTCTGAACTTGCCGTGTAATTCTTGGGAGGCACAGGGACCATGACAGGACAGGCTCCACCAGGGACAGCGAGGAGCAGGAAGAGGTGACACACAGTGATTTAGTGGTTTAGTGAAACCATTTGCAGACAGACTGGGCCGTCTCTGAGATGGGGCAGTACAGGGAGCAGTGGCAGCAGGTCCTGTCTCCACATCCTGGCAGAAGGACTGAGGGAAGGGGGCTTGTGGACAGGGCGCTGGGTGCCGGTAGGAACTAGGGCCTGCAGTCAGGGACTCAGACAGCCCCAGGGCCCTGAAAAGCAGAACTATAGAGCCTCCCCCAGTCTCCTGTTGGACTCCCTCCTGGCTAGGCCCAGCTGGAAGCAGGAGGGCGTCTGCCCGCAGGCCTGGAGGGGAGGGACCCAGAGGGCGAAGGCAGGAGCCCACTAATCCTGGCTCCCTCCCAGTGAGCTTCCTGCTGTCCTCTCTCTGCACCCCTGCACCTCTCTCCCTGTACCCCTGCACCCCGCTGCCCTGCTGCTCCTCATGAGTGTGTTCCAGGGTCCAGCTCCCACCCTTTCCTCTTGTGCCCGTGGTCCCCGTTCTCTCATTTTGGCCTCAGCCAGGATAACCCATCTCTGACTCTTTCCTAGACTCTGGCTCAAGACCACCCTTGGCATCACTCCCCCCACAGGACACCCCGGTGCACCTCCCTCTGGGTGAGAGCTGGGCAGTGTCAGCAGAAATGTGCGGTATGATGGGAAGGGTGCATCTGCTTCCCCGGCCCCGGCCCTGGTCCCGGCCCCAGGAGATGCTGTGTTCACTCTCCCTTCTCCATTCCCCTTCTCCCATCCTGGCTGCCAGGGACCAAGCGCAGATAGTTTCAAGTATGAAAATGAGGCTCTGTTTTTCTTTTTAAGGAGAACTTTACAAAAGCAGTGGTGGTGGTGTGCCATCGAGTCAGCCCCGACCCATAGCGACACTGTAAGATGGGTTTGAACTTCCAACCTTGTGGCCAACAGTCCATCAGCAGTCGCCGTATTAAAAGCCCATTGTCAGGGGTCAGTTCTGACTCATGGTGACCCCACGTGTAGCCCCAAACCCTGTAACCACAGCTCCCACGGACTGGACTTTGTCCTCATCTTCCTTCCTACCAGCATTCCCTGGGGACAGGCTGTGCCCTTCTCTTGTCACTGAAGAGTGATACCCTGAGGTCCCTCAGCATACAGCAGTCCTGGGATTTGAACCCAGGTTTGTTTAGCCACAGTGCCACAGTCTCCAACCTCGGAGTGAAATGCAAAAACTGGAAGCCATTGGAAACAAGGAACACAAAGAATGTCCAAAAGCCACTGGACAGAAACAGGAGGGCATGCCAGAGGAGGGTAGAAAGGAGCTGCAGAAATGTGAAACAGACAGACAAATGGACGAAGCATCACTTGGGCTGTGCATGGCTTCTAGGCCGGGGATGATTCTCCTTTGCGGGGCCTGCTCTGCCTACTTCACCATCGGGGATCAGACCCCAGCACAGTGTTCCAACAGCCTCCAGCCCACTCTGCAGCCTCTTGTGTGTGCAGGCGGCCAGAACGACTTCTGCACTGGGCACCGCACGGATCACAGACGTTGTCATCTGGGTGAGAAATAAAGGCAAACCCACTTCAGTCAAGTTGATTCTGACTCTTAGCAGCCCTGTGGGCAAAGGAGAACTCCTTAGGATTTCTGAGACTAAATCTTCACAGGAACAGGCTGCTTCATCATTCTCCCAAGGAGTGGCTGGTGGGTTTGAACCACCAACTTTGTGGTTGGCTGCCCAGTGCCTTACCCACCAGGACTCCTGGACTAGAAAATAAAGATGTCTTTATTCATTTGGGTGAAGGGGTGATCAGCACAGTACCCCTAAAACAGGAAGACTTGGAGAGGTACACAAGAACCATAGACAGTGAACAAGAGGAACACCCCCAGTGAGCCGCGAACACACTGACCGCCACAGTGGGCTCACACGTAGTACAGTTGTGGGCCTGTGCAGTCCCGACCCATGCTCCCTTCTGTCCCACGGACGAGAGGTTGCTGTGAGCTGGAACCCAGTGGATGGCACCTAACCACCACCATCACTGTAGCGTGTCGCACACACGTCCTAGAAGGAGAGAAAATAGAATCGAATGCCCTTCCCTTCCCAGGCTTCCAAGGCACCCACAGTGGGCGGGTTCAAGTTCCAGCTGGTCCCAGTCAAGCCCCAGGCCTCCCTCCCTCCCTCCAGAAGCCCCCCTGCCCACTCTCCTGAGCGGGTGGCCCACTGTCCCACGCACGCCTCCGGAACCCCCTGCCCTGACCCAGACTTCTCCAGCTCAGGAAATTCTTGGGCTCCTTGGAGGGCGGCCGCAGCGTCTGCAGTCAGTCCGCGTCCGCCCCCGGCACTGTCATTGCCCCCTTGACGGCTCTGTATAAATCTGTCTTCGCCATTATTTCCGGAGCGCTATGAGAAGGGAAGCACAGATTTCAGGGCGAATTGTTCAATACGAGATCCCTGAGGGAAGCCTATGAGAGTGAGGGGTGGGCGGCAGTCAGGGAGGGCTTCCTGGAGGAGGCACTGAGTGGGCTGAAAGGCAAGGCAGGGCAAAGGTGAGGCGCTCCTCCCCATGGACAGTGGAAGGTAAACCTGTGTTTGCCTTGATTTGGCCAGCTACTAAAGCAACCCACTGCAGTGGAATCCTTCCCAACTCACAGAGTCCCGGCAGGACTGAGGAGAACTGCCACACTGGGCTCTCAAGGCTAGAATCTCTATGGACCAAGGCTGTCACAGCTTTCTCCCTGGGAGTGCCGGGTAGGTTAGAACTGTTGACTTTTTGGAGAGCACTCAGTGCTTAACCGCTGCACCAACAGAACTCACTGTTT
Source organism: Chrysochloris asiatica (assembly GCF_000296735.1). Taxonomy (NCBI): domain Eukaryota; kingdom Metazoa; phylum Chordata; class Mammalia; order Afrosoricida; family Chrysochloridae; genus Chrysochloris; species Chrysochloris asiatica. The sequence goes on along the minus strand of NW_006408555.1, from coordinate 2,528,731 downwards.
TGTAAATTGTTGCTATTCTAGAGATCTGTTGAAAATCAGAGAAACACAAATGTTCTTGTTGAGTGCCGAGAAGTCGATTCCCACTCACAGTGACCGTACAGGACAGAACAGAACTGGCCCCAAGGGTCTCCAAGGCTTCAGTCTATACGTAAACAGACTGCCACAAGTGTGGCTTGTGGGTTTGAACCGCCGACCTTTTGGTTCTTCGCCAAGGGCTTTAACCAGGTTTGATAACCATCTTAAAAATATCCACAACAGTTTCGGTTGGGATCTCAGGGACCCCATTGTTTTCTTCATTGTGAAGCGAGATGATATTTACCCTGGACCACTGACAGACTCCTGGTGTGGCGCTGTGGGTTAATGCGCTGGACCGCAAAGTCGGCTTGAACCTCAAGGTCGGCAGTTCAAGCTCACCAGCTGCTCCTCGGAAACCCTCTACAGGGTTGGAACCGGGTTCTATGGGTTGGAACTGACTCGACAGCACGTAACAACAACAATCACTGGCAGACAAATTCTAACCACAATTACCAGCACTCTTCCTGTTCTCTCTTCTGAAAATGATGTCACAGAGAACCATTCTTTTAAGCAGAGACCAAAACCAAAAACAGAAAGGGGAAAAAGAGGGTATTCTAGATGTGTGTCAAGGAGCTCTGGTAGCGTAGTGGTTATGAATCAGGCTGCTAACCTCAAGGTCAGCTAGTTCAAAACTACCAGCAGTTCCATGGGGGAAGATGAGGCGTTCTGCTCTCGTAAAGATTTACAGCCTCGGAAACCCTGTACAGGGTCACTGTGAGTCAGAACCTACTCCATGGCACGTAACCACCACCAGATGTGTGTCAGGAAGCCTGTTGGTAAAAACATATTGATGTTTGGATTCAGCAATGCGCATGAGACTGGTCATCTTTAAAATATATATATATTTTTTTAACGTTCACTTTTTATTTATTTATTTTTTTGGTCTTTTTTTAAAAAAAAAAACTGTTTTATTGTGAATTATGTGATAGTTTACGTGGGAGAACATTAGCTTTACATTCATCCTATCGTGCATTGTTACATTGTCATGGTTACAATCCCATCCATGCGTCATCAACCAACCAAAGGGTGTACCCTGCAAACCTGCCCCCTGGTCGTCAGCATACAGCCCCTCTCCCTCTCTGGGTCTAACGTCCCCAGCTGCTCCATCTCTCCATGTCATCGTCTCTGCCTCCATTTCTGGCGTCACTATTTCTCTGGGTAAGGTCCCGCTCTCCGCTTTTCTCTCTTGATGGTCCCAGGGACCTCCGCTCCTAGACTGCAAAGTCAATTGGAGTGATTGAGAGACTCCCCTCCTTTTGCTACAAAATGTCTACCTTTACATTTCCAACCCTCACAGTCAGTCCTGATAACAATTATTCACTATTGTATCACAGGAGACCTATCTGCATCTCCTTTCATCAGCCCTGCCCAGACAGATTGGATACTACTCAGTGGAGATTCTACCTTCCTCCATGCCCTCTGGATCTAGGTTTCCTCTTGAAAGCTTGTAAGCCAGTCACTTCTTGCCTTTGTAGTACCCCCTCTCCCCATTTTGGGTAGCCAATGTCCAAGTTGTCCATCTCTGTCTACCCTGTGTATTGAGGGGGGTTGAACGTTCACTTTTGTAATTAATTCTGCATTTAATTCCCTAGTCTTTGTCTCAAAGAGGAAGCCCTAAACTCTAAATTTGAGCCCAAACCTGGATCTGCCACCTTGGATTTATACAATCTGGGACACAACCAAGGTCATTTTGGGTAAGACTGACATGCAGATATCTGGGTGACCCGCGTCCAGGTTTGCAAAGCCACAGTCCCGCAAGGCTCTGCTAACGTTTTCCCGCAGTTCCCTCATTACTGAGACCAGCTTCACTGCAGAATTGTCTCCTCCCAGCCCACGCCCCATCCTAGAGCCAAAATAACACGCTCTAAGCTCAGATACAGTTGAAAGTGAAACCGCATGTTTTTGAAAGGATTTAAAAGCTTATTTGAAGCAGGGCAAAGGGTCAGAGAAGAATGGGTTCCTTTGATGGGCTTTGGCAGACCTTCCCCAGCGAAGACGCAGCACTTAAGACGTGTACTTTTCATTATGTGGACTGCCTGGGGGCAGAGGCAGGAGCAGCCTGCTGTCCAGAACAGAGGCCAATGGGGTAGCTCTGGGAAGAGTGAGCTCAGGTACAGTAGGTTCAGCAGGGGGTTGCTGGGAGAATTCAGGGTACGGTGCCGTCTGGTGTGACGACGCCAACCTCAGACAACCCTGTGTGTGCCAGATCAGAACTGTGCTCCATGGGGTCTTCTTGGTTGGAGTTGTCACAGAAGCTGGTGGCCAGGACTTTCTTCTGTGTTACTGCTGGGTGGGTTCAAACTACCAACCTTTCAGTTAGTTTGATACACACAGGGAGCTTCTCAAATGCCAAGGGAGACTGTACACACCTTGCCCAAAGTCACTGTAAAATGAGAGCACACTCGTGAGCGGACATTTGCTTTTTCTTAGGGACCTTCAGAGTCTTCCTCCTAAAATCAACAGAGTCAGATTTCAAACGTTTCCATCAGGATGCACAGCTGCGGCTCTCAGAAGGCTGCCTTGAGACATCCCTGCCATCATTCACTTTCAGAGCACCCCGTTTTCATGGTTTGTAATAAGGCAGACTTCAGAGATCCTACAGGCTCAGTTCCAGACCACCATCCTAACATCAAGATTGCAATAAAGCGAGTCACGTTTATTTTTTATCCCCAGTGCATACCAAAGTTATGTTTGCACGCTACTGCCTCTGTCCTAGTAGCGTCCTTGGGTACACGCTTCTCCAGCAGCTGCTCGGGAGAAACGCGAAGCAATCGACTCCCGAAAAGATGAACCGTCCGAGGAGTCTGTGGAACAGTTCTACTCTGCTCTATTGGGTCCCTGTGAGTTGGAATGGATTTGATTGCAGCAGGTTGAGGGGGTAATCTATTCAGTGTGCGATAGAATTGTGGAAACGTTTGAACTATCACGACAATGACCAAAAGGGGCCCAGACACACCAAGTATCCATACGCTGATGGGGAAATAGTGCGCGGAGGGATGTCATGACCTTCAGTTTGTAAAACAAACAAACAAAAACATTCCAGAGTGTATAAAATCAGCTGTCTGTTGTTCAAACTTGCCTTCACCTTTATTTGTCCACACGGTTTCCACACAAACAGGCCGTCCACATCACAGGCCGTCACTCTGACTCCAAGCAAACCTGAATGTGTCAGAGTAAAACTGTGCTCTGTAAGGGTTCTGATGGCTGGTTTTTCAGAACTAGGTCACCAGGCCTGTCTTCTGAGCTGCTGCTGGATGGGTTCGAACCTCCGAGCACATCCCAGTAAACCTTTCCTCTGCTGCAGATTCGTTGGTTCCGTCTGCCCTCTTCTCCTTCCATCCCCAAGGTCCCCATGAAGACTGGAAGCTGTGCAGAAACCTGTTCAGTTTCACAGCACCCCACAAGCCTCCCACGACAGACATGTGGTAGCTGCCCCTGAGATACCCTGCCTGAGAATCGAGCCCTGATCTCCTATGTGGAAGACGTGTTTCTTTACTGTCTTCACCCAGGAGACCGTCACTAGCGCACAGGGTGTTTCTAATCTCAGAGAGGTTGAGAACAGGAAATGTTCCCATTTCTCCCTGCAAACAGGTGAAGGGAAGTAAAAGGCAAGGTGATAGCCCCATGTCAATTATGGCCTGGCCTGGGTGGAGCAAGCCTTTCCAGCCACTCTCAGCCTCAGTTGGCAAGTTCAGTGGAAAATGAAGGCGCCTTTAGAAAAGCTTCATTCCGTGGCAGAATTCAACCCCAAGGCTGAAGGAATCCGGGGAGATTTGAAACTTTTGATCCTTTGGCTAATGTGTCTGTCCAGTAAATGGCCGGGATGAGGTCAACTGGGCTCCTGATCTGCCAGTGTAGATAGATGGTCATGGAAAACATTGAGAGTTGAACAGGTAGGAAAGGTGGTGCTCTGTTGGGCGCTGGCCTCACCGTGCAAGTCCAACAGCAGAAGTTGTTCTCACTTGAACAGCTGACGTGCTGCCTTAGGGATAAGCTGGACCCCATGCTCAGGACCTGCATGTGTGCAGCGCTGTCCACCCCTGCCGCATTTAATTCCCTGTTGTCACCTGTGCAGGCGCTGGCTGTGTGTGACCCCGGATAATTCTAGGAACCAAAAACCAGATCCACTGACGCTGCCATCCAGTCTGTGTACTGTTCACAGAGCAAGGGGTTTGCCATCAACAATTTGCATGCATCTTCTTTTGTGACTTGGATTGCAGGTCCCACAATTGAACAGCCCTCTTCCCACGTCCTCCTTGCGTTTCCTGTTTCTGTTCCTCCTTCTTTCCTGTCCCTTCCTGCCTTCCGAGCTTTGTCCCTGGACAAATGCTGTCCTTTTGATCTCCTGTGGTTGGCTGTTCTCGGGGGCGTACCTCCCCTGGTGTCATTGTTCCCCTTAGAGACCTGTCTGAAGGGTAAACACAGGGTGAGTTCAGTTCAGACCTGAAGGGTGACTAGGGGCTGTAGTCTTGAGCTCCATCTGTCTCTCTGTGGCCAGCAAGCCTGGTCTTTTTCATGACTGTGAGTTTCATTCCACATTTTTCTCCCACTCTATCCATGATCTTTTGTGATGCCCCCAGAACGGGAGGCTGGTTTCCACCTGAACTTCCACCTCTTAGAGTTGTTCCTAAACACATAAGCAGCCCGTTCCAAACCTTTGTGTTGTGACCCCTTCCCTCTGGGTTGGTGGGAGGAAGGGTCTGAGCTAACAGCAGTGACCATGCGTGTAGCCCGGTTTACAGCTCGGTGACTTCTCCCAGCAGGTTCCCCATCAGCTGTTCGCTGGGACCCATGACTTTGGTTTATTTCCCCAAGAAAGCAAGTATTGTTATGAAGTGCCGTTAAGCCAGTTTCCACTCATAGGATAGGGTTTCTGCGGAGCAGCTGGTGGGTTAACAGCCCAGTGCTTATCCTACAGCACCACACCAGGATTCCAAAATAGCAATAACCCCACAGGGCCTGGTGGTGCAGTGATTAAGCGCTCGGCTGTTAACTGAAAGGTCGGCTGTTCAGACCCACCCAGCGGCTCTTCAGAAAGAACTGCAGGTCTGCTCCCATAAAAGGTGCCTGCGGCCCTCGGGGTTGGTGATTCTAACTCACAGAGTTCCTGTAGGACAGAGGGGTGCCTCCTAGGGTTTCCAAAGCTGCCATCTGTATGAAAGCGGACATTCAGCCACATCAGTGCCCTGTGGAGCAGCTGGTGGCTTCCAACCAGTTCAGTGACCAGATCAGTGCTTACCCGCTGTGCCACCAGGGTTCCTGCTCATAAAGCTGACCGTCCAGGAAATTCTACAAGGCGTTCTACGCTGTAACCAGGTTACAGGTCAGAGTCACCTGGAAGGACCCAGAGCATCCTGTCTCCCTCTTATCCCGGGGACCCTGTTTCAGCCCCCACGAGCAGGAAAAGGGGTTGCTGAGTTTTTCTGCAGCCTCGTCTTCTCAACAGGACCTCCCCCCAGAGGGGGTCTCCTGTTTTCCTTCCTGGGCCCCAATGTATCTGATCCCTGGGTGGTTAGTTGGGGGAGATGGGAGCTTTGGGGAGTCATGACTGACATGCTGAGTTTTCCATAAAGGACTTCCCTTATCCCCCTGACCCTCCTGTACCCTCATGGGGGGCTCACTCTGTTGCTCATCCTCCCAGCTGCCATATTGCCGGCAACACCGGAAGCTGAAGGAGAGCAGAAAGGAACCTCCTTGGCCCCTTCACAGGGAGCCCGTCCTGTCAGCACCATAGGGGCAGACTGTAGACCCCCAGAACTGGGAAAGGGTGGGGTCTGTTTGAAGCTGCCCAGAACCCTCACAGAGATGCACCCGCACTACTGGGAGAAGGCCTCAGTGTCTCAGAAGGCCTTCAGGAGCCGGGGTGTGGTGTGAGGGGATCCTTGCAGGACAGGGAGGATCTGAATATGGCTGATACTTGGGCTGGGGGGAATGAGTTCTCAGGGGCAGGCGACCTGTGAGCACGGAGCCTCTGAGGGTTGACACAGGATTATCAGAGCCATGGAAGGCAGCTGAGGCAGTAGTGACCTACCAGAAGTAGGGTTTGGAGATCAGAAATCTGGGCAGGCGTGTCTTGTCATCAGTCCCCCTTCAGTAACAGTGATGGATGAAGCACACCCAAGACTGTGTGTGGCTTCCAGCTCATGGTGACACCCCCACTCCCCCCCAAGGCTTCCAGGGCCACCATCTTCACAGGAGCAGACTGCTGGATTCAAACCACCGACCTTTAGGGTAGCAGTTGGGCACTTAATCTCTGTGCCACCAGCATCTCTTGGGCGCATCATGCAGATAGTCATTCCAGATGTTCGGAACCCCATACCCCATATACTCTCAGACCCCTTTCCCAAGAGAAGCCAAGTCTGATGTTCATAAAGTCATTTTGGGCTTTTTAATGGGTCACAAGGACTTCTGGGGTGGCACTGTAGGATCAACCCTGGACTTCAGACTACAAGGTCGGCGGTTCAAACCCACCAGCCTTTCTTGGAAACCCTGTACAGAGTCCCTGTTAGTCTGAACTGACTCAGTGGCACTTAACAATAACAGTGGGTCACAAGGACTTCTGGTGTGATACTGTAGGATTGGCCCTAGACTGAGAACCACAGGGTTGGTGGTCCAAACCGACCAATTCCTTGGAAACCCTGTGCAGGGTCTCTGTGATTCAGAACGAACTCGATTGCACTTATTAACAACAATGCATCACAAAGGACCAAGATGGGATCTGGTTGCTGTTTTAGGGGAGATCATAGGAGCAGCGTGAAGTGTGAGGGAAATGTGTGGGATAGCGAAAGGAAGGATCTAAGAACAAGCTGCTCTGGACCTTGAGCACCAACCATCGACGCGGGTTACGTTCAACTGCCCTCTGGGTGCTGAGCGCAGCCTTCATGGCGGCATTGCTCTGGTTTCATAGACATGTCTTCCCAAAGCTAGTGTACAGGGCAGAGCCCACAGCTGACGGACGGGCTGTGAATTGCCCCTGAGTCTGCTCCAAGTCACCGTGAAGCCCGTACAGCACAGGGAAGACATGACCTGGCTTGCGCTGTCTTTGGGATCGTTGGCATGTTTGACTCCAGACGCCTCTCTGTGGACCCCTTCAACCATTTAAAGCCCTCAGTCTTTCCTGCTGCTGTGACCATTTGGACGTACGAGGATTTCCTCTCAGACTCATTTGTCGGGCCTTCTGGCAGTCCAGGGCTTCATCAGTATTCCTTACCAACACCACAGTCTAGTGTGTGGAGCCCTCTGAGTGAGCAGCGGTACCCAGGAGGACCACTCCGCTCACCTTGGATGGCAGGACTTGGCCCTTAGAAACACAAAATCTAAGAAGAGACTGTTTTTCTATAAATGTTGGCCCTGGTTCTCTCTCTCTTGTGCTGATCTCAGTTAAACATTAGGAAGGGTAACGGGAATTACAATACATTTCCCCCAAGTTCAATTAACCACATTCTGATATGTGGAACATGTGCCTGTGTGCATAGCATGCTGGTGTGTGTGTGCGTGTGTGTGTGCGCACATGTGTGCCTGTGTGTGCACACGTGTGTGCCTGTGTATCTAGTTGTGTATGTGTGTATGTACCTGTGTGCATGGTATCCCTGTGTGTTTGTAACTGTGTGTACCTGTATGGAGAGTGTCTCTGTGTATAACTGTGTGTGTGTGTGTGTGTGTGTGTGTGCATTGTCTCCCTGTGTGTAACTGTGTGTGTGCTTGTGTGCAGAGTGTCCCTGTGTGTGACTGTGTGTGTACCTGTGTGTGTACTTGTGTGCATGGTGTGCCTATGTGCACGTGTGATGTTTCCTCTAACGTATGTCGTGGTGGGGTAGAAGTCACCACCTGGGTTTCTTATTCATTGCTGCTGTCCCTGGTCCCGCTGCCCCGACCCTCTTACCTACAGTGAGAAGCTCCGTCTCTCTCAGTCCCCTGATCTGAGTGGAGTCCACTTTAAGGACCAGGCCCTCCACACAGTTGCAGCTCTAGGATTTGGTTGGTGACTTCTCTGTTCCTTCCATCTTTCTGAAGTAGCATAAAGGTGAGAAAAGAGGACTGTCCCCAGGCAGCAGGCCTGGAGTGTCCAGGGCTGGGCACAGCATGGCCGAGGTCTGCATGCAACCCTCACAAACAGCGCTTTGTGGGCTGGCCGAGGGCTGGGGACTGTCCCATGAGCTGGAATTCACAAACGCCCATGGGATTAAGAGCCGTCAGACTGGTTCCCAAATCAAACACTGACTGAATTTTTCCAGCCCTGTTCCTTTCATGTCTGGCCTGCTTTGGGCTCAGTTGGGTCAGTGGGCTCTTTGTTGCCGGCTTCGCAAAGCCCCCTTCTCCCCTGCCACCCTGGCTCCTGGCGTTCGCACCCTCAAAACCCAGTTCCTAAGACAGTGTCTGATTTACTGGGGGAGCTAAGAGTGCCTGCCAAGAGTTCCCTCGGAAGATGGGCCCAAGAGACCCACAAGCCAGTACTGATGAACTCACAGTAGGTTTCTGGGCACATTTCTGTGGGCCCATGGGCACGTGCTCTCCTGCAGAAGTTCAGTCCTTGTTTCCGGGTATGCTCTGCGTCTCGTGTTTCCTTTCCTGGGGACACATACCTGATCATGGCCACAGTCTCCTAGTCCTTACCGAACGGCGGGCACCAGGATCCTTACCTTGCTCGCCCCAGGTTCATGTCTGACCCCTTCCTGTGGTATCACCCAGACACTGCCATTCAGTTGATTCCAACTCAGTCACCTACAGGACAGAGTCCATCTGCCCCACAGGCTCTCCTGTTATGCGTCTGAACTGTCTCATCTTTCTCCTGTGGAGCGCTGGAGGGTTCAAACCACCCACCATTCAGTTACTAGTCTGGCGCTTGACCCAGTGTGCCACCAGGGTTCTTTCTGCGTAAGCGTGCGTACTCTTTGCCCCTGAGCCTGTTACAACTGACAGCTACCCCATAGGACAGGGCAGAGCTGCTCCACAGTCTCCCTGAGAGTGTGTGTCTTTATGGGGAGTCCTGATGTGGCGCTGTACGATTAGCACCGGACTGCTAACTGCGAGGTTGATGCTTCAAAACCACCAACTGCTCCTTGGAAACCCTATACAGGGTTGCTGTGAATCAGAACCCACTCGATGGCACACAATGAGAACAATGTATCTCTTTCTCCTGAGGAGTAGCTGGTGGATTTGAACTACTGACCTTTTAGCTCGTTCTTTAGAGGGATGGAGACCTGTGCTCTCCCACGAACGTGTCAGTGGTGGATTGGGATCTGAACTCCAGGTCTGTGTGCACCTGGATCTAGAGCCTGGGCATTGAGCATCCGTCACTTGTCCACACTCATTCCTCCAGTGGAGGACAGGGCACTGCCCAGCTCCCCTTCTCTGCCACTTAGGACCCAGGTGTTCCTTCCTAGCCCTCCAGAAAACCCTACACCCAGGACAACCAAGCACCTGCTTTCATGTCCGATGTTTCCCATCAGACTCCTCGAAGACGAGAGCTTGACCCTGGTTTTAATTTCCTAAATACTGTTGAATAAATGTATTTCTCTTCAGAGATCGGTGCCCCACAGAGCTCTCTTAGCGGGAAGCTGTGAGGGTAATGGATGGAATTCGCCCGGAATTCCAGGGCACTAAGGTTTGCTTTGTGGCATTGCAGCGGCTGGTCTGAGACTATGTGGTGTGGGAATTTTGCAGAGCTGGACTGAGAGGGAGGGCAGCCAGGTGATGAGGAGAAGACCCAGGCGTGGATGCTGGGGGAGGGTCCACTCTCACTCACTGCCTTCCCTCCATTGGTCACTCTGATTGACCAAGATATGACGCTCTCTCTCACAATGAGGTCTAGAAAAGCCTTTTAGATTTTCAAAGGGGCTGCTCTAAGATACCTCATGAATGAAGCAGAGATAGGGCTGGAAGTGAACTCTTCTGCAACCAGCTGTCTCTTCCTGCTCCTGTGAGAGGGGGAAAGCCTCCAGGGTTCTAGAAGAATCCTCATACCCAAAGCTTGTAGCAAAAAATGAACATTGGTGCTAAGTAGGTCCACAGGGAGGGATCGGGGGCTAGTGACCCAGTCAGCAAGGGAAGCAGGGGCTTATTTGTGCTTGCTTGTTTAGCACGTTTTTCACCACATCAAATGTGCAAACCAGAGGAGACTTTTCTACAGATGAGTGAGTAACCACAGGGAAGTCCCTGCTTGCTTGCTGACTGGATACTCCATCACTGTCATTGGGTGTAAAAGGGCCAAGAGGCTTTGGTTCTGTGGGAAGGGGCTGTGAGGCTGGGGGAGAGACAGATGCCTGCCAGGTTCTAGAAGAGGAGTCTCTGATGGGGTGAAAACATGTGGACCTCTTCACTGCAAATGAATGAGCAGGCATACATCTGCCCATGCTGAGCTTGCTCCTTGGGTAATCGGCCCTCAGCTCCAGTTGGGGAAATTTGTCACTTGCTCTAAAGACAAGTCGAGCCTGAACAGCCATGCTTTTGAGCTCATTCTCGTCTGGACGTCCACCCCAGCTCTCAGGATCCTTGCTCCAGCCACACCAATCTGCTGAGAGCTCCCAGAACCCACAGCACCCCAGGATTCAGCACCATAACCCAGCTCAGGGTTATGAACCCCCTCAGGAAACTTTCTTCACACTGCCCGACTCCAGAAGATTTGGTCCTCTCTGCCTCATGGCCCCTGACTCCTTGTCTGCCTACCTGTCATCCACTGACCTTCCTAGGAACAGGGCAAGATCTCTTGTCATTGGCTGCCTACTCAGCAGTCCATGGCAGACAGTATACACGTAATAAACGCCAAATGAAAGCATACAGTAGGCACTGTTTCTGACAAAGCTGTGATATGCTGGCTACTGAGACGGTCATTAGCGAGGGATGAGCCCTGTGCTGCCGAGTGAAAAGATGACAAGATCCAATTCCCATGAAAATCACACAAGTGTTGTTAGAATCTGGATTCCTGAACCTCTCAGGGAATGGGAGCTGAGTTCACATTTATCAAGTGTTCCCCAGGGGATTCCTGGGCTCATGAAGGTGTACTGAGGACTGCCCGGATATGGACAGTGGTTTGGGTGGACACCACCCTCCAGCCCCAGTCCCTCCTGTCGCCAAAGGTGGACCACTGGAAAGTTTTCTCTGACTGCGTCTCCTGCCTGTGTCCTTTAGGTCATCTCTCATGTCGCTAACCTGTTTGGTGGCCTTGACGTCAGTCATGGCTGCCTGTGACCTGCCGCGGAAGTCTCTGGTCCTTCATTCAGGGACTCAGGGTGCCCAGGAGTGCCAAACCATTTTCTTCTTGTCAGTACATCCTCCTCCGCACCCCAGTAAGGACCTGTGGAGGTGCTGTTCCTCCAGAGGGGATGGGCCACCACCACTGGTCACAGGACAATCCCAGGAGTCCTTGCTCCACTGTGTCTCCATCTAAGAGCTGAGCTGACCTCTAGCTCCACCTTTGGGACCTCACCCATGTGAGTGTGGGGGTTGTTGGCAGCAACCTGGTGATTTCCCCTATATATACCTAAATGAACAGCGGACTTTTTTGGCTGCTAACTCAGCAAGTGTAATTAAATCCCCTGTCCCATTTCCACTGCATCCATGAAACAATACAGAGCCAGAGGGAAGCCGGGAAACACCACAGGGCGGAAGCAAAGGGCCCGGCTCCATTTCCTGTTGTTGCTCTGGCCGCAGAGATGGAGCCAGTCGCCCCTTTTGGATGTTCCGTGGAAAGTTCTGAGCAGCTGCCCCACATGATGCCTGCGGTGGTTCGTTGTTGGAGCTCCAGGGCTTGGCCTCGCTGGGTGGAGGAGTTGCCTGTTGGAAGACCAGACTTACCCAGCTTGCTGTCCAAGTCCCTGGCAAGCTCCACTGGAGACAGGTGTATTGAAATCTACCCAATTCTCATTATCTCCAGACAATAAAAATGGCCAAGGCTATAGAAACAGCCAATCACCAACTGGAAAGGTCCATTAGAGAATGGCCAGGCTGGTGGTTTGAACTCTGGGTTCCAAGGAACCCGAAGGCGCTCTGAGCAGCCAATGGAAAGTGTGTCCTGGGATTTCTACTGAATATTGGTTGGTTAACTGTGGGTGCATCCCTTCTCTTCTCTGTACCTCACTTTCCTCCTCTGTAGAAGAGAGTCTGGTACCTACTTCATAGGCTTAGTAACAGGATGCCTTGAGACACTGTCTAGTTACGACTTGAGATCCTCATGTCTGGTTTTAAGGAACAATAGCCGAGATGATGAGGATATTTCAGGGGATGGGTGGTGAAGCAAAGGCCAGGTGACAGGAGTGTGGATGTTAGGTGCTGGGTCAGATGTGTCCACTCCAAGTGGCCAGAGTGAGCTCCCTGCTCCCCCATTGGCTCCGCTCATCTGAGACTCCTTCCCAGAACACTTTCAGGGGCATTGCCTCCTGGGGCCCAGGCTGAACAGGGCCAGACAATGGGCTTAGCATCTCCTTCGATTCCGAGTGAGGATATGCCATGGAAGAGAAAGAGATGATTTCACTCAGTCCATGCCTGGAAACCTTTGTTTGGTGTAGTTACAAGTGAAGTTGTTTCGCCAAGCCTAGTGTTGACACTGGTGCCATTAGCAATGAGACAGCCTTCTGACGAGGGTGTTGTCAGTTGATGCTGATTTGGCTCTGGCTATGGTAGCATAGTGGTTACAAATCGGGCTGCGAACCTTAAGGTCAGCGGTTCGAAACTACCAGCTGTTCCGTGGGAGAAAGATGAGGCTTTCTGCTCCCATAACGATTTACACCCTCGGAAACCCTGTACAGGGTCGCTATAGGTCGGACCCGACTCGATGGCATGTAACAACAACAACAACAATGGTAGTGTAGTGGTTACAAATTGGGCTGCTAACCTCAAGGTCGGCAGTTCGAAACTACCAGCTGTTACACAGAAGAAAGATGAGGCTTTCTGCTCCCGTAAAGATTTGCAGCCTCGGAAACCCTGTGCAGGGTCGCTATGGGTCGGAACGGACTCCACGGCACATAACAACAACACCAATGGTAATCCTGGGAACAACAGATCCTGAGTATTCCATTTCATCATGGTGGTTACTGTGCATCCTGGGTGCCTTCCAACCTGGGCGGGGGGGCTCATCTTCCTGCACTGTATCAGACAGGCTTCTGTTATGATCCATACATTGGGTCTCATGGGTTGATTTCCAGAAGCAAGTCACCAGACCCTGTCTTCCTAGCCTGTCTGAGTCTGGAAGCTCTGCTGAGATCTGTCCTCCATGGATGACCCAACTGGTGGTGGAAATACTGGTGGCATAGCTTCCAACATCTCAGCAACACACAGACCACCACAGTGGGCCACATGGACAGGGTGGAGCCCCAGGTTAGGAACTATGATTATTCCCACTGTGCTGATGGAAGAAGCAGATTAAGGCACTAATCTTGGACTCCACATTGGGGGTGCACTGGTGTTTGGACTTACACCCTTACCCAGAGCTGTTTTCTGTTCCACTTTTGGCACCCTGGGGTGACTTATCAGCTACTTGAGACTCTCATGTTATCCATGGGTTTCCTGCCAGGATCACGTGGATGGTGGGAAGGACAGCCTTGTAGTTGGGCATTCAGCTGTTCTGTGTACAATCTGTGCTCTCTTAGGAAGAAGAGAGAGATTTGGCCTCTCTTGACATTCACAACTGACGCCATTCATTTGTGAACTTGAAGTTCACACACTGGTTTGAAGTGTCTAACGTTCCCCATTACGAGTGTAGGAGTTACCACATGGTTCCCAGTCACTTTGGCTGACCGTGCTATTAAAGGGCTGTATCCAGAGCAAGTCCAGGTGTGGTACTGTGGGATAAAGCACTAGACCACACGGTCTGTTTGAACCACAAGGTTTGCAGTTCAAACTCCCCAGCCACTCCTTAGAAACCCTGTACAGGGTCACTGTGAGTTGGAACCTACTCAACAGCACTTAACAATAACAGCAACAATCCAGAAAGACTAGTGATGGTGCAGAGGTTAAATCTCTCAACAGCAAACCAAAATTTTGGTCGGTGGTTTGAATCCAGCAGCCACTCCAGGGGAGAAAGATGTGGCTGTCTGTTTCCATAAAGATGTACAGCCTTGGAAACCCTATGTTGTTGTTGATATTGTTAAGTGCCATCGAGTCAGTTCCGACCCATAGCGACCCTGTATAGGGTTTCCGAGGAGCAGCTGCTGAGCTTGAACTGCCAACCTTACAGTTCACACGGCTTTGCAGTCTGGCGCCTTAACCCACAGCGCCACCCCAGGACTCCTGGAAACGCTATAGAGCAGTGTTATGCTTTCCTGTAGGGTTGCAATGACTTGGAATCAACTTGACGGCACTGGTTTTGGTATGGGTTATTCAGAGGCGCTAAGACAGGCTAACAAGAAACACCCGGCAGTCTAGCTAGTAAAGTTAGCCGCTGAAAACCATATGCATAATAATAGACTGTTTCTGGATGTCTTACTGTTTATGAGCCCTGTAGGTTGGAAAGTATTCCAGTCACACCGTGACCAGAGCGATAGATTTGTGCAGACCAATGGCCCTGAGGATGGTGCAGGTCTCGGAAACGTTTTGTTCCATTGTATACAGACTTTCTGACAGGCAACAAGCATGTCTGGGAGTTCCAGGATGAAGGAGAAGAGGTGATCTGTGTGTGGTCTGGAGAATCTCTGTGTTGAGCTTCATTCTGTAAGTGGGAGATGCAGCCACTGGGACTCCTCTCCCATGTGGGTGGAGGAAGAATTAGGGGTGTGGGGAAAATAGCCTTCTTTCATCAGCATTCCTGGGGAGACCCTTTCTCTCTCTACAGCCTCTCTCCAAAGCAGTCCCCTGAGGCATCAGGAGCCATGTCTCCAGAGAGAAAAATTGTCCGTTGTATCCTCTTCTCTGAGAGAAGATAACCCTTATCACGTGAGAAAACATTTAAAAAGACCCGTTCACAGCTCTGGAGTTCACCAGACGGACCAAGGGCCCCCAGACTGCTTCTCAGGCTCCTGGGAAAGTCACGCCAACTCAATCCAGAAGCAGACCGAGTGCATTTGTTCATCAGCCAGAGACTTGTTTGCAACGCAAGGCAGACTTGTTCTTACCTGGAAACCTCCGGTCCTTAGTGTCCCTCTCACGTTACCTCAATGGCATGTGAAGCTCCATGGCCCCTCTCCAGGTGAAGAACGAGCCAGATCCCAAGACCATGCCTACAGATGGTCAAACAGAAGCTCTAACCCCATGATCTCGTTAGTCAAGAGATGAGGAACATGCACGTTAGGGTTTTGTGTCTCCAAAAATGTATGTTGAGATCCTAACCCCCATGAGAGAGAACTTGGAAAGAACATGAGGGTAGGTCCTATGTCCATTCGAGAGGTGTTCTGATAATGGAGGAGAAGAGACAAGATAGGGTGAGAGCCCATGTGAGGTGGAGGTGCCAGCAGAAACACACAAGATCCAAGGAAGGACCCTTGTATAGAGACCTGGAGTGAAGATGGCCCTTCCAGCAGATGTCCTGAAATCAGACTCCTGCCTCCAGAGAGAATGCACCTGTGGGAAACTCTTCCAGGCCATGGAGGTATGTCAGACTCAGTGATAGGCCAGTGTATCCACCTGGCAGAAAGCTCAAAATCACAGGCTCCAAGGGCGATGCAAAACAATTCTCTAGTTGTGGGGTGTCAGGGTTTCCAGTGGTTTGCTCTCGGCTACCAACGGAAAGGTTGGCAGTTTGAATCGACCCAACATTACCCCAGAAGATGACAGCCAAGAAAACTCACTGGAGCTTTGCTTTGTTTCGATCTTCACTAAAGGGATGGCTCTCTGTGATGAGAATCAGGGATTCCCAGTCTCCAAAAACCAATCAAAGAAAAACATGTTTCTTGTGTCAAGATATCCTCTTGCTGTCATCTGTAAGCACCAGAAATTGACTCAGGGTCCCTCAAGTCAGGCAAGCGGATTCCTGAGAGGACCCCACTCTTCTGTCCAGGGACCTGGAGCTCGGAAGACCTCATTCACTCACTCACTGATGCCGTAAACAGCATGGATGGGGCTTATGTGTCGGCGCTGTGCAAGGCACATTGGGTGTGAAGAGAATGAGCACATAAAGTCTTGCCTTCGTCAGTCATACGTTCAGTCGAGGCTGTGACCGTGAGGACAGTGATGCCAGAGGACAAGGTTGCACAGAGGAGACACCTAGGGTCTGCCAGGCTTATCCATACCACCCCCTTCCGCATCCTGACCCTTCCTCATTGAGGATTTGGCCAGTGATTATCCCGGGTGGACACAGGAGGCAGTGGGCACTGAGTTCACTCCCTTGTGCCTTCGGGATTCATAACACTTGAGACTCTCACTGTAGGGTCCATGGATGTGAAGGCATCTAGTCTGAAGAGGGGGAAGCTGGTGTTACTCTCTCTGTTGCAGCATCTCTTGCTGACTCCTTCTCATGAGGAGCGACTCCCAGATCCCTGCACTGAGAAGAAATGTGATAATGTCTCCAAATTCCCTGGCCCAGGAAGTGGCGGCTTGCATACTGAGTGTACATGACCTGCTCCGTGGTCTAGACAGACTGGTCCAGATTTCAAGAGCTCTTTAAAAAAACCACAAAACAATTATCTGTGAAATGAATAAAAACAGGCTCACTAAACAAGGCGCATATCACACAGCCATGTTGGAAGAGGGAGAGAGGGTAAAAATACCCTACAGATTCAATAATGGATCACAGTTTTCCAAAGGGTGGGCAGTTGAGCTGATTAAAGGCAGGAAGGGCATGGGAAGGGGGGGTGTAGATGCTCCCTTTCTAGGTTCAGACGCCAGCTTTCTTGTGCAGGAACAAGAACCGCAGACTATAGATGCACCACGAGGAGAAAGGCAAGCTGTGGGCTTTTGTTATCAAGGTTCAAACTCTTGAAGTGTTAACTTTGCCGTGAAAGTGCCCCTTGTGCTTTGTAGGGCCTGTTTAGGGAGTCTGATAGTTGCCATAACCACCACCTCCACCATCATCACCGTCATC
Source organism: Chrysochloris asiatica (assembly GCF_000296735.1). NCBI lineage: Eukaryota > Metazoa > Chordata > Mammalia > Afrosoricida > Chrysochloridae > Chrysochloris > Chrysochloris asiatica. The sequence goes on along the minus strand of NW_006408555.1, from coordinate 2,511,708 downwards.
ACCATCATCACCGTCACCATCACTACCATGCCCACCACCACCCCACCATCATCACTGGAGTCATCATTTTATCTGTTGACATTAATGTCCCACAACCCCCCTCACAGTAACTGTATGCTACTCAAGCTGCTTGACATGGGTCAGCAGGGGCAGGTGTCAGGGGAGCCTCCTAAATGGGCGCCACAGTCCGAGGTGGCCAGGAGCCCAGCATTCTGTGTACCAGCTGGAGCGTCACCTCTGTCCCCGAGTTCTCCCCAGAACCTGACCTCTGCAAGTCAATTACATCTGTTTTCATTGTGTTGAGCGGTTCTTAGCTTCCACCCCAGGCTAGCTTTCAACAAAGGGTGGGTTCCCATGAACTCTCCTCTCTGTTACCAGCTGGTTCCGATTAGAGATGAGCCAATAAAATGGGGAGTGATACAGTCACAGTGAGCTCTGAAAAGTGACGCTTTTCCATGTGTTTTGACTTACCAGTCAGCTAACAAAACCCAGCCCTTCAGCAAGGTGGATTGCATACCCCACATCTTTTGTTGATTTGGGTAAATGAAGCTTTTCAGAGATTGAAGAACGAGGGGGTGGTCTGGGCCTTGTACCATCATCTGAAGTGTGAGAGTGTGTGAATGTGTTTGTGTGAGAGGTGTCAATGCATGTGCTTGTATGTCCGAAATGTATGTGTGTGAGAGAGTCTGTGTAAGACATGGGCCTGTGAGTGTACGAGTGAAGAAGAATGTGTGTACGTGTGTATGTTGTGAGGGTGAGGGTGAGTTGGGGAGAGTGCGCTGTGTGTCAGTGTGATGGATTGAGTCAGGACATTGAGTCTCTGTGAGGGTCTTGATTTCAGAGCATCTAATATTTCTCTCCAAATACTCCCTGTCAGCACCCTTGCTTAAAATGGACCATGAACACAAGAAGAGATATAGGATATGGGTGGTCTTCCCCCTCACATCTCTAACTCCGCCCTCCCCTTCTTAGTATTGACTTTCCACCTGCATTTTCGTTTCCCATCTAAAAGGTAGCTATGACTCAACAGTTCCCTTGTTTTTTGTGCTGGCTGGAATAACCAACTGTTGAGGTCCCACCAGGAGTTTTTTGGCCTGGGAGAGCTTCTGTAGGGATTCCAGAATGAATGAGGGGGCGGGTCTTTGTACAAGGAACTGCTTTGGGAAATGAACACTATAGTGCATTCGGTACCCCTCAAAAGGCCGAAACGATGTCGAGCAGGATGGGGCTCTCTTGCTCAAGTGGCTTCTGGTGTTCGAGCTCATCCTCGTGTGACGTAGGACTCCTTGATGTCTTTTCCATGTTGTGCATTGTGTCCTTGGGGGAAGCTGTAAGTTGGCACCGGTGAAGGCGAGGAACAGCTCTGACTTTATCTGCCTGATAGGTTAGGGTTCTGCTATGATTTGAAAGTCACCCATCTAGGACAGTCCCCTTCCCTCTTTTTCATTTGAGTGTGTTTCCTTAGAAACCAACTATCTTGCCTGAAGCATGCATTTGTGGAATAACAGAGAAAATTACAGAGTAGATCATAGGTTCCCAGGTAACTAGCTTTAGGGCTTCATCAGGTGAGGTTTGTACCAATTGATGATGATGATGGTGATGGTAGCAGTAATGTTAGTGATCATGGTAGCGATGGTGGTGGTGATGATGATGGTGGTAATGACGTTGGTGATCGTGGTTATAGTAGTGGTGATGATGGTGGCAGTGATGGTTGTGGCAGTGATGGTGGTGTGGTGTTGATGGTGATGATGGTCGCATTGATGGTGGTCATGATGGTGGTGGTGTTGGTGATGACGCTGGTGGTAGTGATGGTGGTGTTGCTGTTGGTGACAGATACTGGTAATGATCATGATGGTGATAATGGTGGTGTTTTCAATGGTGATGGTAAAGAAGATGGTGACTTACACTTATGTGGAACTTACTATGCACCAGGCCCTACTCCGTGTCCTTTGTATATATTAACTCTTTGAATTCTTATAATCATTCAGTGAGAGGAATTAGTATTACCCCCATTTTACAGATTAGTAAACTGAATCCCAAAGAGGTGAAGTCCCATACTGAAGCCCAGTAGTGAGCCTGTATTCATCACCAGAGTGGTAGCACAGGAAAATAAAAGGTTTGCTTCCTTGGAGTCAGGAAATGTACCTATAAAAAAAATGTACGTATAGACTTATTTCAAGATGGAACATAACACTCCATTAGCTTCTGGAAACAAAATATTGCCAGGGTCTTCTGGCCTTTCATTTTCTCTCTTTCTTCCTTTAACTTATTTATTTTTAAATACTTGAGCCTCCATTTCACGAAAAATATTTTCCCCTTTTGAGGTGCTTATTCACCCTGGAAAACTGGCTGCCACCCAAAAGCTGTGTATTTCAGGTACCAGTGTAAACGAGGGATTCAGATTCTCAAAACAGAACCCACTTAGGTATCATTCATTTGTCGAAAAAGCTCACACTGTTTACTTCATCGCTCTTTACCTTGTTTATTATACAAAAAGAACAGCATAAACATAAAATAAAAAACAGACGAGAAAGACGTAGCATGTTCAGGATTTTCCATGGGTGCTCAGCATTTTCTGATGACTTGCCCGTAGTGGGAGGAAACAGACAGACCATTGAACTTACAGTTCACAGACTCGTGGAGCCTCCAAGAACCCAGAGCTCTGTCTAGGGCCACAGATGGTGCTATGCATGGAGTGACAGGCCAGGCTTGGTGCTCGATGTTGCCATAGCCTGTGGATCCTTCTTGGTTCTTTGAGGAAAGCACAGACTATCTTGATGGTAGTGTTAGGTGTAACTGTTTTCCCAACTCATATAGCAGCTTGTGTATAACAGACTGAAACATGGCTTGGCCCTCTACTATCTCCTATGATAGTTTGGCATCCACCAGCGTCTGAGTCTACTTTGCGGTCATCATGCTCATCCATCTCATGGAAAATCTCTCTCAGGGTTTTGATGTGTCTCCATTTTACCAACCGTCTCCTCCCACACCCTTTCCTATTGATTTGTCTAAACTTCTAAGGGGTGTTTGGGTTGTACTTCTTGTAAGATTGATTTGTTTGCTTTTTTTTTTGGACAGTCCACAATATATTCAATATTTTTCTCCAACTATGTGCCAGGAGGGAAGTAGGGGGAAATCCATAATCCTTGGACCAAAGAAACTTGATTCTGGGTTGTGGGGAGGCTAAAAAGTAGACAGGTCATTAGAGTGTCATGTGATGGCAAGGACAGTCTCATTTCATCTTCTGTTTCATGAGCGTTGTAATGGGAAACCTCAGCTGTTTCCACATTCCTGTGCAGTTATAGTGGGGCCAGATGACCGGTGTGGGCAGTGGACAGTAAGGTCCACATGGTCAGAGATGGGGACAGGCAGCACTGGGTTAATTTTCTGCTTCAGCTGCATGTAGGGAGTGTTGCCCCTGTCATCCTGGGTCCCTGCTGTGTGTCGAACAAGACCCCACTGGACTCTTGTGAGTGTGTGGGGCGAGCAGACTGAAGGTCAGCCTGTTACAGCACTAGTCTTAGGGGGCGAGGCTTCGGGGCCAGGCTAGGCATCAGGCATGGGGGGCTCTGGCCACCACCCACTCTGCCCGAGTCTGGGCACCAAGCCACAGGTGGTATTGATGCCATCCACTCCCAGTGTTTATTTTTGGCCTTTTCCCACCGGGCTGGCTATCAAGCTAGACACATTTGCTTTTCTGTAATCTCGTCTGGTTCCCAACTCCGGGATTGAGGTGGGAACTGAGGGGAGGGCTCCTATCTGCATTGACACAGAAGTGCCACTTGTGTGTCTTTGATGGTGAGATTAGAACGGTGTTCGGTAAAAGGGGAAAAGCACCCTAGGAAAACAGGCAGGGCTTCTGTGTGGCAGGAGTTCCTGGGGAGTCGGCCTGGCCATGCCTCACACAACATCTCTTTCCTGTGGCCCCACGGAGACAGGCGATGGGGCCAGGTTCCCCGTTTGCAAGCTCTGACTGACTCCCCCCAGGTGGTTGAGGGATGTACCTGTCTTGTCATGTTAGCCTTGGTCCATTCCTCGTGCCTTTGTCACCCACCCTGTATCAGAGGCAAAGGAACCCTGGTGGTACTGTGGTTAATTGCTTGGCTGCGAACCAAGAGGTTGGCGATTCCAGCTCACCATTGGCTGTCAGAGGAAAGGCCAGGCAGAGATGGCAGCTGAGGGGACCCTGGGGGGCTGCTCTCCTCTGTCCTGCAGGACTGCCGTGAGTTCGCACGGACCCGATGGCGGTAGGTTTGGTTCCAGAAAGAAGAGACAGAACTGATGGGGAGGTTGGATGCTGGAGCCAGGGTGAGCCCAAAGCTGGGGCCCTTCCAGTGCCTCATAGCAGGGAAGTCCCTTCTCGTATCCCCTCACTTTGGGACACTGTCCTTTTTTACTGAACTTTATCCTTGAGGCATGTGGTTGGCCTGATCAACTTCTCTGTGGTGGTCTCACAGACCTTCAAGGTCTGTGAGACCAAGTGAAAATCCTGGAGAGCCGTCTTGGACCTTAACCTGTGACTTGGTCCTCTCTTTATGGTTTAGATTTGCGTTCACTTTCTGTCTCCGTCAGACATACTTACCACCTGCAGAATCAGTGCTTCAGGCCACAACCAAGGGTCCCCATGATCCAATCCAACTGGCCTTCCTCAGTCGACCCCCCATTATTCGTCCTTTGCCCCTCTTGTCCTCCCATCCTCAGCCTCCGGTGCCTCTTCAGAGACACTGCCTACCCTGGCATGAGGTTCACTCCTGGGCTTGTGAGCCAGCAGTTCAGGGTTCCAGCCCCAAGTCAGCCACTTCTTAACAGTGTGTCTGTCCCCTTGTCACTTGTCCACCAGTGGAGGCATGTTGCTGGGATTCTGGGCAGACTAGTGGTAAAGGTGTGAGGCTAGACTTCCAGAAGTCAGCCTGTGACGGCTCCGTGCGTGGTTCACAGCTGTCCATATAGCAGACCAGCGCAAGGACAGTGTAGGACCGGTGGTATTTTGTATTATTGGGCATGGGATTACCATGAGTCCAGGACCAACTCGGTGGCCACTAATAGCTGTCACATCAACCCAAGTCACTTTCTCTCCTAACCTCAGCTTCCTCATTTTTAAAATGAAATGAACCCATGAGCCGTCTTCAGTGGCTTGGGTGAAACAAAGTGTGTGAAACTCTAACCCAGGACCTTCGCTGCTGCAGCAGATGTGGCAGGAGGCAATCACAGGCCCTGACCGCCGCTCTTCTGAGTCTCTGCACCCCGTGGCTGGAGAGTTACATGTGACACACTACCCCTGTGGCTGCCCTTTGTTAACTGGTGAGCTGGAAGAAACACCCCACTTCCCAACAGCATCGAATGCTAGACATGAAGAACAGCATATACAGGGAGACTTCTCCAGCCAGACCCTAGAGGGAGCCAGGACGGTGATGCACCCCTGAGTGGGAAATGGCCGGAGGAGCCTGTCTGGACCCTCCCCCCACAGAGGACCAGCCTCCCCCCACCCCACCCCCTGAGCCCGTCACCAGCACTCATGACCCACAGGGTTCAGGTCAATGTCTGCCGGCACGCACTTGCTTTTTAAAATTTTGTTTTTAATTTCTAAAACTGGGAGGCTCACTAGCCATTTATTTCAGATTTCTGACTTCCTGTGAGACGTGGGGCTTGGACAGCCCAGGCCAGTGGTCCCCATAGCAACTGAGCTGTGGGCGAAATGTCCCAAACTTGCAGGCATTTGAAGTGGTACCTGGGCAGAGATGAGGGAGGACAGAAAGAGACGTGGGAGAGAGAAAGGGGAACCCAGAGAGTCAGAGGTGGGAGAGAAAGGGAGACACAGAGAGACAGAGACATATGAAGAGAAGAGAAACAGTGAGAGGGAGAGACAGAATGTCAACACGTGTGACTGTCCAACATATAGGACCCCCCATATCCATGTCCACCGCCCCTTCTTCAGGATGAGCAGCTGAGTGACTAAATGCCTCCACCTGTATCAGCACCCCGGTGTCAGAGCACACCTGTCTCCACAGGTTTCCGGGGCTGAAGTTTGGGGAGTAGATGGCTCACCACACCTGTCTCTCTGTCACTGTCTCTGAGTCTCTCTGTTTCTACCTGTGTGTCTGTCCCTGTCTTCCTCCCTCTTTCTCTTATTCACTTGTATACACTCTGTCAGCCAATAACCTTATGAGCAGGAATTTCCATGTGTGGGGCAGAGAGGAATCCAAATGAATGCAAGATGAGCCAGGGCCCTGCCTGGGGTGCCTGGGACACCCACAGAAATGCACTCAGTGTGGCACTATCTTCCTGCTCAGCAGCCCACAGACCTCACCAGGCTGCGTGAGAAAGAGCCACCAAGGTTTTCTGCATAAACCCACAGGGACGGCAGGTGAGACACCTACCCCGCAAGTGCAGATTGTTGATGTGGGTGCAGCCCTCCTTCCCTCAGTCGGGGAGGCAGAGTGCCTTCTGGGAGGAGCACATTGAATGCCGGCTCTGCTGGCCGACGGACGCGCTGTATCTCAGGACAGTTAATTTCCCTGACCACTCTGTGCTGCCCGTGGTAGATTCTTCAATGTCTGCTTCAGTCCAGTGAACACCAGACATACAGCCGCCCCGAGCCCAGCACCCAGGGATCCAGAAGCCTGTGTGCTTTCCCTCACCCAAGGTCACCTCTGTGGTCAGAAGGGGTCTTCAGCTGTCCCTCGTGTTCTCTAATCTGTCCAGCATGTGCCAGCATGATGCATGCTGGGCACAAGGAGGACGTGGTCAGTGGCTGTACTCCAGCCTCTGGGAGGTCTGTGCGTGAGGCCGGAGAAGGGTCAGCAGCCCGGTCCCATTGGTGAGGACACCGGGGTCAGCATCTCCATTTACGTCACCTTTGACGATGGGAGGTGGTAACATTGTTGCTAATCACTTGTCCCTGAGCTAAAGGCCATCTTGGAGTGGTGGCAAGTGACCTGAACAGGTAGCTATGGATGTTTTCTCCTTCCTGGGCAGAGTGTGGGATCGGTCCTGTGTGGGTTTCCAGTCTTGTTCCATAGTCCGGTGACCTTCTGTGTCTGATGCCTAAGAAGCCACCCTCCTTGGGGTCCTATCTGTAAAAGACTGTGGTACTGTGAGTTGGGAGAACTGAGATTCAATGCTGGTTGTACACACTCCTTACCAGGACCCACCCCAGTTCTCCTCCTCTTTAAAATGGAACTTTGCTGGCATGTGTGTCTGTAGACATAGCCCAGCATGTAGCACGTAGTAGATACCACTAGTACATGCCAACATATGCCCATTTTACAGCTTGCTGTTGGTGGTGGTTGCCCCTGAGATGCAGAACCGCCGAGTAAGAAAACACTGCTGGTTTCCTAGGGTACCATCAGTCCACCAGGCCTTCCCCAGGGAGCCGCTGGGTGGATTCTATTCACCGACCTTCAGGTTAGCAGCTGCGCTCTTAACCACTGCACTGCCGTGTTTCAGCCTGGATAAGTTAAACAACTTGTCTGCAGTGGGCACTGAGCCCCAGGAGCACAAACCTGCCCCATTCCTGACTCTCAACTCTGAGCCCTGCCCTCCTGTGCTCCAGGCTGGTCTGCGAGCCCCCGGATCCTGCACCCCAAGAAAGATGGCTTCGTGGTGAATGAGAAAGCAATCAGCAGCAGGATGGTGTTCCGGGGGCTTGCTACTTGGGAACCATCCCAACCTTCCAGTTGAATTGCACTGGCTGTTCCCCACACTGACAAGCGTCCGGGACCCACCAGTTCAAAGTCCCTAATTTTCCCATGGTGTGTTCCGGGTTTTAAAAAACCCAGAAGAACAGAGAAGCGTGTTCACTCTCGGCCAGATTGCCACTTCATCTTCAGCATCAGACCCTTTCTCCCCACACATGTCACATGGAGAAAATCAATGTATTATTTATGGTATGTTTATGCCTTACATCATGACTGCTTAATCTGCTTTCACAAGGCACCAAACTGTGTACTGGAAGCTAAGAACTTCAGAGAATGTGCCCCTGTCACTGCAAGGTTCCAGGATAGTCAAGAACATGAACTGCCTCAGAATGGCGCAGGCCAGGGGGCAGAGAACAGTTCCAATGAGGCGGGTTGCTCTCTCCCGACTCCAGGTCTCATTGGTCCTGTCTGTCTTCCCCTTCCCCTCTCTGTCTCTGCATGTGTCTTTGTCCTTTCCTTAACTGCCCCCCTCTCTCTCTCCCCTCCTCTGTGTGTATCTCTGTTGGTCTGTCTGTCACTCTCTCAGTCTGTCTCTCTGTATCTTTCTCTATCGCTCTCTCCAAGTTTGTCTGTGTCTCTGCCTATGTCTCTCTGTTTTTTTTCTCCCTATGTCTGTCTGTCTCTCTGTGTGTCTATCTGTCTCTCTCTGCCTCTCTCTCTCTCTCTCTCTCTCTCTCCCTGTGTCTGTCTCTCTCTTGCACATATACACACAATGGAGGACAACAAAAACCACTGTTTTAAAACTTGCATCACGCTCACCCCTAATTCACAGGGACCTTCCCATTGATTTCCTGTCCTGGGGAAGGAAAATTTCTATACTTTGCTGAGCTTTCTCGTTAGGATCCTGACAAATGAGAGAAAGAAGAACTTTAAGCCCACCACATTTCCAAATATGGGATCAGAATGTGCCCTCACCTCCCCCACTGCCCTGTGCCCTGCACGTCATGACAGTGGGGCCCAGGTGTCCCCAGGGGGCCGTTCCTCATGGACCTGTCTCACCCAGCTCCCAGCAAGCACCGAGCCTGCCTGTGCGGCCACACAGACTTCCAGTGAAACCCAAGATGGGAATGGGCTAACCTTTCAAAACAATGCCCCGCTTTCTTTAAGGCCAGTCTGACCGTCCCGTTCCGCCCGCTCCGCTTCTGATTAATGGGGCCTCCGGGACCCTGGGGCGCGGCCTCTGCCATCAAGGCGGCCTTTTCTAGGCATACAGCCCCCCAGTGGATTCTCAGGATGACCCTAGAGGGGGACCCATCTTTCAGCTTTTCCTGTCAAGAACCCTTGCCTCCTTCGAATGTGAGCAGCGGGGACAAGCACGGGATGTGTCCACCCATGTGGCCAGTGATGAAGTCATCCGTCTGAGCCGGCCTCCCAAGTTCCATCCGGCACACATACCGCCGCCAGGAATGTCCCTAATATCTCATCCCTGGAGTTCCTAACAGTCAGAGACCGGCTTCGAGCCTCCAACCCGGATCACAAGCAGTAACTGTCGTCCCAGGGCACCCCTGTCGTCTCGGCCACCGGCAAGAACACACTCAAGGCTCTCTGTCTGCGTCTCTGGTCCAGGGAATGGGAGCGTGACTACAGAACCCCACTCGGTACCCTAAGACCCACAGCCATGCTGCAGAAGGCCAGAGGTCAGCATCCGCAGGAAGTGGGCTCAGAAATACTCAGCTACTGGACTCTTAAGTTCCTGGTGTTGGTTTAGCACCCACTGGGGGAGTCACTGTTCTCCTAAGATGCTCTCCAGATGGCACCCAGGAATTTGGGTGTTACTTGAGGAAGGATCCGTGGACGTTTGGTCCCTGAGTGAGCTCTCTAGTGCCGCTGTAACACAAATACCACAAGGGGTGGCTGCAGCAAACAAATGTATTCCTTCACAGTTTGATGGTGCCGGTGTGCCGTGGAGTCATTCCAACTCCTAGTAACCCTATGTAGGGTTTCCAAGGCTGTAGTATTTACAGGAGCAGAAAGCCTCATCTTTCTTGCTCGGAACAGCTGGTAGTTTCAAACTACTGAACTTGAGGTGAGCGGCCCGATTCGTAAGCACTACACTACCAGAGCTCCTTCCTTCATAGTTTGTTGTTGTTATGTGCCATGGAGTTGGTACTGGCTCATAGCAACCCTATGTACAGCAGAACGAAACACTGCCCGGTCCTGGGGCAACCTCACAATTCCTGCTACACTTGAGCCCATTGATGCTGCCATTGTGCCCGTCCTTCTCATTGGACGTCTTCCTCTTTTTCTCCAACCATCCACTTTATCTAACATGATATCCTTCTCCAGTAGCTGGTCCCTCCTGATAATATGTCGGAAGTATGACAGACAAAGTCTGGCCATCCTGGCTTCCAAGGAGCACTCTGGGTGTACTTCTTCCAACACAGACCTATTTGTTCCTTTGGCAGTCCATGGTACTTTCAATATTTTCCTCCAACACCATAACTCAAATGCATCATGTCTTCTACGGTCTGCCTTATTCACTATCAACTTTCACATGCATATGTGGCTTGCATCAGGCGCACCTTGGTCCTCAAACTGACATCTTTGCTCTTCAACACTTTAGGTCTTGTACAGCAGATTTGCCCAATGTAATACGTCATTTGATTTTTTGACTGCTGCTTCCATGAATGTTGATGAGTTTGGTGGTGGTGGTGATATGAGTTTGGTGGTGGTGGTATGCCACAGAGTCGGTTCCAACTCATAGTGACCCTGTATAGGGTTTCCAAGGCTGTAAATCTATGGAAGTAGAAAGCCTCATCTTTCTCCCCCAGAACAGCTGGTAGTTTCGAACTGCTGACCTTGAGGTTAGCAGCCCGATTCATAACCACTGCATGACCAGAGCTCCTAAAATGAGTTTAGGAGGCTAAAAGTTCAAATTCGGGCCTCTAACTCTAGGGAAAGGCTTTCTCTCTGTGTTGGCTCTGGGGTGAGGTCCTTATGTCTTCAGCTTCAATTCCTTGGTAATCCCCATGTGGCATGTCATCTGTGTCCCCTGCATCTAGGCTTGTTCCTTTCATATCTTATAAGAGGCAGACTCAAGATACACCCTATACTGCTCCTGCTTCCTTAGCATAACAGAAATCTCCTTCCTTAATGGCATTGTAAACACAGGCATACTGCTGGGTACCATTAAGTCAGTTCTGACTCATAGTGGCCCCATGGACAACAAATCAAACACTGGCCAGCCCTGTGCCTGATCCCATTGTTGTGGCCATTGTGGCAGTCCCTCTGATTGAGGAGTTTCCTCCTTTTCATTTCACTAAGCATGATGTCCTCCTCCAGGGACCAGTCTGTCCTGATGAGATGTCCAAAGGATGTGAGAAAGGCTCGCCATCCTGGCACCTAAGGACCAGTCCGGCTCTTCCTCTTCCAAGACAGATCCTCCCCTGACATTAGTGAGTGGATGAGAGCTGTGAGTGGTCTGCTTCCCCTCACTAGGTTGTGAGTTTATTCAGGGTGGGCTTGTTCCATCTCTTGTACCCACTGATGGTTCCCTTTCCCTAAAACAGTATCTGCTTGAGGTAGGAACTCAATGGACATTATTTTTTTAAAGTTTTTTTTGTGAAGTGAGTGATAGTTTACATGGGAGAACATCAGCTTTATACTTATCCTGTAGTGTTTCATTTCATTGCAATGATTATAATCCCCTCCATGCATCATCATTCAACAGTATTTGCTTGTATTCCTTCTTCTCTTTTTTTTTTTAACAATCGTTCAAACAACCAAAGGGCACACCCTGCAAGCCTGCCCCCCAGCCACCAGCACACAGCCCCTCTCCCTCCATGAGTCTAGAGTCCTCAGCTGTTCTGTCTCTCCATTAATAGACATTTGATGGGTTGATGTGTTGGGTGTGTGTTCTCTTTATCTTACTATTGTAATGTCTTTCAAGCTTACCTGACGTCTTACCCAAGCCCCCCAAGCCCCCTAAGGCCCTTCACCCTGGGAGTCAGTTTATATAACCGGCCACCCCTTCCAGGCATTGTTGATTGGATCAGGGAAGCAACCTTGCTCAAACTGGCCAATCAGAATCCATCTTGCTTTAGGTCGCTAGATAAGTACAGTATTGATGAAACTATTTCCTCAGAAACAGAAATGGCCTGGAAGAAGACAGACAATGAGGAGGAACGCTAATGTTTACTGTGTTTGATCCCATTGTTGTGTCTACTGTGGCAACCCCTCTGATTGAGGCTTTTCCTCTTTTTCACTGACCCTCCAGTTAACCAAGTATAATGTCCTCCTCCAGGGACCAGTCTCTCCTGATGCTCTGTTGAGGTGGGGGTGGGGTGGGGGGATTTGGGGGAAGGGGGAGGGCACCACTGCACTCAGGAGTGCACAAGAGTTCCCGTTACTCCACGTCCACATCAACACTTGCTGTTGTCCGACTTCTAATCCTACTCATCCCCGTGAGTGTGACATGGAATCTTTTTGTTAATTTGATTTGCATTCTGCCATGAGCAGTGGTGTTGAGCATCTTGTTGGAGTAAAAAGCCACCTATTGTGTGGTTCCCCTGATAGAAAATTCCCAGAAGAGGCAAATCTATTAAGACAGAAAGTAGGTGGATGGCTGCAGAGTCTGGGGGTGGGATTGCTAATGAGTGTGGGTTTTCCTTTAGGGATGATGAGAAAGTTCTGGAACTAGACAGAGGTATCACGGTTGTACGGCATTGTGAAGGTTCTCAGTCCTCCTTTATCTACGCTTTTCAGTGGATAAGACGCTCGGTGTTCTGTTACGTCAATTGAGCAGCAGTAGGAGGAAAGGTTGTGTGTTCCAGTGGCCCCTGGGCTTTGGGGAGGGAGCAAATTATCTTTTAGCTTTTATCTTCTCCTGACCTAGCTTCTCTTGACCTGCTCCTTTTGCCTATATGCTGGCACATTCACCGACAGGTTCTGCCCCCTACTGAGTTTTCGGGAGTTGACCTCAAGATAAATGTCTTGGGTGGCTTGGGGGCTTTTTTGGAGTCGGTGGGGGACTTTGCCGGTGGCCGGGTACCCAGGTGAGCACTCGAGAGGTCTCTCCGAACGTGCCGGTTGCCCTAGCCAGGCTGGCGCCTAGCCCACGCAGTCCCTCTGAGAACGCCAACTGAACAATAAATACTTGTTTGGATCCTCCTCCCAGACACATTTGGGCTGCATTTCGGGCAATTTTATGGACAACTGCTATTTTGAGTGTTCCCAAATTCCCAAATTGCACGTGAAACATCTGCAGGGCGAACATCTGGCCTGTTTAATGTGCAGAGCCTCGTGTGCCGACTTGGACGTAAATCTGAAGCCGTCCCCGGACCCAGCACCATGGGTTCAGCTGCGGGGCGGATGGGGCCCTGTCTAGATCCAGGAGTCAGACCTCTGTGGGTGGGACAGTGATGACGGCGTCAGGTGAGGTCACCTGGCTGACCTGAGGAGCTGTGGGCGGTCTCCACCCTTTCACAGGGGCTGTTGTTGCCCACCCACGCTGCGTGAGCACGGTGGGCCTACCTCCCCCACCATCCTGCCCAGGCCTGCAGCCCCGGCTGGACACAGTCCCAGAAGGTGACCCCTTGTTCCCTGCCACACTTCTTTAGGGCATCCTATGCTCCCCACTGACCACCTTAACCTCCCTACTGCCTCTCTGGGCCTCACAGACACTGCTCTTCCCTCCGCCCATCCTTCCTGCACCTGGCCTCCCTCCTCGCCCTCCGCCCTTCCTCCAGATGAAGCCAAGCGTCACCTCCCTTTGTGTGTGTCTCTCCCTCACTGGCACCTTGGCACCTACCAAGGCTTGGCTCCCTGTTGTGAATCCCTGCATAGAAGGTTTCCAAGGAGTGGCTGGTGGGTTTGAACCCCCAACTCTGCGGTTAGAAGTCTAGTGTTTATTCTCCAGAACCTGACTCCTAGCAGACCGCAATAAGTAGAACGCAGCTGAGGGGGCCTTCACTGACTGAGTCTGGCAGGTCTGGGCAAGGGAGTGGGGATCTTCTGTCTCACCCTGAAGGACTCACGAGTCACGCACCTGCTCCTTCATCCGTTCATCTTTTCATTGCATTCCTGCTGTGTCACTGTTTGTCATTCGGTTGACCCTGGCTCACTGCAAGCCCACGGGTAACAGAGCAGAACACTGCCCATCCCTGCGTCATCTATGTGGCCTCTGTCTCTGACCATGTTCTGGCGCCATCTCCGCTTCATTGGTTAATTTGAGGGAGGAGCTCACCAGGCCTTTCTTCCTCCTCTGTCTGGGGGCTCCACTGAAACCCGCCCACTGTGGATGTTCCTGCTGGTATTTGAAATCCTGGTGCCATTGCTTTCAGCAGCATAGCAGCACACAAGCCACCACAGATTGACAGACTGACAGACTGACAGACGGCAGCGGATGCTGGCCCCCGGAAAATAGCATCTGAGCAAGACGACCCCTCACAGGGCTGCTTGTCACACCCAGACTTCGTAACCAGATGAATTCCAAGAGAGTCATCTTGTCATTAACAAGGAGCGGATCAGTCAGCACGTACCCAGCATGGGGCTGCAGGTACTTGGAGGAAACTCCAGTCATGGCCGGAGCCCTCCAGTAAGTTGCTCACACTCTACTTGGGGAGGTGGGACACCCACACCAAGTGGGATAACGGCTGTGCCATGTACCCCGATCCTCAGGCTGGACTGAAAGCATGGACCACAGAGGCCCCCACTTCCAGGCCTAGTGTGGTCCGCAGTTTTCATCTTTCCTTGGTAACGTCAAATACAGTTGGAGCCAAGGGCCCTGGGGCTTGTTTCAATAGTGCCATCCATGTTCTTTTGTTTGTGCCTACACAACAATGCTGCCAGTGAGCCAGGGTGTCCATGGTCGGACAGGGGCAAGGGAGAGAGACCTTGGCTGTCGTCTTGGCCAGCTTCACCCTGGCCCTGCATGCCTGCAGATTTGTAGCCACCCTAATGTTATTCCAGCATGCGTTATCCTCAAAGCCCTCAGTATTGGCTCCCTTGCATGTGCCCGCTGTCCGCCATGTTGTCCCACTCAGATGGAAGTTTGCTGCGTTAATGTCTCCCCACTGCCTAGGAACCTGTTGGGTACATCATAGGTATCACGTGGTTGTAAATGAATTAATTAGCAAATGAAGGAGTGTGGGTGGTATGTCAAGGGCACGCTGCAGCGAAGGCGACAGCAGTGTGGTCATCTTGACTGTTGTTTGTTGATAGGTGCCATTGACTTGGTTCTGACTCATAGCAACCCTGTGAACAGCAGAATGAAACACTGCCCGGTCCTGTGCCAACCTCACAGGCATGACTGTACTTTAGCCCACTGCTGCTGCCATTGTGCCAATGCGTCTTGTTGGGGGTCTTCCTCCTTTTCTCCTACCCTCCACTTTACCAAAATTGATGTCCTTCACCAGGGACTGGTCCCTTGTGACAATACATCAGGAGTATGAGAGGCAAAGTCTGGCTGTCTTGTCTTCTAAGGAGCATTCTGGCTGTACATTTTCAAATACAGATTGGTTTGTTCTGGTAATCCATGGCACTTTCAATATTCTTCTCGAACACTCTAACTGTAATGCATCAATTCTTCTACGGTCTTCCTTATTCACTGTCCAACTTTCACATGCATATGAGGTTATTGAAAATACCATGGCTTGTATCAGGCACACCTTAGTCCTCAAACTGACACCTTTGCTCTTCAACACTTTTAAGAGGGCGTGTACAGCAGATTTGCGTAACGCAATACGTCATATGATTTCTTGACTGCTGCTTCCAGAAGTGTTGATGGTTGAGCTGAGCAAAATGAAATCTTTGACAACTTTAATATTTTCTCCATTTATCTTGATGTTATTTATTGGTCCAGTGGTAAGGAATTTTGTTTTCCTTACACTGAGGTGTAACCTATAATGAAGGTTGTAGTCTTTGATCTTCGTCAATAAGTATTTTAAGTTCTCTTTGCTTTCAGCAAGCAAGATTGCATCATCTGCATATCACAGGTTGTTAATGAGTCTTCCTCCAACCCTGCTGCCACGTTTTTCTTCATATAATCCAGCTTCTCGAATTATTTGCTCAGAATACAAAAATATGGTGACAGAATACAACCCTGGTGCACACCTTTCCTAATTTTAAACCATTTAGTGTCCCCTTGTTCTTTCCAACAATTGCTACTTGGTACAGGTTCCACAAAGGACAATTAAATGTTCCGGAATACTCATTCTCCTCCATGTTGTTCATAGTTTGTCATGATCCACACAATCGAGAGCCTTTGCACAGTCAATAAAGCACAGGCAAAAGCAAACAGCTTTCTGGTATTCTCTGTTGTCGGCCAAGATCCATCTCACGCTAGCAGTGAAATTCCTCGTTCCACATCCTCTTTTGAATCTGGCTGGAACCTCTTGCAGTTCCCTGTCAATGTACTGCTGCAGACCTTTTTAAATTATCTTTAGCAAAATATTGAGGATTTTCACATTCTGTTGGGTCGCTTCTCTTTGGAATGGCCATAAATATGGATCTCCTTCAATTAGTCAGCCAGGTAACAGTCTTCCAAATTTCTTGGCTCAGGTGAGTGAGGGCCTCTAGTGCCACATCCGTTTGTTGAAAGATTTTATTTGTTTTCCTTCAATTCCCAGATCCTTGTTCTTTGCCAATTCCTTCAAGGTACCTTGAACTTTGTTCAGTATCATTGACTCTTGAATATATGCTACCATTTGAAATGGTTGAACATCGACCTTTTCTTTTGGGTACAGTGACTCTGTATATTCCTTCCATCTTCTTTTGATGCCTTCTGCATCATTCAATATTTTCCATAGAAACCTTCAGTTTTCCAAGTTGAGGCTTGAATTTTTTTCTTCAGTTCTTTCAGCTTGAGAGATGCTGAGCATGTTCTTCCCTTCTGGTTTTCTTACTCCAGAATTTTTCACATTTCATTATAATATTTGACTTTGTCTTCTCAAGCTGACCTTTGAAATTTTCTTTTCAGCTCTTTTACCTTCTCATTTCTTCTATTTGCTTTAGCATCGCTACACTGAAGAGCAAGTTTCAGAGTCTCTCTGACATCCATTTTGGTCTTTTCCTTCTTTCTTGTCTTCTTAATGACCTTTTGCTTTCTACCTGTCTGATGTTCTTGATGGCATCCCACAACTCTTCTGGTCTTCGGTCATTAGTGTCCAATTTGTCAAATCTGTTCTTGAGATTATCTCTAAATTCTGGTGGGGTATGTTCAAAGTTATATATATTTTTTATGTTTTATTGTAAATTATGTCATAGTTTACATGGGAGAACATTAGTTTTACATTCATCATATCGTATATCATTTCATTGCTATGGTTACAACCCCCTCACAGTTATATTTTGCCTCTCATGGACTTGTTTTAAGTTTCTTCAACTTCAGCCTGAACTTGGATATGAACAATTGATGGTCTGTTCCATAGTCTTCCCCTGGCCTTGCTTTGATTGATGATGTGGAACTTTTCTACCGTTTTTTTCCACAGGTGTAGTTAATTTCATTCCTGTGTATTTCATCTGGTAAGGTCCATGTGTATAGTCATATTTTATGTTGTTTAAAAAAAGATATTTGCAAGAAATAAGTCAATGGACTTGCAAAATTCTACCATGTGATCACCAGCATTGTTTCTATCACCAAGGCCATATTTTCCAAGTACTGATCCTTCCTCTTTGTTTCCAACTTTTTGCATTCCAATCACCAGTAATTATCAATTCATCTTGATTGGATGTTTGTTTAATATCATACTGAAGAAGTTGGTAGAACGCTTCAATTTCATCATCACTGGCTTTAGTGGTTAGTGCATACATTTGAATAATAGTTATTATATTAACTGGTCTACCTTACAGGTGTATGGATGTTACCCTATAAGAAACAATGTTGTACTTCAGGATAGATCTTGAAATGTTCCTTTTTAATGATGAGTGCAACTCCATTCCTTTTGAAATTGTCATTCCTGGCACAGTTAACCATGTAGTCAAATTCAAAACAACCAATACCCCCAGTCCATTTCAGCTCACGAACGCCTAGGATATTGATGTTTATGCATTCCATCTCATTTTTGACAGCACTCAGTTTTCCTAAATTCATACTTTGTACATTCCATGTATGTATGTGTGTGTGTGTGTGTGTGTGTGTGTGTGTGTGTGTGTATTTAAGTTTCTATTGTGATAGTTTACCTGGGGTAATCATGCAATGATTACAATCTCTGTGCATCATTATTCAGCAGTATTTGCTTCTATTCCCTCTGTTTTTATTTATTTTTGGGGGGAGGGGAGGATGTATACCAAAACACTCAGGAATATATAATAATTTAAACAACCAAAGGACACACCCTGAAGCCTGCCCACTGGCCACCACCTGGCCGCCAGCACACAGCCTTTCTCTTTCCATGAGTCTAGAGCCCTCAGCTGCTCTATCTCTCCATGTCCTCATCTCTGTCTCCATCTTTGGTGTCACTGCTTCTCTGAATAGGGCCCCACCTTCCACTCGTGCTCTTCCTTTGATGGTCCTAGGGTTCTCGGTTTCTGGACTGTAAGATTAACTACTCCCCTCTTTTGTTACAAAACTTCTGCTTTTACAGTTGTGACAATTGCAGTTAGTCATGGTAAAAATTACTCACTATTGAATCATAAGAATCTTTTCCCCATCTCCTTTCACCAGACCCATCTAGACATGATGAAACTATTCAGTGGGGATTCTACCTTCCCCTACACACTCTGAAACTAAACTCCCTCTTGAAAACTTGTAAGCCAGTCACTTCATGCCTTTATAGCCCCTCCCCTTTTAGGTAGCCAATATCTAAGTTGCCTGTCCCTATCAACTAGGATTGATCTTAGATGTGAAGACTCCTTCCCTCTCAATTGGTATTTTGAGCTACTACCTCCATAGTATAGGTCAAGATCATCCAAATTGTAGCAATTTACACTTGTTAAAAATTTTTTTTTTCTTTTTCTTTTTCTTTTTCTTTAATTCCTCTTCTAGTCTAGTTCTGATCATCCAGCCATCAAAGCTAGGTCAAACGGTTACTAGCTACAAGTTTGGGCATTCTTGTGTATCTCCTGTCACTTCACATCAGCTGGGCAGTTCGCTCTCAGCCCCAGCCCTCTGTGACTATGTCCTTGTCCATGGGCTCAGGAGTCCCAGGTCTCACCACACGTCAGTCCAACCAACCCCTCCTCTTCTCTCTCTAGGTTGATGGGAGTCTATGGAACATGGTTAAACTCAGTCCGTATCTTCATTGCTGTCTTTGCCACTCTTCCACTCACCAGTAGACCAACAGGGTTGTCAGCAAGTTTAGATACCTGTTCATCTGCTCTCTTTGAGTTCTGGTCTTGGAAAGGGATTTGTCCTAAAGGGACTTGATTGCTTGCGTTGATGGCTCCCCAGAAAACAACTTGGTTGTTCTTGTAGTAGCCAATCAGACTGCCATTTTTGTTTTGGATTTTTCCTGCTGGTCTTTCTTTCAAGACGTGTCTTCTGTTCCTCTAGCTATTCCAGGCTGGTCTGCTTATCCTTTCTAGTGGGAATGTCCCTCAGAGGGTTCTGGATGGGGCTCAGGATTCCACCTAAGGTCCTATACACTGCAAAGGCTCCACAAGAAACCTAATTCGCTGGGAAAATTCTAGAATGCCTTTTAGGTATCCTAATCAGTTATAGGCTGAAGATGGGCTTACAAACTTTCCGTAATCATGTTTCCCGCTGTTCCTTTCTATCCCACTCAGGTGTCTATTTTACAATAGTAGGCAAGGGAAACAGTATTCATAAGACAGTCAAGTATCTTAACGTTTCCTGTATTTTGCCCATTCAGTCTATCACAGAGCCTTGTTGTTCCAAGGTTGAGTATACATCACTATTTACCTCTGTCCCATTTAGCCCATGCAAACCTGCCTCCATGTTCCCCCATCTACCTTATTCTTCCATTCCCCTCCCTTTTCTTGTGTATTGCCCTCCCCAATACCTGAACTATGATGTGTCTATTCCTTATCCTGTGATCTACCATGTTCCAATCTTTAATGGGTGTTTACAGCTGTTTCTCCTCATTTTGAGTTGTGCCCCATCAGCAAATGAAGTTTCCAAAAACTTTACTCTATTTGCTTCGTCACAGTCAGCTCTACTTGGAGGAGGCAGCTCTTCTCCAGTCGTATTTTGAGTGCCTTCCAACCTGAGGGGCTGATTTTCCGGCACTGTATCTGACAGTTTTCTGGTGCTCATCATCAGGTTTCACTATTGAATATTCCGGTCCTGATGGTGTTCCACTGCTAGTCAGAAGGTTTTCAGTAACTAAATACTAGGAAGTAGTCCGCCTCGCCTCCTTCCTAGTCTGTCTTAGTCTGGAAGCTCATCTGAAACCTGTCCACCAGGGGTGGTCCTGCTGGTATTTAAAGTACAGGTGGCATAGCCAGAATCACAGCAACACACAAGCTTCCACAGTATGACAAACTGACAGGTGAGTGGTGGGTGGTCTCCTTAGCTGCCCCCAAAGCCACTGCCATCAAGCCAATTCCTACTCATGACTTGAAAGGACAAAGTTCACTGTCGCCATAACATTTCCAAGGCTAGTCTCTTTAAAGTGTTGAAGAGCAAAGGTGTCAGTCTGAGGACTAACGTGTGCCTGACCCAAGTCATGATATTTTCAATCACCTCATATGCATGTGAAAGTTGGGGACAATGAATAAGGAAAACCGTAGTAGAATTGATGCCTTTGAGTTATGGTGCTGGTGAAGAATATTGAAAGTACCATAGATGGCTAGAAGAACAAACAAATCTGTGTTGGAAGAGATACAATCAAAATGCTCCTTGGAAGCCAGGGCGGCCAGACTTTGTGTCTCATGCTTTGGACATAACTGTTAGGAGGGACTAGTCCCTGGAGAAGAACATCATGCTAGGTCAAGTGGAGGGTCAGTGGAAAAGAGGAAGACCCCCCAAGGTGATGGGTTGGCACAGTGGCAGCAGTAACAGGCTCAAGTGTAACAATTACGTGGATGAAGCAGGACTGAGCGGTGTTTCATTGTGCTGTGCACACAGTTGCTATGAGTTGGACATTTCATTCTGTTGTGTACGTGGTTGCTATGAGTCAGAATTGACCCAATGGCACCTGACAACAACAACACAATTTCTACAGAAAAAGACAGCCTCGTCTTTCTCCCATGGAGTGACTGCTGGGTTTGAACCACCCACCTTATGGTTAGCAACCCAGTATGTATCCCACCACAGCCCCCTCTGGTCTCCTAAGACAGCTTCGAATATTGGTTCGAATATTGGTGTCTGCATTGACTAGTCCAGCTGTAAGAGAAGAATGCTACAAGTGTGTGGCTTTTAAAAAGAAATGGATCTCTTCATGGTTTGGGAGGCTAAGAGTGTACATCTAAGGCTTTGGTCGAGCCTAGCGCAGGTTCCCTGTGTCTCTGTGCTCCAGGGGCAGATGCTCACCTCTTTCTGCTTTTGTGGCTCAGGTGTCGCTCTGGTAGGTGTGTTCTTACGTGGTGTCTGTCCTTCTCAGTGTGTATTTGTCTCTATACTGCTCTTTGAAATAAGGTTTTCCAACCATTTGTCATCTGTGTGCAGATACTTCTCAGGCAGCACAGTGGCTCTGTAGGATAAGCACTGGACTGCGAACCACGAGGTCGGTGGTTCAAGCCCACCAGCCACTCCATGAAAGAATGATGAGACTTTCTGCTCCTACAAAGATTTATAGCCTCGGAAACCCTATACAGGGTCACTACAAATCATAACTGACTCAGCAGAATTTAACAACACACATCTCGTGATTGAAGTCCGTGTTTCGTTTTCTGCTCTCAGGGTTTTGAAGAAGCTGCGACATCTTGAGTCACATTTTGCTGTTTCAAAATCTGATCAATAGGTTGTTTGTTTTCGATTCGATCCCCATATGAAACGCCTGTCACTGAGTCGACTCAGACTCACAATGCCTCTATAGGGTTTCCAAGGCTGTCCATCTTTATGGGTCAGCAAACTGTGGCACATGGGCCAAAATGTAGCCTGCTTCCTACTGTTATAAACTTTTATTGGAAGCCAGCCTCGCTGGAATGTAGGCTGCATTCACCCTACAGGGCAGAGCTGAGCACTTGCAGCAGAAACTACGGTGGCCCCTGAAGCTAAAAAGATTTACAACCTGGTCCTTTAAGGAAATGCTTTCCAACACCATTCCAGAACATTGGGGTTGATTCCACCTCCTGGCAAGTGGATAAGCCTGGCAGTGAACACCTTTGGTACCGCTTTTCCTTGTGAGAAAATCTTAGGGCTGGGATCAGTAGGCTAAAGAAAACAAACAAACATGTTTTCTACAATGTTTTGTATTTCCCCATATTTACATTTGGATTGTGTAGGATTTACTTTACCTAAAAGTAAGCTCTCCCACCACAACCAAGTCGGCACTGAAGGGAAATGTATAGAGTGCCGGGTAAATCCAGGATGCCAAGTACTGGCTCTATGAGTGGCTTCCAGTTTAGTTCTGTGAATATGGAGTGGCCAGCCGTGTGTTTTCATGACGGCGTGAACTCTCCCCAAAGCCCTATAATGAAGTTACAGTGAAGCTTGTTTTAAAGGGAGCCCCGCCACCCCGGCTTATTGTGAAAAGCCCCTTCCAGAGCAAGGGAACTGTTTTTCTAGGGGGAGTTAATCTATGTGGAGCTGCAGTACATCGGGGCAGGTCTCCTGGGAGAGGTAAGGTTTCAGGGGAAGGCTAACTAGACCGGAGTGTAGAAGCCAATTGCCTTAGAAAATGTGGGGCTCTTTTCCTAGCCTGTTGGTAGCTGCCTCCAAGGGAAACTCATTAATGAGGAATGTGAAGGCAACTCTAACTCCACCCTACCCAGCCTTCATGTTGGAGCCAGGCCTGCCGGTCGACCAGGTGGCTCTCAGAGGGGGCTGTTTTGGCTCTTGGCTCTGGTGTGATCTGGCCCCGGGCTGGAGCTGCGCCTGCCTTTTGCGTTCCCATGGCCTCTCCACAGCAGACAGACACTCTCTGAGAGTCTCATAATCCTGTGGCAAGCAACCAAGAGCCCCCAGGCAGAGGAGAAGCAAGATTTCTCAGCTTGCCGATGCTGTTTCTCCAGTTGACCAGGAAGATTTTGTTGGCTGTCACTCAGCCCTGTGGCCCTCCGCTTCGTCTCTACCCTGAGTGGCATCCGCCTGGCCTGAAAGGCCCAGAGTATATATTATAAAGATTCCCTAGGAAGGGCGTTCAAGCCCACCTGGAGGTATCTCCAAAGATCTGTTTCTAACCGTTCAGCTACTGCAAATCCAAGCATTACATAGTTCTCCCCTGACAACCTGAGATCTCCAAGAGTTGAGGTCTGCTGTTATTATAGAAATTATTATAGAAGACTAAATTAGAAATGTTTATACCCACAGCCAAGCTGGGCCTTCAGGACCCATCCCAGTGGTTTTGTTTCACGTACTTTTTTAACTAATTTGAATCCCTTTGGGGAACCTCTAAAAGATGCCTTTGACTCTCAACTCCTATGCCTATATATTGGGGTTTAATTGATCCTGGGTGGTGTCTATCACCCCCTCCCACCGTGACTTTCTTAAGCACTTCCAAAGAATCCTACTGTGGAGTCAGAGTTGAGAACCACTAACCACCACTTAACTCCACCTGTTCACTTTGACACCTCACCTGTCCCTTCAGTGTTCGTACAGCTAATACTGCCTTGTGTGCTGGAAGCCAAGGGGACTTAAAACAATTACTGATGAAGACCCAAGGCTACTGCCTTCAGTATGGATTAAAACTCAACAGAAAGAAGACAAAGATCCCCACAATTGGACTAGTAAACATTACACTAAATGGAGAAAAGATGGAAGCTGTCAAAGATTTCATTTTACTTGGATCCACTGTCAACACCCTTGGAAGCAGCAGTCAAAAAATCCAACATACTGCCTTGGGTAAATCTCGCCACAAGATCACTCTAGGGAGGTCAGTTTGAGGACTAAGTCATAGTTGACCCAAGTCATGGTATTTTCACTTCCTGGGGAAGTGCTGGAGAAACAACGCTGGACTGCTAACCACCAGCTCCTCCTTGAAACCCCTATACAAGGTTACTATGAGTCAGAACTGATTCAATGACACTTAACAACAATCAATTACATTCATGTGAAAGCTGGGCAATGAATAAGGAAGACCAAAGAAGAATTGAAACATTTGAATTATGGTATTGGTGAAGAACATTGACTATATACCATGGGCTTACAGAAAAACGAACAAATTTGTCTTGGAGTAATGACAGCCAGAATGCTCTTTAGAAGCAACAATGGAGAGACTTTGTCTCACGTACTTTGGACATGTTATCAGAAGGGACCACTCCCTGGAGAAGGACACTATGCTTGGTAAAGTGGAGGGTCACTGACAAAGAGGAAGCTCCTCGAATGAGACTGATTGTCAGAGTGGTTACAACAGTGGATTCTAACCCCGCCAGATGGCACAGGACTGGGTAGGGTTTCGATCCGTTGGACTTGGGGTCACTATGAGCTGGAACAACAACAACAACTATTAGCTAATTAATAACTTGAGAAAACAGAGTGGAAAATGCGTTTGGCCTTTGGGCACTTTTAGATGATTGACAAGAAATGTCTGTAGCTCCTTTTGGGGTAGTGAACACATAAGTTAATATCTAAGTGGGATGCCTCATATGTGTGTGTGTGTGTGTGTGTGTGTGTGCTCCTCTAAAGGAGATATAAGTTTGAAAAGACTAAGAAGCAGTTATTTGGAGAGCAAACTAAAGAATGAATTGAGAAGAACAAGGTCGTTAAAGCCAGTCCATCCATTGGACTTGGACTCACAGCAAGCCCACATGTGTCAGAGTAGACCTGTGCTCCACAGGGTTTCCGGTGACTAGACTCTGTTGGGAGCTGATCACCACACTCTTCTTCTGAGGTTCCTCTGGGTAGATTTGAACCTCCAAACTTTGGGTCAGCAGCTGAGCACAGTAGCCATTTTTGCACCACCCAGTAATTCCACACAGCAGTTACTTTTCCCTTATCTAGTAAAGCACAAGGGGCTTCCATTTAATTCCATTTTCCCCAGGAACTTTATAACGCTCCCTCTTATTTCTTTATTTAAAATATCTAGTTGTCACCTCTGCTGAATGACTGGCATTGAGCTCAGGCATCCAAACTGAAACATTTCAGAAAACTACTGTTTCAGCTCAGACCCAACGATCCACACTCGTGGGTTCAGTGCAGTCCCAGCAGACAATGGTTGGGTGGTAGCTCATTCAAGGCAGGTTCCATGGCAGCCACAAAGCAAAGCTCTCCCTTTCCTGCTATTTGAACCTATATTGTAATCATGGCGAGCGAGTGAGCGATGAACGTCTGAGCTCTTGGGAAAGCTCAGCGGCAGCCCATAGCCTCTTTGTGGAGTGTTTGCTGAGTCACTTCTCGGCAAATCTTTTCATCACCTGTTCTCTTTGCTGTTGCACAAGCCTGTGCAACATGCAGGTCCCTCTGTAGCACCCTGCCCTGCTCTCGGCCATGGGGACACCTACTCATCTTCTTCTGTGGATTTAGAGGCCAAGGATTCTTTCCTGGGCTCAGTGTCTAGGGAGACATTCTTAGTTACCGTCACCCAAGGCCCATGGTGGTGAGGATCATAGGATGAGGCTAGAACAGACTTCAGTCCCCGCCTCCCGTCCAGATCTCCCTTACAGTGTCATTTCAGAAGTCAAAACCTCACAGCTTCTGAGTCTATGATGTGAGGAGGACCTTGAGGACAAATGAGGACTACACGTCATGTGGAGATTTGGGCTCAGTGTTGACAAGGATTTTTTAAAAGGTTAAATTTTCACTCTTGATTCATGGAGAATTGTTCTATTTCAAAAACTCTCAGTCTCTAAAGGTGCAGAATGTTGAATCCAAACAGACCAACGTTAGTAGAGGGACAGACTATAAAACCGTCAACCTTCACTTTTCATAAATGCCAGTGCTGTAGCAACAAAAAGCAGAGATACAAGTCTAAAGAGACAGGCCAAGTAAATGCATCCAATGATCTCAGGTTGAAGTTGGCACACGTAGTACTGGCATGCTGGTGAACTTGAATGAATAGTACTGTGGTGATGTGGTTACGCAGGAGAATGTCTTCTTAAGACATGGGCCCTCCCTTAAGGAGGGCACATCTTCCACAAGTTGCTTTCAGAGAGGTCAACAAAAATAAACAAGACGTGATGAAGATGGTGATCATTGTGATCATGGTGATGATGCTAATGACAGTGATGGTGACAATGATGAGAGTGATGGGGGTGAGGATGATGGGAATGGTGGTTGTGATGGTGATCATAGTGATGATGATGGTGGTTGTGATAATTGTGGTGGTGGTGATGATGGTAATGGTGGTTATGATGGTGATCATAGTGATGGTGGTGATGGTGGTGGTTGTGGTGATCGGGATGATGATGGTGGTGGTGAAGATGGTAATGGTGGTTATGATGGTGATCATAGTGATGGTGGTGATGGTGGTGGTTGTGGTGATCGGGATGATGATGGTGGTGGTGATGATGATGGTGGTGGTGGTGATGGTGATTGTGATGATCGTGGTGGTGGTGATGGTAATGGTGGTTGTAAAGGTGATCATGATGATGATGGTGGTGGTGATGATGGTAATGGTGGTTATGATGATGATCAGAATAATGATGGTGATGATCGTGGTGGTGGTGATGATGGTAATGATGGTTGTGATGGTGATCATAGTGATGGTGGTGGTTGTGATGATCGTGATGATGATGATGGTGGTGGTGATGATGATGGTGGTGGTGGAGATGGTGGTTGTGATGATGATCATGATGGTGGTGATGGTGGTTGTGGTGATCGTGATGATGATGGTGGTAGTGATGATGGTGATGGTGGTTGTGATGGTGATCATGAGGATGGTAGTTGTGATGTTGGTGATGGTAGGAGCAAGACAGATAATATGGCTACATGTTGACTATGAGTAAATCTAGCTGATGTATATATGGGGATATTGCAATATGTTGCCATTTTTCTGAATGTTTTGAAAAAAATGAAACGAAAAATAACATATGTTGGTGAGTCAAAGCAAGCATTCCTGCAGGGATACTTTTGTTCATGGGCTCCCTGGGTGGACTACCCCCACTAAAGCAGTGTCCATCAGTAGAAGGGGGCTCAGGTCACTGGGTTGTCTGATGTCACCCAGCTATTCATTTGTTGAAGACTGTCCACGATGTCCCAGGCACACAGTGAGAAGGACAAACAGACACAGCTCCTGTCCTCATGGTGCTCCCATCCCATGGAGAAGTCCACAGATCCTACTGGTGCCAACAGGAAGCTGTGGTGGACAGTAACCCCAATGGAGGGTCAGGGAAGTCCCAGCCATCAAAGACCTCAGGATAGAGGGATCCGCATGGGAGAAAGTCCTGAGACAGCAGGTTGAGAAATAGAAGCTCACATGGTGGGGACAATGGTCAAGGCTGTGAGATCATTATCCAACCCAGAGGTGGACACAGATGAGGCCATGTTGGGTGGAGAGGTACATGGCGCTGACCTTGAAGTCCACCCTACAAGCACAGGTTTTATTTTAAGTATGGTTGAAGCCATGTGTTTGACCATTGAGTTTCTGGGTGCCTAGGGCTGCCTCCTCTGTGTGTTGTTGTTGGAACTCTACCCTCATGACAGTAACGATGGAACTCCCTCCCAGAGGGTTTCCTGTGCACCTTGTACGAGGCCCATCCTCACATCGACCTGATGAAGTCTGTGTGGCTGAGACACAAAAGCCCAAAGAGTTGTCATAGAAAAGTGCCCCGAGGATTGGCAGACACACTGCCCATGGTCTACAGGAGCTAGTGGTGTTGTGAATGTCTGCATGTGGTTCCTGGTCTAATCGTGGAAAACCCTTTATGCTGTTGGCTTATTCTTGTTAATTGCTGTCAAGTCAACTCTCAATCATGTGACTCCCGTGCCCAATCCTTTGCCATTGTCACAACTGCTGGCACACCTGAGTACATTCTTGTGGTCACTGGGGATTTTGAGAGCCTTCATCCAACCTAGGGGACTCATCTACCAGTGGACAGTGGTCTGTTCTGATCTCTGGGGTTTTCATCTGGTGATTTTTTCAGAAGCAGATCTCCAGGTCTTGCTTCTTAGTGCATCTAAGTCTGGAAACTCTGCTGGAACCTGTCCACCACAGGTGACCGACCCTACCGATGGACGTTAGAAATACTGGTGACATAGCTGCCAGCATCACAGTCACACCCAGGCTACCGCAGCGTGACACCCTGACAGAGAGGCGAAGAATAGTCATTATTTAGACCCGCTCATTACTCACCATTCCGCCCCACCCCAGAGCTGTGTCAGAACAGAGCCCCATCCACCGCTGACCCACAAGAGTGGATGTCAAACCTTTAGAGTTCTTCCTCTTCCTTTTCCTGCGGGGGTGTTATTAAATAACACATACGCTGGGTCCTCTCCGAGCTCCCCCACAGGAGGGCCATCAGCCTGTGTAGATGGGCAGCTGGCCACAAAGGGGTGGTGCCTCACAGAGCCCCCACCGAGGGACGGGCCAGTCAAGGTGGCCTCCCCAGCGGTCAGCCCAGTGCCTGAGTCAAATTAGCCCATGCAGCTGTCCAAATCGTGGTCCTGAAACCCGACGACCGGGTCTGTGAGAGGTCAGAGACAACACACAGACAAGCATCCCCTTTCTAAGGAAAACATTCACAGGGGAACAAAGGAGACTTTCTCCTGAACCCGCCCTTCCCTGGGAAGAAACAAGAGGGGAGTAAGGAAGCTGGGAGGCCAGTGTGGCCTGGAGGGGACCCAGGCCACCCTGCCCGCTGGCCAGCCTGCCTGCCCGCCCACAGACATACCTTGCTCCATGCCCCAGAAATGTCTGATGCCCAGCCCCTCACAGGAGGACCATTTGGGTAAACAAACGTTGAGGTGAACCGTGAGCTTTTCGTCCTGCATTTTCCTCTCCAGGAGTGCAGCCAGTACCTCCGCAGCTGGGTTTTGTGCTCAGAACATTGTCACTTGGGTGTAAACAAGCCCCTTTCATTTCTCTCCTGAGGTATACTGGGAATAGATATTTCAGTCCGAAACGAGCAGGGGCATGGCCTGTGTTTTGTACAACAGAAGTGACAGTCCAGAGAAAGAGCAGTAGTTAGAGGTTGATGCCATCACCAGAGAACACACATAAACAAGCCAGACCAGGGACAAGGGGAGGGCTCCTCCAGGCTGTCCCCCTCCCCCAATGGAGGAGGGTTGGGCAGAGCGAACCAAGCCCAGGTGCATACAGTAGGTGCTCCATACATGCATGCCTGCGTTGTACGCATCATTTTCTGAGAAAGGTCTTTGCTACGCACTGTTGGGAGTGTCGTGGTCCGGCAGCACTTCAATGGGCAGCCCTGGGGCTGGAGGGACAGACATGGACCACGGAGGCTTTAAATGCAGAGCTTGTGGTATGAAGGAGAGTCCATCTATTGATGGGTGACAGTTGATGGAGGACATCTGAGTCGCAGAGTAGCCCCCAAAGCAGTACCAGCTACGGCAAGATGAACAAGAGCATCACTGTGGTACCGTGGTTGTGGGCATGATGGACACCCTGGTCCAGTACCATGTGTAGGCACGCAGCTGGACGTTTTTATACCCATCACCCCATCCACTTCTGCCAACATATCACCAAGGTTAGTAGCTGTTGCATCTGACTCCTGGCGACCCCACACGTGCCAAGTAGAGCTGTTCTGTATGGTTGTCAAGGTTGTGACAATTTGGAAGCAGATCCATAGGCTTGTTTTCCAGTCTGCCTCTGGGTAGATTTGAACCATCAAACTTCCGGCTACTAATCAAGCCTTTAACCTCCATTGAGGTTGTTGTTGATACTGTACCATAGAATCACTTCTAACTCATAGCGACCCTGTGTAGGGTTTCTGAGTCTGTAAATCTTTATAGTTGCTGAAAGCCTCATCATTCTCCCAGGGAGTAGCTAGTGGATTTGAACTGCTGACCTTGCGGTTAGCAGCCCAATTCATAACCCACTACGCCACCAGGGATCCATCATTAAGGTTGTTGTCATTAAGTGCCATTGAGTCGGTTCCGACCCATAGTGACCCTATATAGGGTTTCTGAGGAGCAGCTGGTGAGTTTGAACCATGGACCTTCCAGTCCACGGTGCCACACTAGGACTCCAATCCTATTGGTGTGCTAGCTGAAACTTGGAATCCCTGGGTAGCTCAAACAACGAACAGACTCAACTGCTGACCAAAAGGTTAAGGGTTGGAGTCCACTTAGACAGAGGTGCCTCCGAAGAAAACCCAGGTGGTCTCCTTCTGAAAACTCACCACTGAAAACCTCTGGAACACAGTTGTACTCTGACACACGTGGGGCTGTGATAAGTTGGAGTTGGCTTAATCACAATGGTTGATGGCAATGGGTTTTAACTGAAGCCTAGAGACATGACCGGTTCCATGGTGTGATGGTGACCACTCTGGACTCTGAACCCAGCGAGCTGAGTTCGAGTCTCGGTGGGGCCTTTGCCTTTGGTCTCCTGGTGTGGTACTACAGGATAAGCACTGGACCACACGGTCATTGGAATCATTAGGCTGGCGGTTCCGGCTTACCAGCTGCTCCTCAAAAACCCTTCCAGGGTCACTTAAGTCAGAACTGACTCACGACACTTAACAATAAGACACTGAGTGACCTGTCCAGTGTAGCCGTGCCCGAATTATGAGCGAGGAAGTCTGGCCATCTGGCTTCTAAGGAACACTCTGGCTGTACTTCTTCCAACACGGATCTGTTTGTTCATCTGGTATTCCATGGTACTTCCTGTATTCTTCTCCAACATCATAACTCAAATGCATCAATTCCTCTTCTGTCTTCCTTATTAGCTGTCCAACTTTCATATGCATATGAGATGAATGAAAATACTATGGCTTAGGCCAGGTGCACTTTAGTCCTCGAACTGCTGTCTTTCCTTTTGAAAACTTTGAAGAAGTCTTTTGTAGTAGATTTGCCTAATATAATGGTGTTGTTAAGTGCCATCAAGCTGGCTCTGACTCATAGCAATACAGAATTTCCAAGAAGCATCTGGTGAGTTTGAAGCGCCAATATTGTGGTTAGCAGTGCAGTGCTTACCCTACAGGGCTACACCAGGACTCCAGTATAATAATGTTGTTGTTGTTGTTAAGGGCCATCGAGTCAGTTCTGACCCATAGCAACCCTGTCAAGGGTTTCCAAGGAGCAGCTGGTGAGCTTGAACTGCTGACCTTGAGGTTCAAACCAACTTTGTTGACAAGCGCATTAACCCACAGTGCCACACTGGGATTCCATAATATCATATTCTTGGTGTGAAGTGCCGTCGAGTCATTTCCGACCCATAGATACCCTGTATAGGGTTTCCAAGGAGCTGCTGGAGAGCTTGAACCACCGACCTTGCAGTTCAAATGGCTTTGCAGTCTGACTCATTAGCCCACAGCGCCACACCAGGGCTTGGCTTATTATTATATTACAGTGTAAGGCTTTAAAAACGGTAAAGGGTTGGGGGCAGTGGTGGTCCATGACCAAAGTCTCACCTTCCATAAGCAGAGCCAGGGCACCACCTCTGTGTCAGACGAGGCTTGTATGTTGCTGAGATGTGGACCATGTTGCTTTCTCAGTCTGAGTCCTGCAGGATAAACAAGCTTTGGGTAGGAAGGCAGACTGAACAGTGTGAAAAAGATGATGTGTTGACGTAGGATATGGAAGGAAATACAAATATGGCGGTATAGTACACAAGAGGGCTCGGGGGGGGGGGGGAGTCACAAGAGGCAGTAGAAGCCCAATCCTGCAGGGCCTTGGTTGTTGTTGTTGTTGTTAAGTGCTATCGAGTTGGTTCCCACCCATATTGACCCTGAATAGGGTTTCCGAGGAGCAGATGGTGAGCTTGAACTGCCAACCTTGCAGTTCAAACGGTTTTGCAGTGTGGCGCATGAACCCACAGCGGCACACCTTGGTGTCACCGTGCAGTTCAGCCTTGTTCTGGGATCACTGTGAAATGGTGCAAACAGTGAAGCATTCAGCTATTAGCCCAAAGTTTGGAGGTTCAATCCCACCCACAGGTGCCTGGGAAGACAGGCTTGGCAGTCTGCTTCTACGAGATCACAGCCCTGAAAACCCCACGGTGCCATCCACTCTGCCCACATGGGACCACCATGCGCTGGAATCAACTGGGAGCACTATGCCTCTGGCCCTATAGGAGTAGGGGAGACATGTGCCTGGAATGGGGCTAGCTGGCAGAGTGCTTACCACTGCCCGACCCCGTTCCCACTTGGATCAGGGTAACTAGAATCCTCAGGAGGGTGTTAGCCATTAGTTCGCTGCTGGGGTGACATCATAGACTCTTGCTTCTTCCCACCCAACTCCCGGAGTCTGTTGCTTGACAACTCAGCAGCATCTTTAAACCCTTTCATTTTTACCTGAGACGTTTTCTTTCTTTAAAAAAAAAAAAAAAATTAAGGTTTTTATTATGAATTGAGTGAAAGTTTACAGGGCAGATTATCAGTTTTACATTCAACAAATCATATACCTTGTTTCATTACAATGATTATAATCCCCTCCATGTACAATCAGTTAAAAGTATTTCTCTCTATTCATTTTAGCTCTCTCTTTTTTTTTTTAATACTCAAGACTATATAATAATTTAAACCACCAAAGAACATATACTGCAAGTCTGCCTCCTGGCTGCCAGCACTCAGTCCCTCTCTTTCCATGAGTCTAGAGTCCTCAGCTGCTCTCTCTCTCCATGTCCTCATCTCTGCCTCCATCTCCGG
This sequence comes from Chrysochloris asiatica, assembly GCF_000296735.1. Lineage (NCBI taxonomy): Eukaryota > Metazoa > Chordata > Mammalia > Afrosoricida > Chrysochloridae > Chrysochloris > Chrysochloris asiatica. Next base: position 2,479,306 of record NW_006408555.1, on the reverse strand, counting down.
TGTCGCTGCTGCTCTGGATAGCAGATCACATCTTTGGGAAGGTGGTGACATTATATTAGAGCTCATCATGGGGGATTATTGTATCTTTACTGTCAAACCACGGAGAATCCAGGCCCAGCCAAGTTGATACACAACCTTACGTATCCCAGCAACCTTTGCAGGTGGAGAGGGCCCTTAATCTGGGTCCAACCAGTGGAGTGTGGTGGAAGGCACCATGTCAGCTGTGGTGCCTCCTGGACCTTGAATGTGGTATTCTTGCCATGTAGGGAAAGAACTCCCAGTAAACTCCATCTTTCCATTCCAAACTGAATCCCGGACCTCTCTCCTGACCCACATTTCCACACTACATCCCCCACACTTTTGAGGTCTTCATTGAAACCTTTTGTTCTGGAGGCCAGCCCGTGAAACCTGACCCCAGCTTTATTCCTGGCACCCAGGGTTCAGGAAGAAGCAGTAGTTCCCAGTGTGTTAAATATGAGGGATGGGTATGACAAATGTCACCAAGCCAGCCATACAGCAGGTCACCTTGCTTTACAAAACATCCCTTAATTCAATCCTCACATCAACAGAGACGTGTTCAGCTTAATTAGATGCCAACTTAATTAGAACAACTCTGAGGTGGTCTAATATAAATCCAAGTTAACTGGGGTTTCCAAAGGAGGCTTGATGGGGGTTTCTCAGCAGGGTATCTTCTGACACCCTAATGCATCTCCTTTTACTCAGTCCAATCGCAGTGAGCCACCATCTTGATGGAGTTCAACCCTAGCCTTCCTCGGGGTGTCACTGGTGCCTCTTTCCTCTGCCCAAACTAACAAATACACCCAGTCCCTTCACAATTCCCCAGCACCTATACTCGACGTCTCTCTACTTTGCAGACAGCTTTAGCTTCCCCTTCACAGAGAAAATGGTTTATTGGGCTTTAATCTTCACACTTACCACCTCAACTTCCTTCCTTCCTATCCATCTGTTATGAGAGACTAGAACTCCCCCAGGGTCTCCAGGGCAAAGTCCAGGCTCCTTCCTCTCCTGTGAAAGACTTCGCCAACAATTGCCCTAGAGTGTCCCTTCATTCCCTCTTACTAACTCACTCTCCGTCTACACGAATAGCTTATATGCCTCCTAAAAACACTGTAGACTAAGGTGCATTGGACCCAAGCCAGGATCTTTTCAGTGACTTCGTATGCATGTGGATGCTGGACAGGGAGTAAGGAAGACCAGAGATGGGCTGTTGCCTTTGAACTAGGGTGCTGGTGGAGAGTGCTAAGTATGCCACAGTCTGCCAGTGAATGAACAAATGTATCTTGAAAGAAGTGTACCCAGAATGCCCTTAAAAGCAAAGATGGCAAGACCTGCTTACAAACTTTGGCTATGCTATTATTGTTAATTGCCGCCAAGTCAATTCCAACCCACAGCGACCCTGTAAAGGGTTTCCAAGGAGAAGCTAGTGAGCTTGGACCACCAACCTTGCAGTTCAGCTTTGCAATCTGGTGCATTAACCCACAGCACCACACCAGGACTCAGGAGGGACCAATCCCCGGAGAAGGACATCATCCTTGGCAAAATGGAGGGTCAGCAAAAAGAGGCAGACCCTCAATGAGATGGAGTGACCCACTGGCTGTAGTAATGACCAGCAATGCAGTAAAGATGGCACGGGACTGGGCAGTGTTTTGGTCTGTCGTACACATTGTCACTATGAGTCCAAAGGCACTGGATGGCTCCCTTTCCCTTTCCCTACCACTTCCTATTCGTAACCTCTCTTTATCACCGTCTCTCTCTCTCTGCCAATAAGACGCGGGATCATCTCTGATCTCAGCTCTGCCCTACCCTCTCTGCTGAAATCAAAGGCACCCTACCTGCTAAGCTTAGGAGCCTAGCTTGTGTGGTCATCTATGGAGCTTCTCTGCAGCATTTGATACTGTTGGCCTCTGTGTGCTTTTGAGACTTTTGGAAGTTTTGTCTTGGTTTCCCCTTTTACTTCAACTACTCCTTCTTACTCTCATCTTACGTACCTTGGGATGACCTTCTAAGCTGTCCCCCCGGGGCTGCCTTCAGCCTTGAGTGAACTCCTACTCATCCCTTGAGACCCAGTGCCGATGACCCCCCCACCTCTGTGACTGCACTGTGGGAGAAGTTGTTTGCTGAGACATAGGCTCCCTTGGTTCTGCCCTCCTGTGTCTGTTCATCCTCCTTCTCTCCAGTCAGACTGAGAGCTCCGAGGGTAATCTGCTGTGTGGCCCTACCAGATAAGCACTGGACGGCAAAGTTAGTTTGAGCTGCAAGGTCATCAGTTCAAATCACCAGTCGCTCCTCAGAAACCCTATACAGGGTCGCTATGGGTCAGAACTGACTTGATGGCACTTATAACATATAATTTAAGGACTCAAAACCACAATTTATTATTAACGCTCATGATTTTTATTTTTTAATATTGTGAATTAAGTGATAGTTTACGTGGGAGAACATTAGTTTTACATTCATCCTATCGTATATCGTTTCGTTGCCATGGTTACAATCCCCTCCATGCATCATCGATCATCCAAAAGGTATATCTTACAAGCCTGCCCCCAGGTCATCAGCACACAGCCCCTCTCCCTCTCTGGATCTAAAGTCCCCAGACACTCCATCTCGCCACGTCATCGTCTCTGCCTCTATCTCAGGCATCACTGCTTCTCTGGGTAGGGTCATGCTCTCCACTCTTCTCCCTTGATGGTCCCAGGGACCTCCGCTCCTGGACTGCAAAATCAATCACTCCCCTCCTTGCTACAAAATGTCTACCTTTACATTTCCAACCTTCACAATCAGTCCTGATAACAATTATTCACTATTTTATCACAAGAGACCTATCTGCATTTCCATCCTAGACAGATTGGATACTACTCAGTGGAGATTCTACCTTCCTTCACGCCCTCTGGGTCTAGGTTCCATCTTTGAAAGCCTGTAAGCCAGTCACTTCTTGCCTTTGTAGTCCCGCCCCCACTCCCACTTTAGGTAGCCAATGTCCAAGTTGCCCATCCCTGTCTACTTGTGTATCGAGAGGGTGGGAATGATCCTTGTAAAGATTTGTTCCCTCTTTTGAGCTACTGCATCCATAAGTGTAGGTCAGGTTCATCAAATTCTATCAGATTACTCTTTTTTTCCCCTCTTTTTTCTTCTTCTGGTTGAGCTCTGATCATCCAGTCATTGAAGCCAGGTCAAGTAGGTATTAATCTGCAAGTGTGGGTGTTCTTGTGCATATGCCCTCTCTTCTTATCAGCTGGACGCTTCACTCTCCACTCTAGTCCTCTGTGGCTATGTCACTGACTCTGGGCCCAGAAGTCCCCAGGTCTTGCCATACTGCTGGCCAACCAGGTTACCACCGTGGTTCTCAAGAGTCTATTCAACATTGTAGGGCTTAGCTCACAGCTTCATTGCTGTTTTTCCCTCACTTTCCCTTATCGGTGATGAACGTGGCCACCAATCAGAGTGTATACTCCCACTGAGCCTTAGTCTTGGAAGGGGGTTTACTCTGAGGGGACCTGGCCACTTGTCTTGATGTCTCATGGGCGAGCAACTTGCTTGTTCTTATAGTAATCAGTCGGTCTGCCTGTGTTGTTTTGTATTTTTCCTGTATCTTCTGTTCTTCTAACCACTCCAGACTGGTCTGCCCATTCTTTCAAGTGGAAATTTCTCACCGCTGAAGATTCTCGATGCTGTTCAGCATCCCATGATTCTTAAGAGGATGAACTCAGCTGGGGAAGTCTTGTTGGGGGTCTCTAGTGCAGCCACAGCCCAGAAGTGTCTGAGTCTGGAGTCATCTACGGACACTCCTGTCCTCAGGGCTCAGATGGTGGAAGGACTGGAGTGACCAGACACCGCCCCATCCACATGACTGCTCCATGAGGTTAGCTTGCCTACAGAAACCAGGCCTGAGATTTAAGTGAGCATAGCGAACCCAGCTAGGTGTAAGACAACCAGGAGAGGTGGGGACTGCGGTATAGTGAAAAGAACAGCCTCATCCTGCGGGGACAGCCGGAACTCACCTCCAGCCATCTGTTGGCATAGACAGTTTCCTAGTGAGGTCAGGCTTTCTGATGTATCAAGAAAAGCGAGGGTCTTAATTTTTCATTGTTATTGTCGTTAAGTGCCATTGAGTTGGTTCTGACTCATAGCAATCCTGTATTGGGTTTCCGAGGAGCAGCTAGTGGGTTTGAACTGCTGACCTTGCAATTCAGACTGACCTTTCAGTCCAGTGCGTTACCCAGCAGTGCCACACCATTAGCATCTCTGATTTTTAAGTGTTGAGAAGCAATTTTTTTTTTTTTTTTAAGATCTTGAAGTACTCTTTTATTTATTTATCTATTTTTTAAGGGTTTTTTTGTGTGTGGATTGAGTGAAAGTTTACAGGGCATATCATCAGTTTTACATTCAACATACCATACACCTTGTTTCATTACAATGATTATAATTCCTTCTATGTACCATCAGTTAACAGTATTTCTCTCTATCCACTTTAGCTTTATAAAAACAAACAAACAAAAAAACCCACTCAGTCATATATAATAATTTACATCTCCAAAGGGCACATTCTGCAAGTCTGCCTCCTGGCCACCAGCTCTTAGTCCCTCTCTTCTTAGTCCATGAATCTAGAGTCCTCAGCCACACCCCCTCTTCATGCCCCCATCTCTGCCTCCATCTCTGGCGCTGCTGCTTCTCTGGATAAGGTCCCCCATTCTGTTTGTGCATTCCTCTCTTGATGGTCCTAGGGTCCTCTGTTTCTGGACTGTAAGATTAACCATTCCCTGTTTTTGTTATAAAACTTCTACTTTTACAATTGTGACAGTCGCGATTAGTCATAACAGTTATTCACTATTGAATCTTATGAATCTTATCCTCATCTCTTTTCACTAGACCCATCTAGACAAGATGATAGCTATTCAGTGGGGACTCTTTCTTTCCCCACATACTCTTTTTTTTTTTTTTAAGGTTTTTATTGTGGATTGAGTGAAAGTTTACAGGGTACATCATCAGTTTCACATTCAAACATTCATATACCTTGTTT
>NW_006408555.1:2441912-2470080 GCF_000296735.1 Chrysochloris asiatica | reverse complement strand
TTTGGTTGGGAGTCTTTTGATGACTTGGTCAATTTCTTCTACTGTTATGGGTCTGTTTAGGTTTTCTATTTCATTGTATGTAAATTTAGGTAGGTTGTGTTTATCCAAGAATGTATCCATCTCTTTTAAGTTTTCAAATTTGTTGGAGTACAGTTCTTCATAGTATTCTGTTATTATTCTTTTGATTTCCTTTGGTTCTGTTGTGATATCACCCATGTGATTTCTAATGCGTGTTATTTGTGTCTTCTTTCTCTTTTCTTTCGTTAGGTTTGCCAATGGTCTGTCGATTTTATTAATTCTTTCAGAGAACCAGCTTCTTGTCTTGTTGATTGTTTCTATAGTTTTTCTGCTTTCTATCTCGTTTATTTCTGCTCTGATCTTTACTATTTCCTTTCTTTTGGTGACTGTGGGTTCCCTCTGTTGGTCTGTTTCCAATTGTCGTAGATGTTGTGTTAATGTGTTAATCTTAGTTCTTTCTTCTTTTTGGGTGTGTGCATTTATTGCTATAAATTGTCCTCTCAGCACTGTTTTCGCCGTGTCCCAGAGATTTTGGTATGTTGTGTTTCGTTCTCACTGATTTCGAGAAATTTTGCAAATTCATGTTTGATTTCTTCTACTACCCAGTCGCTTTTTAGCAGGGTGTTGTTCAATTTCCATGTTTTTGTCTTGGTTTCTTTGGTTTCTCTATTGTTGATTTCTAATTTGATAGCATTGTGGTCTGAGAAGATGCTTTGTAGTATTTTGATATTTGTAAATTTATGTAGACTTGTTTTGTGGCCTAAAACATGGTCTATTCTGGAGAATGTTCCATGTGCGCTTGAAAAGAAAGTGTATTGTGTAGTTGTTGGGTTGAATGCTCTGTATACATCTATAAAGTCTAGTTGGCTAATTGTGTTGTTTAGTTCTTCTGTGTCTTTGTCAAGTTTCTTTCTGGTTGTTCTATCCATTTTTGAGAGTGTTGTATTAAAGTCACCCACTATTATTGTAGATTCATCTATTTCTTCAAATCTTGAGAAGCAATTTTTAAATATTTAGTTGGTGCTGCAGGGTAAGCACTGGACTGCTAGCCAAAAGCTTGGGTGTTCAAATCCACCAGTCACTCCTTGGAGACCCTACACAGTCACTATGTGCTGGAACCAACTGAAAGGCACTAAACAACCACAAAGGACTTACAAGTAGTGGACAGATGAGACTGTTGGCTCCCATGACAGTTTACAATTGCAGAAACCATATACCGGGGAACTGTGAGTCAGAGGTGACTTGATGTCAGCAGGTAATCACTCCCTACAGAGTCCTGGTGGTGCATTGAGTTAAGTGTTTGACTGCTAACTGCATGATCAGTGGTTCAAACCCACCAGCCACTCCACTAGGGACAGATGAGGCTGTCTGAGCCCATAAAGATTTTCAGTGTTGGAAACCCTCGGGAGAAGTTCAGCTTGTGATTTTTGGTTAAAGGCTGAATTCGGCTCTCACCCACTAGCTGACAGCATGTGCTTCAGAATGTTAGTGGGACTCACGCCTCTGCCTTCAAAGCCGTCCCCCCGGGGCTGACTTTCTCATGACAGAGGCGAGGGGAAGAGGCTGCCGGCAGACATGACAAGTGGAGTCAGTCGTTTGAAATGAGGCAAGTCTGTCACCTGCCAACTGGTTCCCCGTAAGTCGTTGACAGTGCTATTAACAGCTGGACTTCAAAGTGCGGTCAGGCCGGAGGAGGCTGGGGCCCTGCTCAGCGTCAGCGTCAGCGTTTTCATGCCGTCCTTAGCAAGGGTCCGTTTACATGCACATTGACTGCTGATAAAGAATGAATGTCTGAGGGTCGTCAGTGCTCTGAAGAGCTCAGCTCATCAGGCACGGACTACTAGAGACTCTCCTGATGGCACTTTTAATCCACCTCTGAACTCCACTGGCCTTGAACTTCACACAGGTAGTCATGTCAGGGGCCTGAAGTTGTCATGGCTCAGTGTTCTGGAGGTCAGGGGACCCAGGCTCACGTCCAATTCAACCTTTAGCTAGCTGTGTAGCCGAGTGGCTTTTGCTCTAAGATGAGATTGCTCAGGAAAGAGACCCAGGATAAACAAAGTACTGCTTAAGAAGATCAAAGTTGGAAGCCTCTCACTCCCAGATTTCAAAATGTACATGGCTACAGTGATCAAAACCTCCTGGTACTGGTACAGTGAAAGACACATAGATCAATGGACCAGAATTGAGAATCCAGAAATTAACCCATCCACATACAGCCAACTGAGCTTTGACAAAGGGCCAAAGTACACTGAGTGGGGAGGAGATAGTCTCTTCAACAGATGGTGCTGGCAGAACTGGAAATCCATATGTGGAAGATTGAAGCAAGATGAGATTGCTCTGGGGTTCCCCAGCTGTCTTCCTGCAAGAGTGATCAACCCGGTGTTCATCCCAGGAAACAGCTCAGGCCTTACTTCCTGCTCTGATGCTGGATGCCATCGAGTTGATTAAGATCCATGGAGACTCCATGTAACAACCATCCCATAGGGGTTCTAGGTTTCTGTCTTCCTTTCTGAGAAGCATAGTGTGAAGTCAACTTTTTGGTTAGCAGATGAGTGGTTAATCATTTTGCCACCAGAGAGAGTTCTTTGCTTCTGGCTGCAGACTTAACAGCACCAGTTCAACCAGGCCGTGTAGTTGATTCCATCTCATTGCAACCCTGTAGAGGTTTTCTGAGGAGTGGCTGGTGGGTTTGAACCACCGATGTTTCCGTCATCAGTCCAGAATTCATCCTTCGGGCCACACCAGAGATGTGACAACACAGGTACTGCTCACATGCCAGGTATGGTGAGTGATAGAGACTGACGTTTGTCACAAGGCGCCGCTCCAAGAAACAGCTTTTTCACCATGCTGGAAGGTGGGTTGGAAGCATTGCTGGAGATCGGAGCCCTCGTGGGAGAACTCGTACTGCTGTTTTGCTCGTGTGCTGAGTTTATCTTGAGTCACAATGACCCCACTCACAGCAGAACAAAACACTGCCTGGTCCTGCGTCATCCCCACAGTTGTGTTTTCACCCATTGCTGTTGGATCTCATCAGTAGTGTTCTGGGTGCATGACTTCCAGCGAGGTGGGAAGGGGATAGTGGCTGAGAGGAAATGGCCTTTCAGTCCACTTGATTTCTTTATTGTACATTCCATGTTGTTGTTGATGATGCTGACCCCATACACCATGGAATGAAACATGTCCTGTCCTGCCCACCTTCATGGTCAGTGTGGATTGGACCATCATGCTCCATTGAGTTCCACTGACTGATTTTCACAAGTACATCTCCAGGCCTTTCTGGAAAGCTAGTCCATCTTAGTCTTCGGTTCAGCTCTGCTGAAATCTGTTGGGTGTCAGCCCCCACTAACAGACACATGCTGGCTGCATATGAAGTGAACTGGCTGGGAATTGAACCTGGGTCTCCCACACAGGTGAGAAATTCCAGTGCAGAGCTACCAGGAAAGACAGACACTACCATGATGTGAGGTCTCAGGGATGACGTCTAGCCAGTGCTGGTCAAACTCTCTTGCACGCCCCCTGAGGGTCCTGTTGCAACGCCGAGTATGAGAGTAATCTGCATGGAGTTCCCAGGCTGATGCTGCTGGTCGGGACCGAGAAACGAGCTCTCGGAGGCAGTCTCACACCTCCGGTGTAAGTAACAAGCAGACGTGTAGAAGAAGCCAACTGAACAAAGGGCAGGAGGACAGCCTGAGGAAGGGGTTTCCGGAGTCCACACCTGGACCCTCCTTTCCTGTGTCCCTGGAAGTCTACATTCTGGATAATAGTCTCCACCAGTTGTTGGAGTAGAGAAACGATGGAATTGCCTCGGAGAGAATCTGATTCTTCTCGGGGACAATGACTGTAAGCCAGCCCAACCCCAACCCTTCCTTTATCCCAGTCCACCATGACTCCAAGTTAGAGTCCAAGTGTTTCTTCTTACATGGGACCAACTGTCAAAATTCCCCTGTCCTTCAACCTACTCCCTCTCCAGGGATTTCAGGGTTTTGTTTGTATGTTTAGGTTTCTTCTCTTCCAATTACACAAGCATTAACATAATCCGAGACATCATCGAATACATGAATGAGACAAGTGTGATGTACTCTCATGTCAGAAGGAGGCGCTGATTGAATGACCTTCAAGGCAAGGAAGATGGTATATTTGTTGCCATAACACTTCAGGTTTTTGCACGGAAACCACAGGCGGCGATCCTACAACAGCAGTTATAAGTATCACGCATTGCTGCTGAGTCCAGAGAAGAGAGGACTGCTCCATCGGGTTTCGGAGCCTGAAATCTTCTTTGCTCTTACTTTTTAATTTTTTAGTGTGAATTGGTGGATTTAGACACATGTTATTTCATGTCATTGATTACTGTCCCTGTGATGTCATGCCATCCCAGTTCCTCCCTGCGTTTCCTGTTAGCATTCTGCCTCTGCCCTAAGCTTTCTGAGCTTTGTGCTTGAGCAAATGCTGTCCTTATCCTCTGAAACAGTTGAGGAGCCTAGGAAGTGTGCACCTCCCTGGTGTTCTTGCTCATCTGATATTATTGTTGTTGGGTGACATTGAGTCAGTTCTGACCACATACAGGATTTCCGAGAGTGGCTGGTGGGTTTGAACTGCTGACCTTATGGTCAGCAATCCAATGCTTATCCTACAGCTACTGTTTGGCTGAAAATCGAGCCATGGGGATGAATTCATTCCCAGATGTGAACAGTGATGAAGGACCCTCGTCTCCAGGGTCCCCGTGTATCCATACGACCAGCAAGCCTGGTCTTTTAAATGGACCTGAGTTTTTTCCCCACAGTTTTCTCACACTCTCTCTAGGAACTTGTAATGTGATCCCTTTCCGAGCAGTTGGTGGTGGGAACCAGGCACCATCTAGTTCTTGTGTCAGGACCGTGAAGACTGATGTCCACATGGTCCGTGTGTCAGGCCATTGGACTAAATGGTTTCATTTTTTACTACCTTTCTTTCCTCTGCACCGGGAGAGACCGACACCTTAGATGAGCACTCAGGGATAACATCCCAGTTGCCACTCACCAAAGTAGGATGCAGAAAGTTGTCTTTGTGGCCTAGGTTATGCCAATTGACTTTTGTGTCGTCTGAGACCCAAGGCCCAGCCACTCATTTCCTCAAGGTGTTTGGTTATGTCCAGAAAGTTGTCATAACTTTGCCTCTTGTATGCTGCACCCCCATATTCATGGATATATTCGCAGCTAAGGTAAATACCAAGGAGCTCTGGTAACATAGTGCTTACGAATCGGGCTGTGAACCTTAAGGTCAGCAGTTTGAAACTCCCAGCTGTTCCATGGGAGAAAGATGAGGCTTTCTGCTCCTGTAAAGATTTACAACCTCGGAAACTCTGTACAGGGTCGCTATGAGTCGGAACCGACTCCACGGCACATAATAACAACAAAAGGTAAATACCGGTATACAGGTAGCCTCTGTCATACCTGTGTATACTTGTGGGTAGCGTCTCTTTCTGTATATCACACAGAGCACGCCTACTGCAGGATTGTGTGTTTACTTCTGTGACCTTGAGCTCTTGCATGCCTGCCCACGTCTTGCTCTGCGACACTGTCATCTTTATTGAGGTACACTGCCCATCTTTCTCCCGGGGAGCAACTGGTGGGCTGGACTGCTGACCTTCCAGCTAGCAGCAAGTGCTTAACCACTATGTCCCCAGGGTTCCTTAATTATAAACGTCAAGTGGTCTAAGTATGGAGAGCAGAATACTGATTTTGAAAAGGAAATACATACATATATTGTTGTTCAGGGCTGTTAAGTTGGTTCTGACTCCCAGCGACGCTGTATAGGGTTTCTGGAGAGCGGCTGGTGAATTTGAATCGCCGATCCTGTGATTCAAACCGACTTTTTGGCCCAGTGCTTATCTTATAACGCCATACCAGGACTCCACATATATATACACATATGTACATGTATGTATACATATGTGTGTGTGTGTCTGTATGTGAGGGAATGATAATGTGCCACATCAGGTCTCCATCCATACACATGGCGCTGTAGGATAAGCACTTGACTGCTAGGTCAGTGGTACAAACTCATCAGTCACTCCTAATCAGGGTCACTAGGAGTCAGAACCAACTCAACAGCATTATACAACAGCAACACCATACAGATATATATATATATGCAGAGAGAGCCAGAGTTCTTGTGTGGTGCTTTAAGATAAGCCCTGGACTAATGAAATTTGGAGGTTCAAACACATCAGCTGCTCCTTGGAAACCCTATCCCGGGTCGCTATGAGTCAGAACCGGCTCAGTGACACTCAACAACAGCCTGTGTTCCATAGAAAAAGCCTCAGGAAAAATTGCAATAAAATCTTAACATACTGCTGGTAGGGGGCAGAGGGTGTTTTTATCATCTTATTTGTCCCTCAGTAAAGGGATCAGAAAGGAACACTGCTCGTTGTTGTTGTTGTTGTTGTTGTGTGCTGTGGAATCGGTTCCGACCCATAGCGACCCTGCACAGGGTTTCCGAGGCTGTAAATCTTTACAGGAGCAGAAAGCCTCATCTTTCTCCCACGGAACAGCTGGGAGTTTTGAACTGCTGACCCTGAGGTTCGCAGCCCGATTCATAGCCACTACGCTACCAGAGCCCCTTTAACTACTGCACTGGTGGGGCAGTGCTTAAGAGCGCTAGGGTACTAATCAGAAGGTTGACGGTTCACACCATTCAGTAGTCCCTTGGGAGAAAGACGTGGAATTCTGCTTCAGTAGAGACTACAGCTAGGAAACCCTATGGGTTGGAGTTGATCCCACGGCACCCCAAAGCACAAGTGGAGGGCTCTGGAGTCCGATTTCTGGGCTTGTGTCTCAGCTCCACTCTCAGCAATTTCTGATTCTGAGCAAAGTTCTGCCCCTTCTGGGTGCCTCCGTGTCCCCACTGTAGACGGAGGAATAATTCTGTTCCCTGCTTGCCAAAGTGAAATGGTTAGCAATGGGAGAACGTGAAGTTAGACACTAGAGGAGACTTGGAGACACACTTCCACTCTTCTAGTACAACACCCATGCATAGTCCCTTCCATGTACAGCACATACCATTCCCTCGGTCCCTCTCCAGCCCTGTAGAGAGGAAGTCAGCTGCCATCTTTGTTTTCTGTTGGGCCATCACCTGTTGGGACCGTCAGTGGGTGAATGAGCTAAGTTGGCCCTCTCAGGTATGTCTCAGAGGTGCCAGCTCAGGGCACCTGTACACAGGGCTCCCCAGGGCAGCGGTCACTGAGGGGCAGTGAGATGCTGACACAGACACCAGGGCCAAGGGGTGGGCGGGTGAGCAGGAAAATGACCACAAGTAAAACCAATTTGGACTCTCACGGTGTAAAGCTTGAAGCTGGTCTTGAGTTCAGTCGAATGAAGCCCCTGATTGGGTCACACCCCACAGCACTAGACCAAGTCTTTATGCAAACCCAGAAAAAAGCACACGGGGCTTGATTCCGCTCCGGATATTCACATGCACAGTTTGGGATTTTCTAAATGACAGCACCTGCTAATTGTCTGGTTAGGTATGACCTATTAAACATTTACCGCCCATTTCCTGTATACGTCTGGTGAGGCCAGCAGGAAATTTAGAACAAATTTAACAGCAGCTGCAACTCCTCACGGTTTAAGGGCCGCTCGGCAATCCTATGCGGGACTGTAAAGAATGAGGGGCAGATCTATTAGGGACAGGCGGGTTCCATCCAGGAAGTGTCCCCTCCCCACCAGCCCCATAAAGTTAAACTGGCCCACGCGCCTCTCCCCCCCCCCCTCTACCATCTGCCTCCCCCCCCCCCACACACACCACCATCCCCACACCCCACTCGCCCTCCTCCCCCATCCCCCTTGCCCCCTCCCAACTGTTCCCACACGATTTCACATGTGGTCCGCGAGGGGCACTTCCTGCCGTTATAAAAGGCAAAACCAAGACCCCAGCAAAAACAGGCTGTGTGCGGAACACCCAAGTCGACAGAGTGAGAGGGGGGGCCTAATCCATTCCATATGACAAGCAGCAGTGGTCCATGGGGGCAGGCCAAACCCTGAGGAGAGTTCAAAACAGCCCCCCATTCCCAGCACCCCCTCCCCGCAGTCCCCGTGAGGAGACCCTTCAAACCAGGAGGAAAATATTCTGAGGAGCACGCCCCTAACTTTAAACTGATGATGGCATGCATTGTTCTCCCCTCACTTTGAAAATAAACTCTAGGAAGCATTAATGCAAATACAATATAAACACACTCGTTCTTAAATTTTCAACTCTTCTGATGAGTTTGGGCTCGCTCCGTAAGGTTGTGGCTCAGCGTGATGGAAGAAGCAGATGGTGCTTTAGCTTGGAAGCCTTGCAACTCTCGCCATATAAACAGACAGATGAAAGGCCCCCCTCCCCCTGAACTCAGCCTTTGACAACACCCTCCATCCATCGCCCCTCTTGGGTCAGCCTGTCAGGTGGCCCTTCTGGCCATCCTATGGTAAAACAACTAAAAATCACCTCTGTGACAGGAGAACATGTAATTGGAGGTGTCTAGGTTTTTCAGAATAAATGTATGGGAACCAGACGCTAGCCCTTGTTTTTATATTTCCTCAGATCACATTGGATGTTGACTGAAAAGTGTCCAGTTTGACAAACACCATTCACTCGTGTATTTGATGTTATTGTTGTGTGCTTTCAAGTCTATTCTGACTCATAACAATGCCATGTGACAGAATAAAACGGTCCCAGAGGGCTTTTCGAGGCTGTCATCTGTATGGGGACCAGACAGTAATCAGCAAATGAGATGATTTCGTCTCACCAAGGACCCTGAGCCATGAGGGCTTGTCAGCTTTAAAAAAAACTCATTACCTTTCGATTCTGACTCACAGCAACCTTATAGTACAGGATGGAACTGCCCCAAAGGGTTTCCAATCTCTACTGAAGCAGACTGATACATCTTTTTCCCACAGAGAAGCTGTTGGGTACAAACCACCAGCTTTTCCATTAGCAGCCTCTGTGTGACCCACAATGCATCACTTCAGCCCCTGTGCTGCTTAATTGCCACATCCAAAATAGAACCTTCCTACTTCCTGTTTCCTACTTCCTGCTTCCTGTTCCCCAGTTCCATAAACCATGCTCCCTGAGAGGTGCTAAAAATGGAAAGGACAAGATGAAAGAGTGGGTCAAGAGATTTACAGCCACCCATAAAATTCTCTTCAGAGCTCTGCAGGCTAAATGTCAGGTCTACTTTAATGTACGTAACCTTTTACTGGGCAGTCAGTCTGAATTTTGTCTGCGATTCCATTAAAACCCACTAGGATAGCCATGGCGGTTTGGTTGTTCTGGATGACTTGACAAATTGGCATCGTAAATTTCGGGTGTCCTAAGTACTAAATCAGGCCTTTCGGCCTTTCGTTTAAGGAGCCAGCCCACTGCCCAGAGTTTGACCCCAGCCCACTAGGGTGAGTCTGCTTGGTGTCCAAGGCAGGGTGCTATGATCTCTCATTTGTCACCCTTTAGAGAATTGTGATCAGCCAAAACTCAGAATCAAGTTCCAACCTTAACACCGACCCAGTGGTGACCTTTAGCAGTCATGTCTTTTACCTCAGTTTCCCTCTTTCCCATTATCCTCCTTGTCAGCATCCTTGCCATATAGTGCTGAGCAGTAAGTAGGGATTTGCATGCTAATATTACCTGGTCATAACCCCGTGAAGTAGGTGCCATCATTACCCCGTTTTTCAGATGAGAACCTAAATCGTGGAAATACGACTTCTCCTGGTGGTCCATTCCGCCATTTACTAACCCACTTACTCAGTCTTTAAATCTTTTAACCAATATTTAGGAAGCACCGACGAGGTGTGTCAGGTGCTGATGAAATCATAGCCACGGTCTTAGAAAGGAACCCAGGTAGAGCAGTGGTTTAAGCATTGGGCTACTAAATGAAAGGTCGGAAGTTCAAACCCACAAGCTGGGCCATGGGGGAAAGATATGGCAGTCAGCTTCCATAAAAGATGGCAGCTTAGGGGAACCTATGGGCAAAGTTCTCCTCTGTGACTCAGCATCAACATCACAGCAGTGCGTTTGGTCTTTGGGGTCTCATTGCTTCCAGCGGCTTCTCCATGCTGCTGGCTAGAGAGTCGTGCATATTGATAAACGTGATTCTGTGAGTACCACAATCAGGGCAGGCATAACCCAGGACAAAGGAGTGAGTGGCTGACTGTGTCTCTCAAACATCCCCTGAAAGCATATATGATTTACAACGTCCTCAAACAACATATCTACTGATGGAAACACTCACCAACGTGCTGTGGGTCCACAGACTGGCCTTTGTGCACGTGCACTTGCTGCCTTTGGACAATCATCAACTCTTAACTGGCACGTCTGAGGATCTGTAGTACAGAGGTTGTTCACGGTCAGAGTATGGACTGGGGGAACCACTGGGTTCTTCACTGCTCTGGGAGCTGGCTACCACTTTCTTCTTGGTCTGGGAAGACTGTATGGTTGAAAGAGAAAACTGAGTTTTGATAGGAAACTTTATTTGGGGCAAAAAGAGTAAAGACAGTCTTCTCTTGTTACTGTGCTCTTCAGTAGCTCACACACTTGATAGCTTTTCACGTCTGGTCTGATTTACTCTGGACAGTTCAGATTCATTGTTCGGAGGCTAGCAAGCAACCCCTCCAAAACCCACCCACGCTTTTCAGGTGCAATATTTCATTTTATGTTTTTCATGAAGGATTCCTGAGAAAGATAACGGGGAGTGGGGGTTGGGAGAGGGGCTGCCCAGAAGGACTGTGCTGAGGAACTCCACAGAGTCTCCCGCTGCACACGTGATACCATTCGTGGTTGCCTCCACAACATGCAGCAGTGAGCAGCTAGAACTCCGCTTCCCTGCCCTCAGCCCGAGACACATGGGCTCGGGCATCCTAAGTAGTGTGGGGCATCCAGGAACCACTGGACAAAGGAGACTGGATGGTAGCACCACCAAATAAATTGTTAGCTCAGCACTTCCTCATTTGATCCAAGAACATCAGTGGCTGTTAGTCCCCCCAGACTCCCAGTGACACTCGTGTATCAGACTGGAGACCCCCTGATTGTTCACCAGGATGTACACAACGGCAGCCTGATGTTGTGCACATCCCGGTGAACACCCAAGGGGCCTTTTTGCAGTAGATTTGCCCAATATAAGCTGTCATTTGATTTCTTGACAGTTGCTTCCCTGGGCATTGATTATGGATCCAAGTAAAATAAAGTCCTTTTCTCTGTTGCTTATTGGTCCAGCTGCGAGGATTTTTGTTTTATATTGAGGTGTAATCCACACTGAAAGCTGTGGTCTTTGATCTTCATCAGTAAGTGCTTCAAGTCCTTGTCACTTTCATGTGCCGCATATTGCGACTTGTTAATGGGTCTTCCTCCAATCCAGATGTTGCGTTCTTCTTCACATAGTCGTTTTTTGGAGCGATCACTCAGCATACAGATTGAATACGTATGGTGAAAGGTTACAAACCTGGCATACATCTTTCTGATTTCAGACTATACAGCCCCCCCTTGTTCTATTCGAAGGACTGTCTCTTGGCCTATGTATAGGTTCTGCGTGAGCACAATTAAGCGTTTTGAAATGTGATCAATAATATGTTCGAATTCACATCATCAAAAACCTTTATGAAGACAATTAAACCCAGGTAAACATCTTTCTGGCATTTTCTGCTTTCAACCAAGATCCATCTGACATCAGCAATGGCAGCCCTCATTCCACATAGTCATCTAAATCCGGCTTGAATTTCTGCCAACTCTCTGTTGATATACTGTGGCGACCATTTTTTCATTATCTTCAGCTAAACTTGCATGTGGTATTAACTGTATTGTTTTCTGCATTCTGTTGGGTCCTCATTCTTTAGAATGGGCACAAATATGGATCTTTTCCAACTTGTTGGCAAAGTAGCTGTCACATTACTTGACATAGATGAGTAAGTACCTCCAGTGCTGCATTGCGTTGTTGAAATATTTCAACAAATATTCTACCAATTCCTGGCGTCTTGTTTTTCACTGAGGCCTTCAGTGCAACTTGGAATTCTTCCTTCAGTACCCTCAGTTCCTTTTTTCTTTTTTAATGTTTTATTGTGAATTCTGTGATAGTTTACATGGGAGAACATTAGTTTTACATTCATCCTATTGTATATCGTTTCATTGCCATGGTTACAATCTCCTCTATGCATTACCCTCAGTTCTTGATCACATGTTACCTCCTGATAGGGCTGAACATCGACCATTTATTTTTGGTACAATAACTGTATTTCTTACATCTTCTTTGGATGCCTTCTGAGTCTGTCAGTAATACTTTGCCAACATAATCCTTTAATATTGTAACCTGAGGCTTAATTTTTTTTTTTTTTCCAGTTTTTTTCAGCTTGAGAAATGTTCTTCCCTTTTCTATCCAGGTCTTTGCACATTTCATTTTAATACTAAAAATACTTTGTTTCCTATAGCCGCCCTTTGACATTTTCTGTTCCTCTCTTTTTCGTCATTTCTTCCATTTGCTTGTTTCTCTGTGCCTAAGATCAAGTTTTAGAATTTCTTCTGCCATCCACTTTGCTGTTTTCTTTATTTCTTGTCCTTTTTAAAACGTTTTGCTTTCTTCATGTATGATGTTCTTGATATCATCCCACATCTTGTCAGTTAGTGTTCAGTGCATGAAATACATCCTTGAGAAGGTCTCTAAATTCAGATTGGATATACTTAAGGTCACATTTTGGCTCTCCTGGACTTGTTTTCATTTTCTTCAACTTCAGCTTGAACTTGCTTATGCACAGTTAATAGTCTGCCCCACAGCTTGCCATGGCCTTGTACTGACTAACAATACTGAGTTTCTCCATCGTCCTTTCCATAAATCTAGTCAACTGGATTCCTGTATATTCCATCCAGTAAGGACCACATGCTGCCCATTTATGTTGATGAAAAAAAGTGTATTTGCATGAGTAAGTCTCGAAACATTCTTATCATGTAGTTTCTAACATTGGCATACTTTCTATCACCAAGGTTAAACTTTCTAATTTCCAGTCCTTCTTTGTTTCCTATTTTCATATCCCAGTCACCAGTAATTATCAGTGCGTCTTGATCGCATGAAATGGATCAAGTTCAGACTGAGGATGGGTCTCTATCCCACTGGTTTGGATTCTCTGGTGGAGCCCTAATACAGCAGATAAGGAACTAAACAAACCTGTAATGTCACCACTCAGAGATAAGCGTTGTTAGTATTTTGATATGTAACCATCTAGTCTAATCCTAGGGAGCGTGGTGGCTCCATACGATAAACACTGGACCACAAGGTACATGGTTGAACCTGCCAGCCAGCTGCTCCAGGAAAAAGATGAGTCTTTCTGCTCCCACAAAAGATTTTAAAAGTCTTAGAAATCCTGTACAGGGTTGCTATGAGTCGGAAGCAACCCAAAGGCACTTAACAACAATCTCACCGTGTGTGTGTGTGTGTGTGTATGTGTGTTGTTGTGGTTGTACTGTTGGTACTAGGTCATCAGCAGCTGCTTTTAACCCTTTAGCCTGTGGGTTGACAGCCAGTGTTTTCTTTTCCTCCATGGCTTCTTTACGCCACTTCCTCCACATCTTTCAGGAATCCAGGTGATTTTTCCTGATGTCTTCCTTCTTTTACCGGTTGCCCTCAGAGACTGGTGGAGCACAGCAACTCAGGTACAGGTGTTGGCGTCAGACAGACCTGCTGAGGCCCCTTTTTACCTGTGTGCACTAGACGAGGCGTGTCTTTCCCCAAGCCTCAGTGCCGCGCTCTGTGGAATGGCAGCCACAACCATGGCCCCACCTTACACGGCTGTTTGAGATCCAACGAGTTCATGCCAACCCTGGCGAGAAGTGAGCACTCAGTGGAAGCTCGTTGTCATTGTCATCATTGGTGGAAATCGCCCATGATTAAATCACGCTTCCAGCATGGCACAGGCACGGGTACGCTGTGAATGTTTACTGTCGGGGTTGTTGTGTGTCATAGTGACCCTGAAGGACACAGTGGAATTTGTCCCCAATCATTGCTGATGTGACTACTGACAGTGGGCTTTTCTTATCTGCTTCCTGAGAGACATTCCATCTGTGGGCACCCAGGGCCCATGGTATGCCTTGTCACCCCCGCTCTTCTCAGTAACACGTAGGGGATTAGGGAGGATGGTCCCTCTCAGAGAGCTGAAGAGAGAAAGAAATACTAGCTGTTGGCTCAGATTCCCATGTCTTCCCCGGGGCTCAGTCGTCCCCTGAACAAGAACCCCATTCTCCATGCGGACTCTGTGTGGCGCTAGGAGCCCCTCAGCTTCCCATTAACCAGGGAAAGAAAGGCTTCAGGGTTTTTCTTTCCTTTTCTTTTTTATTTTGAATACCAGATCTTTGCTTACTATTGTCATGACAGTGACCCTGCCTTGCCGGTCCCGGAGAAATGTGGACAATGTGGAATTAGAGACCTCGGAAGAGCAGCCCAGGGCTGCTCTCAGTGGTTCTCAGGGAGACAGGGTGCAACATCAGCTACCAGGAGGTGGGGTGGGCACATGCCATGGTGGTGGGCTTCGATGGGGCTCCTCAAAGCTCCTCTTCCTGCCTGGCCCCTAATCTCATTGTCCCCGACTTGACTATTAAGAGGGTCAGCCATCCTAAGCCTTGGTCTCCTCTTTGGTGGAAGGCAGGATCTGAGCTGAAAGAGTTGTTTCGGACCCTTCTAGTTGCAAAGCCTTCAGTGTTGCATGAGTGTGTGTGCTGAGGAGGGAGAGGGGCTGGATTCAGCATCTCTGCATCCACACCCAGCTCTGCGTCTGTCTTCTTCTCTGGGGACTTCTCTGGGCTTTTTGACAAAGCAGGAACCACAACAGGGACACCCATTCTGTGTCCATCTCCTCAGTGTCCAACAAGCATCGCCTCGCTGAGCCCTTGTCCAGTGAGGCAGGCACTACTACCAGGCCCATTTTGCAGATGAGGGAACAGAGGCTTGTCCTAGGTGTCATCTGCTTTCTGGCACCAACACACAATAGCTGTCCCGTGTCTGTATCATGCAGTATTCAGCCAGAGATCTGGTGCAATGATCGGTTTTAGGTGACGGTGGGACTGGGCAGGCAAATGGGAACTCAGCACAGGCATCAGGAAGTGGTCACCGGGGCTCTGGGATTGGGCTGAGGCTGCTCCCCAGGCAGATTTCCCCCTTCTTTGGGGAACCCTAAGCTCTGCTCCAAAGATCTTTCAACTGATTATGTCTGGCCCACCCAGACCACCACGGCAAATTCTCTTAACATAAAGTCACCCAATGGCAGGCTTTCATCACATCTACCAAATGCCTTCCCCGTGGCTTTTACATTCCTTTCTGAGCATCAGAACATCAAACTGACCATCCCAGTGACCAAGGCAGGATTTAAACTCCACGCAAGTTGGCCGCAGCTGTCAGGATCTTGTACTGCCCTTCCGATATGTCCACCTCACCCAGTCATGTGGGAATGAGCTGCCATCAAAGTCAGTGTCACTGGATTGAAAGTGTAGAGAACATTAACTTGGTGGATGTTCCATTGAGCACATCCTCAAAAGCAACAAGGAAACAAAATGAATTATAAAAACGAAATGCTGCTTTATGGCCCATGTGCTAAATGGGGACAGTAACAGAGGAGACTCACATGGCCCCGAGCAAGGATGGCATGCAAATTCCTGGAAAAGGACATCATGCTCGGTAAAATGGAGGGTCACTGAAAAAGAGAAGGACTGACATGGTGGCCGCAAGAATGAGCTCAGACGTAACAACTGTGAGGATGGCAGGGGTCCAGGCAGGGTTTTGTTCTTGTTGGGCACAGGTCAGAACCAGCCAGACAGCACCAAACAGCAGTAGCAAATACACATACATACATAAATCTTAGCCTAGGAGCGAGAAGGCAGGTGGTCCTCCATGTAGGGGAATGGTGATCACTCCTGCCATGTCAGGGGGGAGGGTTCTCTGAAGCTCGTAACCTCTGGGTGGACCCGTGGGAGTCATGGCAACTCCCCCAGCCCCTTTTCCTTGGGGAAGAGCCCTAGATTGCAGCATACTTGAGATGCCTCCCTGCTCCCTGCCAGCAAGGCCCCGGCCAATTCTGACATTTGGCTTTGTCAGACATCCACATGGTTGGTCTCAGGATGAAGCCAGGCCACTGCTGCCTGGCCAGTATTTGTTCTTTCTCATTACAAATGAGACAATGGGGCCGTCCAAGGCCAACAAGTAAAACTGCCCACACCCGCTGCTGAAGCGGCCCCTCCTAACACATGCCAAGGCCTTGGGGTCAACCCCAAGGTGTTTGGTGGGAACTTGGGGACTGAGGGGGGGCAAGGTGTCCCCCTGAGAATGGGTGCCCCCAGAAACAGGTCTCTCATCCCAGGAAAGCCCTGGGATTCATCTCCTGGCCCCACCTAACCCTTCAGGGCAGGGAAGTTTTTTTCCTCAGGGATTGGTAGTGGGGGAAAGCTCCTGAAGGGTGTAAAGGGTTTGCTCTCAGCTACTAAACTCAAGGTCAGTGGTTCAAACCCACCCAGAAGTGCTGCAGAAGAAAGGCTGGGCAGTCTGCTCCCGTAAGGATCGCAAGCATTGGGAACTCCTCGGAGGCCAGTTGTACTCTGACACATGGAGTAGAGCTTTCTGGTTTTGTGGCAGGGAGGAGACTACAGCCAGATGACAACTTCCTCCTCCTCATAGTCACTGAGACGGACCCAGACCTGGGTGTCATCATCGCTGCCCCCAGAACCCGAGGCTGGGTGGACAGCTGACTGTTCAGCGATGAAACAGGGATTCGTTCCCCAAGTCCTTAGCCACCAGGGTGCAGTTACTGAGCTCCGACTACAAACCGAATATGTCATCTTTCATCTGAGCCTCCAGCCCGGCCCCCGGGGGGGGCACATCATTGACTCAGTGTTCCAGGTGGCCCCTGAGATTGGGTACCTGAGAAGGAGCCCTATCAGTAGACCTCACACTTTTCTCCCTCAGAACCTGGACTTGCATCAGGTGGGTGCCTGCCTCTGCCTTGCCCCCACTGGCCTCCTCACATGGGGGTTTCCACAGCCAAGGAGCAGCGACATCATCACCATCTCTGAGATTGCTGCGTCTCTCGGCTCGGGCCCTGTGTCCAGTAAGCAGGTGGCCTCAGGGGTCCACCCTGTCCACGCTCTCAACCTCCTCGTGTTAGCATCCAACACCGCTCCTTCCCAGAGCTGGGCCCAGGCAGGAATAGAGAGAATGGGACGCAGATTCCATCAGTGGAGACAAGGCCGAGTCAGGCCTCAGTAGTGGGCACACAGCTGTGGATGGGGCTGAGTCCACAGCGTGTCTGCTGGCTTCCAATGTCCCAACAGGCTCCATCGAATGTAAACACGACTTAGCTTTTTAAGTGTCATTGAAGAGTGCTGGCTGCAGCCCCTCCCCACATCCTGGGTCCCCCAGTACCTCCAGAGACCCTGACCCCCACTGTCAGAGGTTCCAAATGGCCCCAGGTCGTGCCTCTTAGAGCCGCAGGCAAATTGGATGTCGCTGGCGCCTCTGTGGCCCCGTTCATGACAAACAGGCCCCCTCTTTACACCCAAAGTGACTCCTGCCGGGAGATGAAAAGCTATGGAGACAGTGGGACTAGAATGTCACCCACACCAGGAAGGCCGAGCGCCCAGCTGCGGAAGCCAGAAGCCAGCCCGGGGCCCACGCTACACTGGACAGCTTGTGTCCACCGTAAACACGCCGCCCATTGGAGCAGATGGAGCGGTGCCGCGGGTCGTAAAACGCTCCCCGCCCTAGCAGGGACAAATCGGGGAGCAGAAGGGCTTGGCGCCACACAAGCCGTAAACGTCCATCAGACCTGTCAGGTTCCGATAAATCGTATTCTGTAAGGGGATCACTCTGTGTTTCCCAGCCTTGGGTTTCCCAGGTGAGTCAGAGGCTGATGGATGGTTGGGAGCCTAGGGGGTGGGGAAAGGATGGGGGAAACTTTACCCGCTGGCCCCCACCCCCGCAGCAGCCAGGAAGTCCAGCCTGAGAGGAAAGAGGGAGGGGACATGTGTGACCACTTCATGTCGCTTGCTGAGAGGCAGCCAGATTCACCCAGGCCTCAGCCCTTGCGACGGTCATTAAACTGTAGCTCTAGGAATCTGATGCACACTCTTGGGTTGCCCTTTGACACTTGGACTTTTGGACCCAGCCACATGTTAAGAGGCGCCCCTGTACCCTGGCATGGGGTAATGGCTCTGTAATGTATCTGCCCAGAGGGGGCGCCTTCGAGGCATATGTCCACCTAGAAAGGCACCATTTTACATCTGGCAGCACGGTGTCTTATTGCTAGGTAGAGCCTTGTTGTCACAAATTCATAGTCAACGTCTGGGAGTCTTGGTGTGGCGCTGTAGGATAAGCACTGGACCACAAGGTTGCTTTGAACCGCACTGTGGTTGGGACAAACTCACCAGCTGCTTCTTGGAAACCCTATGCGGGGTCGCTGTGAGTCAGGACCAACTAGACGGCACGACAGCTTATAAGGGAGTATGTTGGCTCTCTCTACAATAAGCACTGATTGGACTGTGAGCCACAAGGTTTATAGTTCAAGCCCACAGGAAAGAGATGAGGCTTTCTGCTCCCGGAAAGATTTACAGCCTCGGAAACCCTAAATGGCCGCCATGAGTCAAAACTGACTCGACAGCACATTACAACAACATCATCAACATACAGTGGTAAAGTGGAGGGTCAGCGAGAAACAGGACTCCCAGTGAGGTGGACTGGCACAGTGACAGTAGCAATGGGCTCAAGCGTGGCCACAACTGTGAGGCTGGTGCAAGACCGGGTGGGGTTTCGTTCTCTTGTGCATGGGGTCGCTATGAGTCTGAACTGACTCAGTGGCACCTAACAACAACAAGATATCAATACAAGGCTGACTCACCAAGGTGTCGGGACCAGCCCGTAGCATAAGAGATGCAGGCCAGTGACCCTCGGCCCTGGAGAGCCGGACAATCCTTGGCTGGGACAGCGGTGACACTTAGGCTTTTGGATGTGAACTGTGGTGCTGGTGGCTGGCAGCTCTACCCATGAGCCTCTGGTGGTGACGTCTGTAACAGGGCTGGAAGGAAACCCAGCCGTTTTCCCTCTGATGGAGGAATGCATGCCCTGCCGCTCTGTGTCCCATTCGGACCTGGATCCGAGGCCTCTGGTGAGGTGGTGGTGTGACCTCTAAGGAGCTGACTGTTCTGTAGCTCTGGGCCCCCACTCCAGTGGCACTTTGGACCTGAGGGGAAGTGGCTTTTCCACAGGGTTCAGCTTGCATCCTCTCTGGTTTAGACAAGTCATGTACCCTGAACTTCTCAACTTTCTCAGTGGAGCGTCGTGTGGCCCCAGTAGCTCATGGCGGTGTCCGACTTAGAGTCAGTCCAGGCATTGAGTTCAGAGCCTGTGAGGTGGGACAGGTCACCATCCACGGGGGCAGCTCCTATCCTCCAGCCGAGTGTCAGGGATCACGCCATCCCTGGTAGGACAGGTCACCATTCACCTAATGTCACCGAGTCACACCTGCATCATTGCTCATTTAAACACCTCCAGGTTTGAAAAAGAAAAGTAGCAAACCAGTGCTTGCTCACTTAAGTTACAGCCCCTGAGGGTTTGAAGGACAGAGGTTGAAGCCCACCACGTAGAGCTGTGTGACAGTGGACCAATTCTTCCTTGTCTGTCAAATGTTGAGTCCATTGTGACTCTTGGTGACCCTATTGGACAGGCTTGAACTGCCCCCAGAAGCTGCCAAGGCTGACATCTTTATGGCATCACTATGTTTTCTCCTGTGGAATCTGGTATGTTTGAACTGCTGACTTCTCCGGTACTAGTCAAGTGCTTAACCATGATGCTATCGGGGCTCTTGAGTTTGAAACAGAAATCGGCTCTTTCTCTTTATCAAAGGTGGTGGTGATAACACTGACTGATGTAAGGGAGTTTGGCATAGTCGGTTGGATTACCAAGTGGTGCTCTTACTGTTGGTTCTGGATTGAAAGTATTCTGAGCTTCTCCTCCACCCACCCTCCTCTCATTCCACTGTGACTGTGTCCTTTCCGGTAGATTCCCTGAGGCTCTGGCCCCCTGGTTCCTGAGTATGTTCTGGAATCCATCACTTCTGACCCCCAACAGGAGGCACCTCTGAAGGGCCTCCAAGGTTTTCCCACCAGGACTTTTGTGCATGATTCAGGGTTTCAAAACTATTCAGATAATGGCTACTAAAGGCATTGCGAAGGCTGAGTTCGCTCTGTACATAGTAACACAAACAGCTCCCCAAAAATGGAGGTACAGTCATTGTGATGTAATTCATATAAATACACGTAGACCAACATTACACACACACAGAGACACATACACATATTCACACACATACACACACACACATACACACTTCTCACTGAATTGATACTGTCAGGTTCCAAACACCAGCCGTTATCCAACAATCAGCACCATATAACATCAGAGGATGACCACACCAAACCACAAAATAGAAGATGACTCCATCATGACATAAATGTGCTATTACATCATACAAAGCCACCAAACCACTGAGAATCGTGGCCCAGCCAAGTTAGCCCATAACCTTAACCATCACAGCCGGCATTATATTGCACCTCAAGGCTCGTCACTGCCATACGTATGTTGTTAATGCGCTAAATAGTTGGATAGTAGTTTGTTTGTTTTTTTTAACTCTCGTAAATACGCTATGTCATATAACGAAACAGTCAGTGAGGAGTTGTTGTCTATGCCATGCTATTTAGCTACCATTATGAGGCCTGGATGTATTCTGGGTGGTGGTCATCAGTGGACTCTAACTCATGGTGACCCCAGCTGTGCAGAGTAGCACGGCTCCAGTGGGGTTTCAGGGCTTTGACCTCACAGAAGGAGATCTCCAGGACTTTCTTCCGTGGTTCCTCTGGGTGGGTTTGAACTGCCAACCTTTTTTCTAGTAGCTGAGCACTTTGCCGTTTTTATCATGATCTTGCTGTAGTCAGCTGCTATCGAGTCGATTCTGACTCGATGACCCCACATGTGCGTAGTAAACCTGCTTCATACGGTTCCCAAGGCTTCATTCCTTCAGTTCAAGGCATGAGGTTGGAAGTGACTAGTTGATGGTCTGGAGTTTTTCCTTGAATATTAAGAGAACAGCAGATACTGTCACTGCTATATCGGCCCCGCTGGAAAAGCCCCAGCCACTTCCTGCTCCCCTACTCTAGGCTGGTCAATGGGGGAATAGGAGGACATATGAGGGGACTTTAAAGAGTTGATAAAGAAATGGGATGAAAAGGTCATGGGATGTTCCCACTGGCTCTTTGAAGCTTCCTTGTACTCTGTCCACCTGAGACCTGAACACTCCTCACATGGGTCGGACGGTGTTCGTCTGGGCAGGTATCCCACATCAGGACTATGATGAAGGGATCTTGACAAAACCTCACAAAATGCATTAGCCACACTATGATCGAAATAAGAGTCAAGGGTTCCAAAACACGAACACGTCCTCAAAAGTACAGTTGCTTTTCAAAAATGGGAAGCGATCGAAATTGTCCAAGAGTCTTGGTTGTATGAATTCTGATGTGCATGTAGAAATGGGATATGCTGGGGTCCAGATGTGGTACTGTAGAGTAAGCACTAGGCTGCAAGGTCCATTAGAACCACAAAGTCAGCAGTTCAAACCCACCCGTCGCTCCTTAGAAACCCTATACAGGGTCGCTAGGAGTTGGAACCAGCTTGACGCACTTAACAACAACAACATAGAAGCATGGAAAATCATGTTGGAAAATGGTTAATGTCAACAGAAAAGATCGATATACTTGATTCATAATCACCATTAGGCTTTCCTGGGGAAGGACCCAGAATGTTTATTTCAATAGGAGAAAACTTTTGGGTAAAAATGACAGGAAAAGTCGAGACACTTGTTTGGGAGAATGCAGACACAGCCTAACTCTTCCTGAACCCACACTATCTGAGCGCCGTGGACGAATCACACCCTCTCCGAAGTCTGGTCTCTGCTTTCGGTAATCAGCCGGGCCAATGGCCTCCCTCTGCAGGTGCCCCCAGACCTTAGAGCTTATGAAAGTATAAGTTATGAAAGCTAAAATATTTATAGCTGCTTCCAAAAAATGTCAGCTTGCCCTGAAGTTACATATGTGTTTAATCGACATACAGAAGAATGAATTCAATCTGAAACAAGAAGTTCTGTTTTCTAAGTGAAAAGGTCTTTCAAATAGGGAGGTGTGCTGTTCAGATGGACAATAAATAAGGAAGACCGAAAACTCGATGTCTCTAAAGAACGGTGAGTGAAGAATAATGAATTTAAACAAGCAAACCTGTCTTGGAAGAACAGCCAGAAGGTTCCTTAGCAGTGACAATGATGAGACTTGGAGGTTCCCGTCCCTGGAGAAGGACATCATGCTAGAAAAAGTGAGGGATCAGCGCAAAACTGGGCTCAAACATGAGGAGGATCATGAGGGTGGCGCAGAACTGAGCGGCGTTTCCTTCTGTTGTCTGTACGGTCGCTATGAGTCGAGGCCGACTCTGGGTAATGCTAGGTTTGTCATTGTTGTTGTTGTTAAGTGCCGTTGAGTCGATTCCAACCCATAGCGACCCTGTATAGGCTTTCCGAGGGGAAGTTAGTGAGCCTGCAGTTCGTACGGCTTCGCAGTCTGGCGCATTAACCCACAGTGCTACACCAGGACTCCAATGCTAGGTACAATCACCCATAAACCCCCAATGAATGTGGCTTCACACCACAGACGCTTATCGTCTCAATCATGTAAAATCTGAGAGGGCTTTTGCCTCAGGATCCCACTGTCCTCCTCCAGGAAGTCTTACCATCTTTTAGGGCCTCAGAGCATTCTGCTGGGAAAGGTCAGGCAGCAAAGGGCATTTTGCAAGGAGATTTTGACTGGCCATTGTGTTGGGACAGCTCAATATTCACATGACTACACCGAATTGTAAAGGAGCCTGGGAAGCAACAAGAAAATGCAGCTGTGTTTCCAGAACGAGGAGTGGTCTGGCTGGGTCAACCTGTGCCAAAAAGGACGAAGAGGGGCCAGGGGGAACAGAAGAAACGGCGCCACCCTGACGAGGCATTTGGGCACACGAGCTTGTCATTGAGGACCCTTCTTGCTCTAACATCCTGTGAGCCTTTGATTTGGGGCAAATGGCTCGTCACCTCCCAAATGTGGAGCATGTATGGTCCATAAAACAGCAGCCTTTGGGGGAAGAAACCCAGCTTGGTCATCACGTTCACATCTGCCACCGCAGCAGGAAATGCTGCAACCAGGTTGTCTGTGGCCAGCCCTGGTGTCCACTCAGACAAGACGCTGGTGAGCTTGTTCCAGGGGACAGTTGCCTCCAGCCACCCAAGTATCTACGGGTGTCACCATGAGCCTTCCGCAGCCCCTGAGCCTTGAATGCCCACCTGGTGCCGGGGAAGGAGAGACGAAGGACAGTGTCCAGCCCCAGTGCAGAGTAAGGATGCAGCTGGTAATGGCAGGCACCCCGCCCATCTGTGCAGCCCTGCAGCCCCTCTGGCTGCCCTATCTCCAGGCCTTGTCTTCCCACAGGAGGCTGTGGCATCCCTTCCCACCCCGTTCCGTACTCGGACCCTCTCAGTCTTCTCATAGCTCTGGAGACCAGTATGGAGGGGCTGGTGCTGGACCTCTCTGGAAGCTCTGAGGGCGAGTCTGTCCCAGGCCTCTCTCCCAGCTCCTGGCAGCCATCGGCCATCTCTGACTTGTGGGAGCAGGGAGCACCTGCCATGTGCCTGCTGTGTCCGTCTGTCTGTCCTCACCAAGCATCCTCCCGGTATGTCTGACTGTCAGTCCTCCCCTGGCCTTCTTATCTGGGCATCACTCATGGGATACCCACAGACTTCATCCTGACTGAATGGTATCTGTCAAGACGCCATGTTCTAACAGTGTTCAGGGTTAGGACTTCATACTTCTCTCTGAGGGACACCATTCAATCCACAACAGATCCCAACTGCCCCTCAGGCTTTCTGGTCCAACTCCAGTGCATGTTGGGAGTCCCCAGGTGTACAGCTCTTATCCTCCACTGCTCCTGACCCACTTCCTAATCTCGAGCCGCATGTCTGCCCCCAGCTCCCCCTGCCCACTGGGCTGGAAACCTTCCTGAGTGTGGCAGCCTGGTTTCCTCCATCTCTGTGACCCCAGAAGGGTGCCCCCCCCCATTGCCACCACACTTACCTGTCAAACAGAATCCCAGCTCTTCAGCACCGCGGGTCGAGACTCACCCCATGCTGTGTTACTGATTCTGTGAGGACCTGGCCACAGCGTGCCCAGCAAGGGGTCCCTCGAGGTACCTCAGAGGCAGTGGCGAATTGGTGGGTGAGGAACCCCTCTGGGCAGGCAGGACAGCGTTGAGCACTGGTTGTCAGTGGTGGCTTTGGTAGATGGAGGTCAGCTGCCATCTAGTCATTCCTGACTCCCAACCACGCCATGCACATCAGAGAAACCCTACTCCGCCATGGGCCCTGCCCATCTCCACGTGTGGACCAGATTGT
The DNA here is from genome assembly GCF_000296735.1 of Chrysochloris asiatica. NCBI lineage: Eukaryota > Metazoa > Chordata > Mammalia > Afrosoricida > Chrysochloridae > Chrysochloris > Chrysochloris asiatica. The sequence goes on along the minus strand of NW_006408555.1, from coordinate 2,445,571 downwards.
CGAGATCCATAGGATCTTCAGAACCCAAGCACCAGACCTCTCTTCCTAGTGTTATCTTAGTCTAGACACACCTGTGAAATCTGTTCTGCATCAGAGCAGCCCGCAGGCTCCCCTGAGAGAGGGATGGTGGCTGGGAATCGAACCCATATCTCCCTTATGGAAGGCAGGAAATAGCCCACTGGCCCTGGAGTTCTCTGTCCTTAAACCCCTGACTGTACTACCTCCCAACTGGGGGCCTTGCTCCCTCCCTCCAGACTCTCTGTGCCACTGCATCCTTGAGTATACAGTGCCTACTTTAAAGGACTTAGAGACAGCTGGACTAGGAAATGAAGACAAGCGCTCAGCACAGAGCCTAGATCATTGTTAGGACTCAGTGAACAGTGAGAAAACCAGTAAGACGACGGGACTGAAAGGGGCCCCTGTAGGACATCGAACCACACGACGTTCCAGCAACATGAGCTGCACTAGCCCACACATCATCACTGGCCCCCTCCCCTGGAAGGGTGGGGCTTGATGCCTCTGACCATTCCGCAGGGCGCTCTGGGGTCTCTGGCGAAGATGAGCTGTGGACATGGCCCCGTGCTGACGCAGGCTGAGGTTCAAACCATCAGGAGCCCTGGTATATGAGTAACGGAAAAGAAGGGATTGTAGTAAATCGAGCCAGCCTGCCAAGCAGCATAAATCTCCCGGGGACTGCAGCGAGGATGGGTCCTTCCCTCCCTGGCCTTAAGAAAGGTCATCCTCCAGGTTCATTGGCAACTGAGAAGCCACCACGGGCATTAAATCAACATTTACCTGCGAAGATGGAAACAGGAGCTCTGGGGAGGGCCAGTTCTGATTTAGCACAGCAGAAATGGCGAGTCTTGAGTCTTGAATATCTAAACGTTCTCAACGGGCAATGTCTTGTTGGTTCCTGTAACTCACAGTGGTGTTTTGCTGAGCTCAGAGCCTGGTGGGGTGCCCTGGTTGGGCAGGTTCCATCAAGGAAGAGCTCCTCCCCTCCAGACAAGTGTTGGGACAGGTCATCATTCACCACAGTGTCTCTGACCTCACTGGGTCCCTCTGCCTCCTTTCTTCCAGGTGCCTAGGGAGGGCGATTCGGCTGCAGACAGGAAGCGGATGGACATCCACTAAACCTTGACCTGGGTGCAACTCTGGACTCTGCCATGTGCATATTCTAGGACCCAAGGTAAGGTGCCAGACGACACTTTTCTGTGTTTCTTTTACCTGTAACGTGGAGGTAAAGATGGGGTCGACCACGCTGCTTTGTGAGAGTTAAGGGGACCACGCCAGTTGTGGCTGTTGTGTGCCATCATGTCGGTTCTGACTCATGACAACCCCACATACAACAGGACAGCGCACCGCCTGTCCTATACCATTCTCACACTCAGTGTCATGTTGCTGCCACGGCGTCAGTTCACCTCAGTGAGCGTTGTCCTTTGTTTCCTCTGCTTTACCAAGCATGATGTCCTCTAAGCACTGGTCTCTGCTGACAACATGCGCCAAATATGTGAGGTTAAGTCTTCCCATCTTTGCTTCTGGGGAGTATTCTGGCTATAGTTCTTCCAAGACAGATTTGTTCATTCTTCTGCTAACACCCTACTGTAACTGGTAATGCTTCGAGGTTTCCAGTGTTCCCCTAGATTGATATGTAGACTGCCTAATCCCTTGCACCTGTGAACATAACCCTGGTTTGAAATAGGGTGTTTGAAGATGTAGTCCGTTAACATGCATTTATACCAGAGTAGGGGGGTCCCCATCCTGTGTGCCTGGTGACCTAATCCAAGAGAAGAGGCATACAGCAGTGACATCCAGTGATGCTGCGGCCGGGGGACCACCAGAAACTGGGAGGGAGGCAGGAGCAGAGTCTCCCTAAGCAGGAATCCCCCCGGCCCACGCCTGGACTGCACCTCCCAGCCTCTGGGACTGTGGTACAATGAATTACTGATCTTTCTTTTTATCCCCCAAAGTTCTCTTTTTATTGTGAATTGAATGAAAGTTTGTAGGGCCGATCATTAGTTTTACATCCAACAATTTATAGACATTTTCTTTCACGTAATGGGACATAGTCTTCACAATGTAATGTTGCTCATGCCACTTCCTCCTTCTCTTCCTCCTCTCTCCTAATCCTTCTGAAGGGTCAGCTGCCCCTTTGATCTTAAAGGGCAGACCTACCTGGTGTTATTGTTTGCTTTAGAAACCTATGGTGTGTTTGAAAGCTGAGCTCATGAGGGTGAGTTCAGCTCCATGCTGAAGAGGAGCCTGAGGTCATAGTCTTGGGGGTCCCACTAGTCTCTGTCTGACTATTAAGTCTGTTTCGTACTATGACTTTCAGTTTTGCGCCACGTTTTTCTCCCACTCTGTGCAGGACTTTCTGATGTGACCCCTTTCAGAGCAGCTGGTAGTGGGAGCTGGGGCCTACCTAGTTCTTCCGGTCTCAGGAGAATGCAGGCTGATGTTCACGTGTCTTCAGCTTTCATCACTCTTGTTTGCTGTAGGGAGAGAGCAATAGTTGTGCCTTAAATGGCCACTCGTGAGCTTCTAAGTGGGGTGTAGAACATTGTGGACAATGTTATGCCATTGACCTTGGTGTCCCCTGAGACTGTGGTTCGGAAACGCCTTCCCTCAAGGTATTTGGTTATGTCTACCGTTTTCATAACTTTGTTCCTGGGGTGCTCCACTTTGTTTATGGTGGTGTTTGCAGCAAAGGTAAATGCCCGTGAACAAATAGCCTGTGCAAAAGCTTTATATATTGGTGGGTTTCCTTCCCCTCTCCTTTGCTTTTCTGTCCTCAGAAGCTCCTCACATTGTAGTAGTTATTTTAGAAAGCTGACGGCACTGTTGGCTCTACAATGCTGTGACTGGCAGTGATGGCCCTGAAGTGCCCACTGCCACCGAGTCACTTCCAAGTCAGCAGCTGTGTATAGGATCTGTGCGGCTGTAAATCTTTATGGGAGCAGACAGTGTCCGCTTTCTCCTGTGGAGGGCTGAGGTTTCAACTACCAACCTTGTGATTAGTCACCCAATGCCTAAACTCACAGCACCCCCAAAAATGGTTAAAATGCTACACATTCTAAGTTTTATATATATACATGTATATACACACACACGTACTTATACACAAATACATATATACATACACAAATATATATACACACATATATATACACACACACATACACATATACACACACATATACATATATATACACACACATACACACACATATACACACACACATATACATATATATACACATACACACCTACATATACACACACACATACATATATATACACACACATACATACATATACACATATATATACACACACATATACACACACACCTACATATATATATACACACACACCTACATATATATATACACACACACACACCTACATATATATATACACACACACCTACATATATATATACACACACACACATATATATATACACACACACACACCTACATATATATATACACACACCTACATATATATATACACACACACACATATATATATACACACACACACACCTACATATATATATACACACGCACACCTACATATATATATACACACACACACACATATATATATACACACACACACACATATATATATACATACATATATATATATATATA
>NW_006408555.1:2436368-2441299 GCF_000296735.1 Chrysochloris asiatica | reverse complement strand
ATATATATACACACACACCTACATATATATATACACACACACACACACATATATATATACACACACACATACATATATATACACACACACACCTACATATATATACACACACACCTACATATATATATACACACACACATATATACATATATACGTATATTTGACCACAATTTTTGTTTAAGTTCCTTTCCGTCTTGCATGGCACTACTTCAGTGGTTTTTTTCACCAAAAACCAGTTTTCTACTTTTGTTGCACCTTCATGTGGTGAAAAAAGTAGCTAACCACTCAGAGGTTGGTGGTTTGGGAACCACCGGTGGCTGTGGAAGAGGAAGATGGGGCCGTTCACACCCCTCAAAGATGAAACAAGACGTTGTGGGTTCATGAACTGGACTGCAAGGTCAGTTTGAACCACAGGGTCGGTGGTTCAAGTCCACTAGCCACTCCTCAGAAACCCTATACAAGGTCCCTGTGACTTGGAACCAACTCAATGATGAAACACCATGGGTACCTCTCTATCTGGGTCACTATGGGTGGGACAGGATTCGATAGCTGGGGGGTGGGGGTTCCATTACAACAGAGAAACTCTGGTCTGGTTCACAGTGGGGTTTTCGTACCAAGAACACGACCTCTAGGCTGTTGTTAAGGGCCATTGAGTGGGTTCTGACTAACAGTGATCCTGTATAGGGTTTCCAAGGAGTGGTTGGTGGGTTTGAACCGCCGACCTTGCTGTTAGCAGTCCAGTGGTCTTCCCACAGTACCACTCCAGGACTCCTCCTGGAAACTGCAGGCACGTGGTAAAGGATGCTCTTGTTATCTTCCCTCCCGCCCCCCCATGCACTCCCAGAGGCCTGGAGCACTGCTCACACCCCACAGCAAGAAAGCCTTCCTGACCCCTTTATTGTGAGAAGCCTTTTCAGCTGAGAGATCAGTAACCCGAACCGGCCACTAAGAAGATCCCAACCGGGCTGAGCAGCCGGGAGCCCTGATGGCTCCAGCAGATGTGGCTGGGCGGGCCAACCTCTCTGCCCACTCACTGATAGCCCCTGGCCCCCTGCCTTCACTGGTGGGGGCACTGTGGGTCTGACCCTGGTTGGGACACCGATTTGCACACTCTGCAGTGGCTTAGCACCTTGATGACTCCTACTGACGGAGCCCAGTATCCAACAGTGAAGCACATGGCTGCCCAACAAAAAGTAAGCACTTTGACCTCACCAGCAGTTCCCCGGGAGAACCCTGGTTCTTTGTTCTGTAATGAGGACAGCTTGGGCACCCCTGTGGGGCAGTTCTCCTCTGCTGGGAGCAAGGTCAGCTCAGTGGACAACAATGTTGTCTCTTGTATCACGGATGCAGCCTCCGGCCACTGAATGAGGTTTGGGGGTGCATCTTCCACTTGGACTTTTGCTATTCTTGTCAAGACCGGGCTCAGAGATGAGGATTACCACCTCGATGGTCCTTGGTTCTGGAAGCAGCCCCACCTACAGACAGGAGCTGAGCCCCACACATGCCTTCTCTTCCCACGGCGCACATGGGTGATGAAGAGAGCCACTCTTCCCGGGGCTGCCTCAGATAACACTTACTCTGGCCCCTTCTTTACCCAGGACACGCAGTCACCTTGGGGTCAGTGCATGTCCTCACAGTCCCACCAGCGGCCTTCCACTGACCTCGGGATACAGGCAGGAGAAAACATCATTTTTTCCCCTGACCCCTTGAACTCTCAGAAATGACAAGTGACAGAGACCAGCGTGGCCCCGGCTGAGTGGTGGAGCGTCCCCCGGAGCCTGGAGTGGGCTTTCCGGCTTCGGGTCCCCACCAGGCAGAGGGTGCAGGAAGGCAGGATGCAGCCGATAGGACACCTGAGGAAGAGGAGGAAATGGTTGTGCAGTCTAGACTTGTTATCTGCCCCGTGCGGGCACCAGCCCCACACTCATCCATCGTCCTGGAGCCGACTTCCTGCCATGGGATTTACGCCCATGACCTCACCCTCTTGCTATCTGGGCAGCCCCGCCGAGGCCTCACTGGGCTCGCAGGAATTAGGGCCCAGATAACACGTCTAGACAGCGCAGAAATCTTAAATGGATTATTCTCCAGGGGAAGGGAGGGCGGTGAGCAGCTCAATTTGGGGACTCGAGCGCCAAAGTCCTGGCTGCTGTTCAGAAGGAGCGACCTGCCCTCTCAGCACCCCCAGGTTTAGAATGGGTGCGAGAGCCCGAGGGCCTGGCTTCTGTCCCCATTGCCTGGCCATGGGGTTCCCGGGGGCTGGGGAGGCCTGGGACTGCCTCCTCTGCTGTGTGTTCAAAGAAGGATCAGGACTAAGTGGGTTAGAAGTGGAAGGGGTTTCCCAGAAGGAAGTCCCCCCCCCCCCCCGACTCTGCAATGCCAAGGCCGTGGGGGTGCCTGTGTGGGCACCCTGAGGCACAAGGCCTCGCCTTCAACTGAACCTCTTTGGGGGCCAGGCAGCCGACTGAACCCCAATATCAATGGGGTGTCTGGGAGACTCTGAGTCACAGAGCGTGTCCTGCTTGGAGGCCAGGAATGGCTTTGGGGACTTATGGAGCTTTTATGCAGTTGTAGGGGTCACTGCTGTACACGGGTGTTCTTGGGTTCTGGCCCAGCCCCTGCACGTAAGCCGTAAGCACCTGGGGCTTCCTGCTGCTGTGAGGGTCTCCAGAGGGGCACGTCTGTGCTGTCTCCTCCATCCTGCATCTCCGTCCACACACGATGGAGGGAGTGAGGCCTGCTACCCTCGTCTCGCACAAAGAAAGGGTCAGCTGGGATAACAACGTGCTGTTTCCCATCAACGTCTACCTTGATGTTCCAGGCCCTACTCACTTTCCCATCCAGACTTCAGTTACCGCAGTCCAAGTATCGTACCATGAAGGCAAGGGATGGAGACTGGGACAAGTGCAGGTGGTCCAGGTTCCCGCCAATACTTCTGACCAGAGCTGCAGGTGGCCTGACACTTGGCTGAGGTCGCTGTGGGGGAGGTCCATGGGCCGGAGCCATCGGAGGAATTTCCGAAATTCACAGTGAACAGGAACAATGCATGAGTCAGCTCTCTGAGTGCCAGAAGCTATCTCGATGTTCATAGCAACGCCAAAGTGTTTAGAAAGTATGAGTCACATAAAGATAAAAGCCGTGTGAGGGCCCGGCTGCATTTAGCCAGAACAGCTGGACTGTGTGTTCTCCTGGAGACGTGTGTCCCTGAGAGCTTGGGACAACACCCCTGTGAACGCAGCTTCCCTACCTGAAGACCAGGGCCGCTCACCGCAGCTGCTACATGCACGAGAAGCCGCCAGGACTAGCACTTGCTTGGCGTACTGTGGGGTATTGCCGCTCAGTCTTTCCCTCATCCTAGAGGAAAACAAAACAGAACGTGGGTCAGACAGGCGCCCTGGTGCTGCAGTGGTTAAAATGCTCAGTTGCTAACTGAAAGGTCAACAGTTCAAACCCACCAGCCACTCCACAAGAGCGCGACGAGGCGTTGTACTCTGTCCTCCACGTTCGCTCTGAGCCTGAGTTGACTTGTGTTTGTGTTTACTAGGGTCAGAATTTGCATTCTGTGCTTTTACTAGTTAAAGTGCTGAACTGCTAACCAAGAGGTTGACAGTTCAAATCCAGGCATGGTGGTCTACTCCTGTAAACATGAAAGCCCACTGAGGAAGTACTGTCCTGATGTGTGGGATCACTTAGAGCCAGAACTGACTGGTGGTAGATGGTGGGTTTCATTTTACTTCTCTGAGCTTCGGTTGATTCCTCACCTTTGACAGGAAGCTAACATAGCTGTCTTAGTGCGCAGCTGTGAGGGAAGAATGTATCTAGGACACCCACGCGGGGTCCTGGCTACTCTGCGCCAAACTTCAGGAGGGTGTGGAGTGAACTCTTAGGCTGCCGTGGGCCTGGAGTGGGTGGTAAAAATGCCCTCAGCCAGGAACGCTGAACCCCCAAACCCAATCTGACTCTTGCTGACCCCTAGAGTTTCCAAGGCTGTAAATCATAATGGAAGCAGACTGCTCCATCTTCCTCCCACAGAGCAGCTGGTGGATTTCAACTGTACCGTAAGGGCTCCTCAGTAATAGTTAAAAGGATAACAACAAGAAATGTTAACCTTTTTACAATTACAGATTTAACTGTGAGGCGACATACAGCAAGGTAGAGGACTAGACAGACACAATTTCCAGACCCTACAGCAAACACAGGAGAGACCAAATGAAACAGATATGATCTAACCCTGGAACCCTGAGCTTCAGAGGAATGGTTAGAGAGGGTGATGGAAACCAACTGAGAGGAGGAGGCAGATGGGAGACTTGTCAGCTGACCTAACACAGCATCGCCACTTTGAACTTCGGCAGGTAGTGTTTGATATGGACAGCAAACTGATAATCCACTCCATGTGCCCACAGTGGTGGCTGGCAAGCAGAAAGCAATAATGCCCGTGTGGCCCAGCCTCACCCAGACCTCCTATATAGCTCCACTTATGGGGCAAGAGCAACAGTGACCAAGCCCACCCTCACCTGTGCTACATGAACAGAGAACACATGCCCATTCTCCATCACACCCAACAGGAGACAGGTGCTGAGACCCTAAGACTCATCAACATACAGTCGCCAATTAAATACAAAAAGAACACTGCCACAATGCCCCATCTCAACAGGTAACTTTAGGTCACATGAAGAAACAAGGTAGTGGCTCTAATAGTAGCCAAAATAAAGAGCCCCAAAACCTTTCTGAGAAAGAAATGGTATTGGAACTACCTGATAAGGAATTCAAAACAATGTTAAAGTGCCATCAACTCGGTTGCCAACCTCATGGTTAGCAGTCCACTGCTTGTTGTGGTTCTGTGCTGTGGAGTCGGTTCCGACTCATAGCGACCCTGTACAGGGTTTCTGAGGCTGTAAATCTTTACGGGAGCAGAAAGCCTCATCTTTCTCTCG
>NW_006408555.1:2379948-2428963 GCF_000296735.1 Chrysochloris asiatica | reverse complement strand
TGTGGATCATGACAAGCTATGAAAGAAAAACTGTGAAGAATAGAGATTCCAGAACACTTCATCGTGTTCATGAGAAACCAAGTGGGCAATGAATGGGTTAAAATCAGGACAGATGTACACCAGGGTTGCAGTCTTTCACCATACTTATTCAATCTGTATGCTGAGCAAATAATCCGAGAAGTTGGCTTATATGAAGAAGAACATGGCATCAGCTTTGGAGGAAGACTCATTAACAACCTGCAATATGCAGATGACATATTGCTTGCTGAAAGCCAAGAAGACTGTAAAAATGTACTGATGAAGATCAAAGACCTCACCTTCGGTATGGATTGTACCTTAATGCAAAGAAAACGGAAATCCTCACAACTGTAACAATAAATAACATGATAAACGCAGAAAAGATTGAAGATGCCAGACTTCCTTTTGCTTGGATCCACAATCAACACTCATAGAAGCAGCTGTCAAGAAATCAAACAACATTGCATTCGGCAAATCTGCTGCACAAGACCTCTTGAAAGTGTTCGAGAGCAAAGGTAATCACTTTGAGTACTAAGGAGCACCTTACCCAAGCAAAGGTATTTTTAATCGCCTCATATACTTGGATAATAAAAAAGGAAGACCTCAAAGAATTGATGCATTTGAGTTACTGTACAGGGTTTCCAAGGAGCAGCTGGTGAGCTCGAACCGTCGCCCTTGTAGTTCAAGACAAACTAGATGATTGGGGCCTCTTAAAAATTAGACACTTACTTGTATTGAAAGATAGTAAAAAGCAAAGTGACTGGGAAAATTTTTGGTAATTACATATCAGACAAGGGACTAACTTCTAAAATTTATAGAAAATGTAAACATCTTAACAACAAAATGATAAATGGTCAGAAGACATGAACAGACACTTCACCAAAGAAGACATTCAGGCAGACAACAAACATAGGAAGAAATGCTAGCAATCCTTAGCCATTGTTGTGTAGTGCCGTCGAGTCAGTTCTAACCCATAGCGACCCTGTATAGGGTTTCCAAGGAGCAGCCGGTGAGCTTGAACCACTGACCTTGCAGTTCAAATGACTCTGCAGTCTGACTCATTAGCCCACAGCACCACACCAGGACTCCAATCCTTAGCCATTAGGAAAATGCAAATCCAAACAGCAAGATACCATCTCACCCTAGCATTAACAGCAAAAGTTCAAAAGCACAGAAAACAATGAATACTGGCAAGGAGAGGGAGAGACTGGAACCTGTCTCCACTACTCGTTGAACTGTAAATGGTGCAGCCCTAGAAAGCAGTGTGACAATTCCTTAAGTTGGAAATTGAAATACCATTGTGACCTTCTACTTGGTATCCATCCTGGAGCTAGAAGAACCATGACACATATATTACATACCCATGTTCACTGCCGCGTTAGTCACAACAGCAAGAAGACAGACACACCTAAGTGCCCACAGTGGAGGAATGTTTAAACAAACTTTGGTACACACACACAACAGAATACTATGCAGTGCTGAGAAATGTCGGTGACTCTGTGAAACCCCTCATAACCTGGATGAACCTAGAGGACGGTATGCAGAATGAAATGGTTATTAAGTGCCATCAAGTTGGTTCTGACTCATAGTGACTCTGTATGGGGTTTCCAAACAGCAGCTGGTAGATTTGAACTGCTGACTTTGCGGTTAGCATATCAGTGCTGATCCTACAGCACCTCACCAGGACTCCAAGAGTAAAATTAATCACAAAAGAACAAATATTGTATTAAGACCACGGTGTAAAAAGTTAAGGTTTTCACACTAAAAGAAACATTCGTTGGTGGCTACTGAGGATAGGAAGGGAGTGCAGTCACTCTGTATGATAAGCACTGGACTGCAAACCACAAAGTCAGCGGTTCAAGCCCACCAGCCACTCTTCAGAATGATGAGGCTTTTTGCTTCTGTAAACATTTGTGACCTTCAAGACCCTATACAGGGTCACTATGAGCCAGCACTGACTCGACAGCGCTTAACAACAACGAGAGAAGGGGGAATTCCTTACTGGCTAGAGGGTAGGCACAGGTTGACTTGGGTAAAGGTAAAGACAATATACAATAAGAGAGAGGTTGGCACACACAAAAAATCACGGGGATTGTAATGAAAGACATGATGGAAAATGTGTATGAAATGTTGGATGGGTAGCTGATCTGCTCCGTAAACCGTCAGCCAATTCACAATGAAAATGTGTCTTCTTTAAAGTGCTGGTCTGCTTTGTACAGAAAAGAGAAACATACAAATTATGAAATGAGAATATGGATTAAAGCAGACTTCAAACAGTTCGAGGAAAATTTCTTTTAGTTAGATTTTTTCCAGGAACTTTTGGAAGCCTCTCTTTGTGTGTGTAGTAAGAATATGAAAATCTATACAGAAACATCCACCTTCTGGGTGTAGGTTACTCCTAGGTAGGAAATGGGAGGGTAGGAGGGAGGTAGAGAAACGAGTCCCTGGGTGGCACAGTTAAGTGTTCAACTGCTATCTGCAAAGTTGGTGGTTCAAACCCACCCAAGAGGCACCTCAGAATCAAGGCCTGTGGCTATGCTTTCAAAAAGGTGTTTTTGTTGAGTGCTGTGGAGTCGGTTCCGACTCATAGAGATCCTGCACATGGTTTCCGAGGCTGCAAATCTTTACAGGAGCAGAAAGCCTCATCTTTCTCCTGCAGAACAGCTGGTAGTCTCGAACTGCCGACCTTGAGGTTAGCAGCCCGATTCGTAACGACTACACTACCAGAGCTCCTTTGGAAAGGTTGTTGTTGTTAAAAGTGCGGTCAAGTCGATCCCGACTCATAGCGACCCTATATAGGGTTTCCAAGGAGCAGCTGGTGAGCTTGAACCTCCGACCTTACAGTTCAAACGGCTTTGCAGCCTGGCGCATTAACCCACAGTGCTACACCAGGACAGGTGGCAACCATGAAAACCCCGAGGAGCAGTTCTACTCTGACCACACGGGGGCGCCATGACTTGGTGTCACAAATGGCTGCGTGCCCAGCAATTACCTGAAAGGTTAGTGGTTCAAATCCACCCAGCGGCCTTTTTTTCTGAGGTGTCTCTGGGTGGAGTTGAACCTCCAATCCCTCTGTTAGCAGTCGAGCATGATCACCCAAAACAGCGCCCTTAAAAACCTCAGGGACGCTACCATGGGAGGTGAGAGAGAAGTGATGGGGAGGAGGGTGGTCTGATGGCCATCCCAGACTGATTTGTCCTGGGTCACAAGGTTATCAGAGACTGTGCCGAGAGGCAGGGGCGTGAGGAAGTGGGCGGTGTCAGGGGGGGTGTCTGTGAGCAGTGACAGGAAGTGGCTGGGATTTTCTCAGGACGGCCATTAGCCCAGGAGGAGGGGCGCGTCCGCCCCCGCTGCCCCGGGCCTGTCCCTGGACACCAGCAAGAGAGCCAGTCCACTCACTCGGGGGGTGGGAGGCACTTGCAAGATAAAACTTATTTGGAAGACATGGGGCTATTGTTTGCCCCCCAAAAGTGAGCGCTTCAGAACCCCGTGTAGTGTAAAGACGTCTCCAGGTGCCCAATTCCCACTAGGTCAAAATAGGTCCTCTCCGGACCCTTCTGCGCATGCGTTCCCTCTGATGCGCCACCTAGCGCCAGGACCGAGTGCACCTTCGCGGACTCGAGCAACATTCTGGGGGTAGAACCCGTTCGTGCCTAAGAAAACAACTACCCCGGCAGCCCCCGACGCACCGTCTGTCTCTGCCTTTACCGGTCATTTCATCTAAGTGGGGTCAGGCAGCTGGTGTCAGAACTTTGTTCTTTTTCAGGACCGAATACCACTTCGTAGTGTGGATGGACTCGGTTTGCTATGAAGCAGCGGGTTTGGGGTTTTGTGGGGGATGGGCCACATTCTGTGTGCAGCCCTGCGGGTCGTTTCCGTACCCGGAAACTGTGAACATGCGTGTGCCGGTCTTGGTGTGAACCTGCGCTTTCAGTTCTCATGGGTGTCTGCAGGGGAGACCAGGAATCCTGAGGGGTATCGTGTTGGCAGGGGCCGTTCAGGCCCACACACAATCCCCATGCACAACCCTAGCCGGGTCCATGGAAGGGCTCACTTGGATCTGGTGAAGAAATGAGTCAATGAATGAACGTCTCCGGGCTCGTCTACATATGAGATTCATGGGGTTTATGTATCGGCACCCCCAGTACAACCAGCCCTAGTAGAGATAGCCTCAAGATAGCCAACCCTAGAGATGTCAGCCCCAGTGCACACACCCCAGTATCACCAGCCCCAGCAACAGGCCAAACACCATGAAGGATTGATTTAGAAAACTCCCCATTTGGGATTTCGGATTAATCAGTCAGCTTCCTAAAAGGAGGAGAAATGAGGTCTCATTTGAAAAGAATGCAGTGAATTCAGCTCACCTCAGACTTGCTACGGGGCTCCTGGAAAAGCTTGGAACAGCTCAGAGCAGGTACTGTGGCCTTTTGCAGGAAGACCCCAGGGTTCTGTTCACCCGGGAGACAAATGTTTGCCATGTAGACAAGACCTCGCCCAACAAATACAGTCTGGCAGCAGTAACTGTGACATCTGTGTCCCCTGCTAAGCTCTGCTGGACCTAAGGGTGATTTCTATAAGGACAATGCTCTACCTCCTATTTCCCAGCCCTGTGCTTCTCCGAGGGTACCCCAGTACTGAGCGAGGCCAGGAGACATATTCAGGCAATCTGTGTTTTCTTGGAACCCTATTTTGTACGTGATACAAACCATTCCCTCTACGTTGTTCACAGATAAGACCATCAAACCTTAACAGCACAGCTACCAACAACTGGTTCCCTGGAGTCACTTTTTAGTGGCAGGAATAAGGTAGCTGTCCTGTAATGCTCGATTGTTCTCACGGTCACAAGCTGACTTCTGCTGTTCAAGACATCACAGCATCACCTCACAGGGTTCAAAGAAGGAGGAGAGAGGTGCTTGGAAACAACAAATATAAATACATGTTCTGCCCAATGTCTGCACTATCCTGCCTTTGATGCTTAATGCCACTAAATTCCCAGACACAAGTCACGTTCCCCGAGAAGTCTCCCTCTCCAGCAGGGAAGCGCGTGGGCAGGAAAGATCCCGTCACTCTTAGGATACATCCAGCCCCTTATCGCCATGTTTGGGAGCCAGATATTTTTCATAAATGAACAGGGACAAAAGCTGATAAAAATCAATACATCTGAAACAACTCCGTGTTCCTGATGCGGCCTTCCGGCGGGTCCCTTTGAAATATTCACAACAACAGAATGACTTGTTTTTCTAAACCATCTCTTTCCATCCAAACCAAATGGAAATATTGTCATTCAGACAAAAAGCAAACACCATCTGGGGGACAGAACCTCAGGACAACTTAGGGGAGCCGAAGAGCTTATAACTCATAGGAGAAGGGTCCCCCTGGGTCAAGGAAGGATGGGTGACCCAGGGTTTGTGAGATAGTATGAAGAATGTGAGGGGACAGGTTCTGGAGCTGAGAGTCTGGGGACAAATCCCGGTGCTATCATTTGTATAGACCACCTCCCCGCCTAACCCCCAACCCCAAGCCTCCTTTTCCTTCTTGAAAGAGTCAAGCAGATGGTAGTTACCTGGAAGGACAGGTGAGGACTGATGGAGTTCTACATCAGGGAGGGTCATGAAAAGTCCTAACTTAGTGCTTGCTCCCGTGTTACTAATATTTCAGCATCAGAAATCACTGAACCTCAAGTCCTTCTCCAATAGCTAACTGTTAATCTGTATCAGAGAATACAACAGTATCCAGCTTACATTTGTCGCTGTGGCACTACGTGGCATTTTACGAAGATTTGATGCCTTTGAATAATGGTGTTGGTGAAGAATATTGAATGTGGATATATACCATAGATACCAGAAAAACAAACCAATCTGTGTTGGAAGAAGTACAGCCAGAACGCTCCTTAGCCCTGAGGATGGTGAGACTTTGCCTTATGGACTTTGGACGTGTGATCTGGAGGGACCATTTCCCGGAGAAGGGCATCATACTTGGTAAAGTGGAGGGTCAGTGAAAAAGGGGTTAAGCACAACAGTGGTTGGGAAGGTGGTCCAGGGTAGGGTTTCACAATGTCCTGCCAACATATGGGGTCACTACTGAGTGGGGAGCAACTCCACCGCTCTTACTACCAACAACCATATCCAATGAGCCAAGGATTCACCATCAACTGGATGGTAACTAATAACCACCTGGAGTGAAGGCCACACCCACACCGCCCTCCTGGTTCCGATGGATGCTATTAAACATCCATGGCTAATAATCATAAAGCCTTGACAAGCATACTGGGTGAGGGGCTTCCTGGTGGGTGATGAGGATGTGCAGAGAAGGGTTGGTTGCACAACACTGTGATTTGGACATACGTTGGTATTTTTATGTACTTTTACATGTGTGCAATTTAATAAGGTTACTTCAGTGTGAGTCAAAAAGCAAGATGGGGCTGCGTGGTGTCAATTTATGTACAGATATAGAGACGTGTGTGCTAACGTAAATGTAGGTAGAAACTTACAGGAGTCTGTACAAGCATATAAATACCAACGCATGTCCAAATCTATAAATGTATGATCCGTTGGCCTTTCATATCCATGAGTCCTGCATCCGAGGATTCAACCAAGCTGGGATAAAAAATATCCAGGGGAGAAAATGGCACCTAAAAATCAATTAGGTGGCCAAAGCCATCCATCAAAGGCTAAGAGGGCACAAAGACTACATTTGTGCATGGAGATGTGTTAAAGTACAGGGGAGGTTACGGCAGACAGGGCACCGGGTTATAAGGGACATGTGCATCCATGGGCTTTGGCATCTGTAGGGGTCCTGAAACCAATCCCCTGTCAATACTGAGGGGCAATTGTGCAAATGTACCTACAGATACATAAACCTATGTCCCGATATATAAATCTATGTACCTATACATAAACATACCTACAAATATATAAATACATGTACTGGTACATAAACATAGTTGTTGCTAAGTTCTGTCGAGTCGGTTCCGACCCATAGCAACCCTGAACAGGGTTTCCGAGGCTGTAAATCTTTACGGGAGCAGGAAGCCTCATCTTTCTCCCACGGAGCAGCTGGTAGTTTCGAACTGCTGACACTGAGGTTCACAGCCCGATTCGTAACCACTACGCTATCAGATAGTACAAATATAGAAATGTATGTACAGATATAGGACCATAAGTACAAATATAGAAATGTAAGCACAGATATATAAACATATGTGGTGGTGATTATGTGTCATGGAGTTAGTTCTGACTCATAGGGAACCCTGTACAGGGTTTCTGAGGCTGTAAATCTTTACTGGAGCACAACGCCTCATCGCTCTCTCCTGCAGAGCAGCTGGTAGTTTCAAACTGCTGACCCTGAGGTTAGCATCCTGATTCATAACCACTATATTACCAGAGCTCCTTATAAACATATAAACATACGCTCGAATATGTCAAAATAAATGATCTCCAAGGACAGAAACCAACAGCATCCACTGGGTGCCAAGTGGACCCTGATCCAGACGGCCAGGAACTGGTCAGTTCAAGTGAGGACAGGGGAGGGACAAGGGCAGAGCCCTGCAGGGGGAGGGGCAGGGTTCAGCTTTCACCCCTCCTTCCTCCAGCAGTTGCTCATGAACCCACTGCCTGCAACCAACAAGGAAGCATCCCTGGTGGAAACTACACTATCGGGTCCACACGGAGCAGTAATGGTCAGCCCTATCCATGGGTGGGGGAATGTTTCAGGGACTCTGCCCTCACCGGGGAGCCAGGGGGGCTTCCTTGAGGAGGTGATGTAGACTAGGAAAGAGGGAAGGGAGGGGACTGAGGCTCCGGGTGGAGGCTGTAGAGGGGAGAAGGGAGCTGAGAACCTACAGGCGGAAAGAGCTGGGGCCCCAATGGGGGAGAGAGGAGGCCTCAAGAATGTGACATGGCAGGGACATCGGGGACTAAGACACTAGGTCCTGGTGTACTGAGTGGACGTGGACATGGCGGGGACATCGGGGACTAAGACACTAGGTCCTGATGTACTCAGTGGACATGGACACAGCATGGTCCTGGGAGCAGACTGAACAGAGGCCAGGTGGGACAGGAGAGGTTGGCACCAGGAGCAGGGTGGCCACTGCCCACATGGAAACCTGATGTAGACCCGGTCAGTGACCACCAGAGGAGTGACCACTCCCCTCACAGCTATGTGGTCCAGCACCTCATCTTCTTTACAACAGGCAGAACCAGCCCCTCTTCCCACCCTAGGAGGTTCTAAAGCCATGATGTTAAGGACTGAGTTTTGACCCTAACACCTATGGAATTCTGATGTAGCGCTGTGGGTTAATGTGCCAGACTGCAAAGTCGTTTGAAGTAAGAAACTCTATCCAGGGTCACTATGGGTCGGAACTGACTCGACAGCATTCAACAACAGCACCACCTGTGGTCATCCTGGTCCCTGTCCCCACTTGTAAATAGGGGCTTCCTTCTGTAGTATAAACGATAAGCTCTCGCAGCTGTTCATCAAAAGGTTGGCGGTTCCAGGCCACCCAGAGCCTCTAGGAAGAATGGACCGGCAATCTGCTTCCAAAACCCGAGCCCCTGAAAATGTGACTGCGCACAGCGCTACTCTCCATAAGTCAGGGTCCACCTGACAGCAGTATGTTCTACGTTCATGATGTCACACCACACAAGGATCCTAAACTCGGTCACGTCTGAGTTCAGGGGGGAATCACCGGGAACTAGGAGGAGGGCTCCACGCACCGGAAACTGATCCGTGGGAACACTTCACACTCTATGGCATTTCTGGGACATCACCCCAAGACAAGTAGCTCAGAAAATCCCTGCTGTTCAGTGTAGAAGAGTCATTTCTGACTCGTAACATCCCAGTATAGGGTTTCTGAGGAGTGACTGGTGGGCTGGAACCACTGACCATGCAGTTCACAGTCCAATGCTGATCCCACAGCGCCACACCAGAATCCCTGGTGCTTACCCACCTGGTGGGGAGGATGTCTGGGTCTGAGGGGAGCTATCTGCTATGAGCTCCCAGTGGTACTGGGCTGAGAAAACTCTGCTTGCCGACGAGGGGCAGCCCAGGGAGAATTTTCAGAGCAGAAACGGGCTCTTCCCTCAAATCAAGGAAGCCCACAGCAGAGAAGGCAGCCGGGCGTGCACACAACATGAGGGCTTTGGGTGAGAGTCTTTCTGGAAACCTTTTTGATTCTCACACTTGCCCCATTGTTCTCTGGAGGCAAAAATAAATTCCAGCATCCCAGCCCACCCACTTCAGAACACCAGGCGTGTCCACTATCAGTGTGAAAAGCCGTGCTCCAAGAGTCTGACTGGACAACCCCACACAACCTCACTGGAAGCAGAGTGGACACATCCAATTTTCCCACAAAGCTGTGTGAAGGTGTTTTGGTGATAGTACATGGAGAGTAAAAGCTGACCGGGGCGCTGACGGATGCCTCTAGTTTGTGGTTAGGAGATCAAGAGAAGGCCTGGAAATACTATACACTCTCAGTCATGGGTCCGTCCATGGCAATCAAACAGCCAGGGAAGTGTGGCCCTAACCCCCAACTTAACCAGGTGCCCTCGAGTCAACCCCAACTCCTGGTGTCTCCACATGTGCCGGAGTAGAACTGAGTCCTGTGCAGAGCTAAATGCCACTTGTTCAGATGTGGATGGTCAGGTCCCTCAGGATGGACAAACCCAACAACCTCTCAGCAGCTGAGCACGTTAACATTGATACCACCAGGGACCACTGCTTGGGGAGGACAGGACTGTCCTCCACCACCATCCATCGCTAACAACTACGTCCGGAAGTGCTCTCACTGGGGTGCCAGCACTTTCCACATCTAAACATGGGGGACTGGATTCAGAGCCAGAAAGGGGTAGTTCACCTGGAATATCAACCTGGAGGCTGGAGCTGCCACCCCTGGGCTCTACACCCTGACGGGACTCTGAGTTGCTGTTCATACTGATGACAAATCTGGAAACGTGTTTATAACAAATGTCACTGAGTGACCGTATGTCTCACATCTAACGCGCCCACGTAAGTAAGTGCGCAAATCAAGCTAGTGTGCGGGGGGAACAATGCTGGAAGGTTTTCCCCAAATGACTAGAGCAGCTCTGAGTCCCTGACAGTCCTGAGCAGACAGACGCCTAGAGGAGTGTGTTCAGAAACTGTCACCCACGCTTAAGGCATTGTTCTGGAGTCACCTCCGACTCAGGACGACCCAGTGCACCAGAGAAAGGAACCATGCCCTATCTCACACCATCCTCACAATCAGTGTGTCAACCCGTCTCCTTGGGGGTGGGGGAGAGGTCTTCCTCTTTTTCGCTGACCCTCCATTTTACCAAGCATGATGATGTCCTTCCTTCTCCAGGAACTGGTCCCTCCTGATAGTCTAAGTGATGAAATCTCTCCATCCTGGCTCCTAGGCACATTCTGGCTGTACTTCTTCCAGTACAGATTCGTTTGTTTGTCTCACAGTCCATGATACTTTTAATATTCTTCTCCAACACCATAATTCAAATGCAAATAGATTATTTTTTGGTCTTCCTTACTCACTGTCCAGCCTTCACATGCCTGTGGGGTTGTGTACACTGCAGGTGAGCCTTTGGCCACAGGTGGTGACTATGAACAAACAGGTGCTTGTGAGGCATTAGCTACACGTGTTCCGTTTCCTCATCTGGTCTTACCCGTCCCCCTGAAGTGAAGTCAGGACCATCATCCTCACCCTCACCTCCAACAGGAGAAATGGAGCAGGGAGTTGAGTTTGGAGCCGCTGGACACTGGTGCTTGTCCGATTCTTAGTCCCGTATCCCGGAGTTTGGGGATTGGGGTCCTAGAGAAGCACTAGACACCGTGGGGACCACACAGGAAGCACTCAGTCCCCGTACCTGAGGGCCTGCCCAGCACTTTCCGGGAAAACAATGCCCCCTTTGATCCATGTCCAGGTCCACAATGGGCTCGGGCTCAAAGACAACACATCCCCGAAAAGTGGAAGCTGCAGGTTCTGGGAACATGGGGGCTGGGCTTCTTCCTGTGGTTGATCGGAGCCTTCCTGTCCCCGGTCTGACAAGTATTCTTCTGAAAGAAGGTTCTGCCACCAACCCTGTGCACACAGCGAGCTCCAGGTCAGCACCTGAGGACACACAGACCTCAGGAGAGACAGCAGCAACACTTTCTGAGTCATCCTCACATGGATAGTTTCTACCTCAATAAAAGTAATTTTTTAACTGTAGAAGCAAGCATTTATTCTGTTTACGGGGCTGTAGGTTGGCTGAGGTGAGCACTAGATTGCTCCGTCCTCTGGAAAGTGGGGATGGAGTCCCGGTTATTCGGTGCCACAGACTTGGGCTGGGAGAACTGCATGGGAAAACACCTTCATCCCAGCAGGTGCCAGGCATGGACCACATTCCCAGCAGCTGGCCACAGTGTGGCAACATTGTGAGTGACCTCTCGGCACTCAGTGAACACCCAGGCTCTTCCAGGGGGCTGGTGGTCCTCATTCCAGAGCCATCGAGGGCATTTGGATCAGTCCTTGGTCAAGACAGAGTTTGGAGAAGGGGGTTGGACGAGAACAGGGCTCAGATGGCTTGTCTTCACATTCCTCATCCTGTGCCTTTCCATCATGGGATGCTAATGAGGTCGGGCGTAGTGGACCTGATCATGTGACTTGCTCAGACCAATGGGATGATACAGAGGGACAGTGGGAAGATGCAGGCTGAGTCTTCGGTGGTCTTGCATGTTTCTATCCGTCTTCTTGCATCTCTGCGGTCACCTCCCAGGTTCAGTCACCTCTGTTCATGGTTCGTCCCTAGAACTAAGTTTCAGGACCAGTGTGGAGTATTAACCATGTCCCTGGTCAAACAAGAGGACTGGCTAGGATACCAAAACCAAAATATTCAACCCCTCTGCTGTCAAGGCCATTCCAACTCACAGTGACCATGTAGGATGAAGTAGAAATGCCCCGTAGGGTTTCCTAGACTGTCATCCTTATGGGCGCTGCCAGTCTAGCCAACTGCCTCATCTTTCTCCCTGTGAGCGACTGGTGGGTTTGAATCGCTGACCGTTCAGTTTTGCTTAACCCACTGCTGAAAGAAGGAGCCCTGGTGGGGCAGAGGTTAAGCATGTGATTACTAACCCAAAGGTCGGTGGTTCTAACCCACCAGCTGCTCCACCGGAAAAAGATGAGGTAAAGATTGTTGTTGTTAAGTACTGTGGAGTCGGTTCTGACCCGTAGCGACCCTGCACAGGGTTTCTGAGGCGATAAAGCTTTATGGGAGCAGAACGCCTCATCTTTCTCCCAAGGAACTGCTGGTAGTTTCGAACTGCTGCCTCAGAAACCCTAGGGGCAGAAAAGCTACAGGGTGGCTATGAGTCAGCATCAATTCTCCAGCAACACGTTTGATTTGGGGGTTTCCTTAGTAAAAGAGAGAGGGAAGAAGCAGCTGCCTCCCCTAGAGGCCCTGGACACTAACACACTTTTTTAGGGGAACACATGATCCTGCACACCTCGCATGTAAGCTAACTCATGAACCCCTTCAAGGGTTTGTGTACCTGAAATGTGGATTCACATCATCACAGCCATTTTACAGACGAGCAAACTGAGGCCTACCGAGGGAAGTCGCTTTACCGAGCTAACAAGGGGTGGGGCGTGGCAAAGCTGGCATTTGGTGGCTCCAGAGGTCATCCAGCACCAGGTTTGTCCTGCTTCCCTGGGCCAGGGCCTTGTTGGTGTCGTGACAATACCCTCCTCTCTGCTCCCTGCCAGTCTGGAGATGAGGAAACTGCGGCATGAAGTGGTTCAGCAATGTGTCCGAGTCCACGCAGACATGAGCTGGTGCCAGCCCTGCGGACTCTGAAATGTGGTGGAAGACAAGCCTACATGGGGACGTGGCCACTTTTATCGTCGTATATATAGGAAGTTGGAAGGCAAATGTACATACAAGAAACACACAAGCATTCCCCCAGGAGGCACGGGCCCAGTCCTAACGAGACCGTCCAATTTGCTCTAATTACATCTGGAAGTTCCTTCCGATCTCACGGGAGAAACGCACACATGCCTCAGTCTCTCACAGTGGTAGGGGCTCTGGAAAGGGCCTAGGACCCTCACCTGAGGGGCCTGCTCCTGATGCAGGGGAGTCAGACCAGACTGTGCTGGCTGCAAGAGGCACTTTCCAACCGTCTTGCTAAGAAGCTGTAATCCCACCTGAAGGGATGATCTACTGCTCACAGTCTCTGGTGACTGGTCTCTCAAAAGTGGACCACCTCCTCCCTGTCCCTAGTCTGTGTGAGTCTGGGAGCGCTACTGAAACCTCTCTCCAGGGAGAGGCGCGCATGGTTTTTGAAACACCAGTGATGTCATTTCCAGCATCACAGCCACGCACAAGTCACAACAATAGGATACACAGTCAGACGAGCGGTGGAGTGGAGGATCAACCCAAGAGACAAACGCTCAGTAAGACAGACTAATGCAGAGGCGACAACCCTGGGCTCACACACAGCAATGATTGTAGGACAGAGAACAGGCAAGTCCTGTTCCATTGTACTGAGTTGGAGACGAGTCCACACCACCAAGATAAAATCAAACAGCCTCTCTTTCCAAGGGACTATGGTGGCGCAGTGGTTCAAGCACCCAGCAGCTAACTGAAACATCACAAGTTCAAATCCGCCAGCCGTTCTGTGGGAGAACGATGTGGTAGCCTGCTTCCTTGGAAACCCACAGGGGCACTTGTTCTCTGTCATCCAGAGCCGGCCATAAACCTGTCTTTCCTAACTCCAAATTCTACAGAACACGCGAGTCAGGGCAGCCCCGGTCTGCTTTCTCAAGCCAGGAGGGCATCTTCAATCATCCCACCAAGTGCCGCGTGATCCTGCAGACGAAACGACCTCAGTGTGCTGTGTGTGACCACTTCACCGAGGGTCTCCCGCCCCACGCTGGCCCTCGACATCACCAAGCATGAGCTTTTCCTCCTGCGGTTGAGCAAGCAGGTCGGACAATGCACAGAGGCTTTTCATTGGTTCATTTTCAGAAGCGGATTTCCACACCTTTCCTCCTAGTCTGTCTTAGTCGGATACTTTAATGACACCACGGTACCTCCTGGCATTTGAAATAACAGTGACATAGCTTCCAGCATCACAGCCGTCACAGTACAACTGACAAGTGAGCAGTGGCTATGTTATATGACATTGTCAAATATCATATATTTTAATACATAACAGTATGAGGGGGCTTCAAAAAGTCCTGGGGGGAATTCCATGATCTCTTCATCTCATTTCTCCACACACTTCCTGAAGCCCCCTCGTAATGTAATATAAAACAATACGCAATATTCAGAATACATAAAACACAGGGTGGGGACGCCGGGGGCAGGGTTGACCTTACGCACCCCCCGGACCAGGATCAGGGCTCTTGGATGACCATCCTGAACCCCTCAGACCTCCCCTCTCTAAGCCTCAGTTTCCAGGTCTGCACAATGGAGCAGATGGGGCCCCGTGGCGCCCGTGTGTGTGGCAGGGCAGGAGTGCATCCACATGCCTTTGATGATTTGGGGAACCCATCACCAACCTCTGCGTGGACTCAATACCTACCTTTCCCTGGGTAGCCAAGTGTGCGCACCATTTACACAGCTCAGGGCCTCACAGGGAACTACAACTCCCAGAATCCCTTGCTCTCTCACTCTGGCCAATTCAGCCAATGGGAGACACCGGTGGGAACCCAGTGGGGTGAGAGCAGGGGAAATACCAGGGTGTTTCTCCAACATCTCTCCCCTTTGGTGTACGTGCACATCTGGCTGCTAAGCACAAAGTGAACAGTTCGAACCCACCAGCTGTCCATGGAATAAAGACGAGGCTGTCAGCTTCCGTACACTGTACAGCCTCCGGACGGCTGCAGAGTGGCTCTACTCGGTCCGAGAGTATCGCTCTGAGTCAGAATCGCGGGGATGGCCGGACTCCTGTTTCCAGCAGTGTCTACGTCCCCTTCTTGTCCCAGCTTCCTGCCTCCACAGTGCCCGTTCCCACAGGATCGCAGAGCCTCCGGCCTCCTAGCCCCTGTCTCCTCGGCACTACCTCCCACACCTCCCTCCTGCCCCAGGCACACCGGTGGATAACTGCTGCTGCCAGCCTGCTGTGTCTCCAGGGCCCTGTCCCTGCACTCAGCCCCTGGACGTTGGCTGAGTGACGCTCTGCCTGCAGTGGCAGTAAGGACAATGCGGAACAAGGTGGCTGCACGCAACCTGCTGACCCTCACAGAAGTGGTCTCATTTCTTGTTCTCAAGAACACCCCAAAGGGTCTCTTAGGGCCAATGTGTCGTTGTAACACTGGAGGCTACGCAAGTGTTATGTCAAAGGACCAGGTTTCAGCAGATCTCCCAGATTAAGATGGTTTAGGGAAGGAAGGTCTAGTGATTGACTTCCCAAACTTGTTCAAGAACATCCCCGTGGATCCAACAGAACGTTGTTGGGTACAGAGCGGGAACGTGAACCCGCTGGGTTGGAAGGCCCTCAAAAGATGCAGTGGTCATGGTCATGGGCTCATGAAGTCCAGCCACGTGAGGACCGCAGTTCACTCTGGGTTACGTGAGTCGAAGCCAATTCGATGGCAGCTATGACCACCGGCAGTCATGGCCCCCATCCATCAGCACAGACGCAAACCCACTCACGGTAATCTCGCAGGACACAGCAGAACTAGCTGCCCCATAGGGCCTCCGAGGATTGGGCAGTCCAAACCCACCAGCTGCTCCTTGAAAACCCTGTACGGGTCACTATGTGTCGGAACTCAGTGGACGGAGCTCAGCCACACCAAGGGTTTCCGCAGCTGCCCTCCTTACCAGAGCAGGCCCTCTCCTCTCCTTTTTAGAGCACCTGGCGGGCTCTAGCTGCTGACTTCTCAGTTGGCAACTGAGCGCTTAGCCGCTGTGCCACCAGGCTCCTTTGCCCCACGGTACAAAGGAGGAAACACAAGCTGTGTACGACACATCTGTGATAGGTCAGCAGTGGGTTCACATGTGGGCTGGTCCCAATGGAAGCTCTTTTTAATGTGCCCTCTGTGCTCGAGCCCCCCAGCTCCATGGGGAGGGGGCTGGTTTGCAAATGCTCAGGTGCCACAGTGCCCCTTACCTTCTAGGACTGAGGTCATGGTGGCCACGCCGTGTGGCCTGGGCCGGATGCCCTCAGTGAGAGCAACTGTCATTCGAGGATTTATGGCTTTGTTATTACTGTGTTGTGGCGTCTCTACAGCCCACGTCCCCAGAGAACCCTGTGCGCTTTCTCTTGGACACATCAGTCAGACGGCGAGGAAGTATTCCAAATGCTGGGAACATCCTGTGCCACAGCCCACCTCCCTCTGGCCCCTAGGTACCGGTCAGCAGCGGGGAGGAAACTGATAAAGAGCAAGGGGCTGGGGGTCCCCAGCTTCCTGACCCAGACAGCCCCAGCAAGTCTGTGATGTGGAGCCAGGCACACCCGCCCGGAGCGAGGACTCTGCTCAGCTTCTGGGCCACTGCCGAGTCTGCAGCCCGCAGCTCCAGGCCACCGGACTCTCAGGCAAACAAGACCCCGCTGTCCACCAGCTACTTAGTGAGGTGGGGCAGAGTTCTGAGCCGGCTATGGAAGAATGTGCTACGGCA
This sequence comes from Chrysochloris asiatica, assembly GCF_000296735.1. Classification (NCBI taxonomy): domain Eukaryota; kingdom Metazoa; phylum Chordata; class Mammalia; order Afrosoricida; family Chrysochloridae; genus Chrysochloris; species Chrysochloris asiatica. The sequence continues at coordinate 2,412,353 of NW_006408555.1, read as the reverse complement.
TAGCACTAAAACACCAAAACCCACTGCCCTCGACTCAGTTCCCACTCAGAGCAATCCTGCAGGACAGAGGAGAGCTGCCCTTTAGGGTTTCCAAGACTGCCAATCTTTAGGGGGCAGGCAGCCTCATCTTTCCTCCATTGAGCAGCTGGTGAGTTCAAACTGTCGACCTACTCGTATTCCACCGCACCATCAGTGCCCCTTGTTACAGTGTAATTATATATACATATTCAAATATGTAATTACACGTAATATAAAACAATTCATATGGAGTCCTGGTGTGGCACTGTGGGTTAATGCACTAGACTGACAAGTTGTCTGAACCGCAAGGTCACCAGCTACTCCTTGGAAGCTCTATCCAGGGTCGCTATGGGTCAGAAGCGAGAGAGAGAGACAGAGACACAGAGACAGACACACAGAAAGGCGCTCTGGTAGCGTAGTGGTTACGAGTTGGGCTGTTAACCTCAAGGTCAGCAGCTCAAAACTACCAGGTGTTCCGCAGGGGAAAGATGAGGCTTTCTGCTCCCGTAAACATTTACAGCCTCAGAAACCCTATGCAGGGTCGCTATGGGTCAGAACCGACTCCATGGCACACCACCACCATATATACATAGTACCTATAGACACCTACCACCTACTTGTCAGTATGTCACACTGTGGTGGCCTGTGTGTGGCTGTGATGCTGGAGGCTATGTCCCCAATACTTCACATACCACAAGGTCACCCAAGGTGGACAAGTTTCACTGGCGTGTCAGTACTAAAATAGACTAGGAAGAAAGTCCTGGCAATCTATTTCCAAAATGAAACCCTCTGGATCATCATAGTCTGATCTGGACTGGAAAAGTTTGGAGTCCCTCCCCATGGGTCGAGGGCCAACTCCATGTCAGCTAGCTACAGCCAGCATGCTATTACAGGATCTGGGACCCCCAACCTGGAGGTGTTCTTAATACAAAGTTAGGTGGGTGTCCAGGATCTGATTCAAAGAAACAAATCAGACAGCCCAGGGTCTGACCCCTGGCCTTTTCCCTCATCAACTATGTGCCTGGGCAGGCCTAACTCTGTGTTAGCATTCCCTGTCTCCAAAGTGGGCATAAAATACGCCCTCAGATGTCAGAATTCAACAGCTAGCCAGAATAGGATGTCTACCTACACACCACATACCTGGAGACGTCTGCTCCTTGGGCGTTGATGGAGGGCCAGGTATAAAGGTACTACATGGAAGAGACTCTGAGAGCTATGGGGACAACTGTCCTGTCTCCCTGGGCAGGCACCTTGATGAGCCAAGGACTTTCAGCCTCTCTCTGCTAGGTGTCACTCAGCTGGTGTGAGACGATCCTCCTGAGGACGTCTGTCTGCATGTGATGGAAGATTCAGGTCCAGGGGTGTGAGTGGTCACTGCTACATTGAGGAGAAGGGAACACCCAGACATGGGGGTGAGGAGGGTCTCCCCTTCACTGTGGTTTCAGGAAAGCTGTCAGAGAGTGACATCCTTCAACTTAATCCACGCACTGTCTTCGTCAAGGTCAGGCTACAAGGACACAGAAGGAAAGCACAGGGCAGGAGGAGTAGGGAGGGGCAGAGTTCCAGCTCCCAGAGACACCGTCCTTCACATGGTATGTCGGACACGTGGGCTAACGCCTCTTCACCTTTCCACTGAAGGATATACATACACTCAGGAAAAGGACACCCGCCATCAGTGTACAATTCTGTGACTTTGTACCAACCCCACACATGAGTGTAACCACCCCATCGCCACTGTGTCAGAGCCAATGCCTGGCGACCACACATGTGTAAAAACAGAACTGGGCTCCGCGGGGTTTCCATGATGGTTTTCCAGAAGCTGACCACCTGGTCTTTCTTTTAGATGCCTCCGGATGAACTGAGAGCCTAAACCTTTCAGAGAGCAGCTGGGTACCATCCAGGGACTGCAGACGAGTAGCTCTAAATATACTCACCCCTCACTTAGCAACCATCTCATTACTGACAGCAGACATTCACGAGAAGAGTAGGAAACCTGTCCCCCTATTTTGCACATTAATGACGTACATCTGACAGAAATACAAGCTGAGAGTGATGCTGGCTGTGACGGACACAGTTGGAAAGTCACCATAGGATGTAAGTTGGTAGCTGGGTAATGAGGTGTACAATGCACGACGGGGTCTTTGGAACCTAATCATGTCATTAAGTGGGGGATGGGTGTGAATGACCTGGGGTCACTTTGGATGGGGCCTCGGTTCTCACTGAGGATCTCTCCATTTTTGCCCTCACCTGCTCCTCTATCCCCTCCTCCCTCCCTGCTGCTTTTGTTGGCTCAGCCTTGAGACCTACAGGAAACTCAGCCTCACCCACCCCAGCTTGGTAACCCTTCCCTTGAACAGTGGACATTTTTACTGATGTACAAGACAAGTGTCTGTCTGTCCCCCTACTAGACCAAGGCTTCCAAGGGAGGGACCCCTGCCCTGGCCTGGGGTCTCTACTTTCATGGTGGCCCTCCCAGGGGCAGGGTCTCTGGGACTCAAGGGCCCCCACTTGGTGGTGCCAAAGCTCCTGAAGGAGAACCTCCAGCCCCCTCGTCCATCCAGACTCTAGGAGGCTCCATAGCCAGACTGGAGAGATTTATGTGCCCGCCGTTCTGCTAAAAGCATTCTCTCAAAGAATTTGAAACATGCATCTCATATTCAGCACTGGAAACACGGCCCCCTCCTCGGGCTCTGGCGGATAACAGATGGGCCTGGAGAGGACCATGAGAGCCACGTAGGGTGGTCAAGGGCCTGAGGTGACAGGTGGCTGAGGAAGGGGCTGGAGAAAGGACCCTGAGACCCCAGGCCTGGGTGTCATGGTCATGCAGCAGCAGAGGGTGCGGGGCTATCAGAGCAGCAGCCAGCACCCACGGGAGGGGGCTGCCATTGTGGAAAGCCAAAGGGTGGGCAGGCATGCAGACTCATTCTGTTCACCCTCTGCCACAGCCAGGGTCTCTGTGGTAGGCATAACAAGCTCTCCAATGCTCACAGGTCTAGGGGCATTACAGACCACCCAAGCGTGTTCCAAGAAGCCCACTGGTACTTGTTCATCTCCCTGCCTGGGACCGTCTCCAGCTCTACCTCCTCGCCTCCTGTCAAGACAGCCCCACCATCACCTCCTCAGAGGAGACTGCCAGCTATGTCCTAACAAACATGACACATGCACTGGACACACTGGCACACACATGTGCACAGACATGCCCACATAATGAAACGTGTGTGCATATGTGCATATGGGGGTGCCCACACATGCACACTGGCATGTGTTCCAGTGTACACATTCATACCCACACACAAGGATACCCACGGGTGTGCAGGTACATGCATACAGGCACTTACACACCGAATCACACACATGAAGACTCACAATGCACTTACACACAGAGTCATACACACACAGAGACATACATGCACACTCACGCAGACACATGCACACACAGAGACACAGGTACACACTGATACACACATGCACACACATGTACACTCAGACACACACATGCTCACACACACAGATATACACATGCACACTCATACAGATACACATGCGCACTCACACACAGAGAAACAGGCACACACTGATACACACATGCACACACAGAGACACACATGCTCACACAGATGCACACAGATACACACGTGCACTCACACACAGACATACAGATGCACGCACACACACAGGCACCCTCAGCCCCCAGCTGCAAAGCTGAGCCTGTCCTGTGTGTGCTTTATCTTGAGCTTCTCACAGGAGGCTGGCGTGTCTTGGGGCTAAAATCTGAAGGGAGTAAGTGGAGGGATTGGAACTTTCCTGGGACCCATTCTGGCCCACTCAGCCCTCGCCCCCCCAGAGCTCTTCCTGTCCCCACCCCTGGCCCTCTGCATTCTGGGACCCACATAACTGACCCAGGCTGATGCCGGTATGACAGCTCCCTTCCTAGCTGGTCCACAGCCTCACCCCTTTCATCGCCACCATGAATCAGCCTCACTGGGCCCTAAATCACCCGCGGGGCCCCCTCCTGTACCCCTGCAGTCTCTCTCCTCTCAGGACAGGGCAGGCTTGGGGAGAGCTGGGATGGGTCCAACTCCGAACACAGTGAGAGGACCTCCAGGTTCCAGGGGCAGCAGGAAGAGCACAATAAATGTCCAATATCATACGGGAAGGTGAGCCCTTAGGTTAGAAACCCCAAAACCAAACCCACTACCATAAAGTCAATTCTGACTCGTAGCAACCCTATATGGTCTTCCATGAATGAAAATCTTCATGGGGGCAGAGAGCCCTATCTTTCTCTCTCAGAGAAGCTGGTGGGTTTGAACTACTAACCTTACAATGGTAGCCCAGTGCTCAACCCTCTGTGCCACCAGGGCCCCATCCCTAGGTGGCCACAAGTGACCTCGAGCCGACGAGATGATGAAGCCGGTGGGAGTTGGGCAGCATTTCGTTCTGTTATATGTGGGGTCTCTGTAAGCCACACACCTGGAAGTCCCCCATGACCTTCACTGGGATCAGGTCCACTCCAACTGCCCACCCTCAGGACCCAGAGAGTCTCTGGGTTAAGTCTGACGAGAAGCCCTGGTCCCATCAAAACCCCTCAGCATTTCACCCCCGACTGGCCGAGACCTCGGCAGCCTCATCCCCAGGTCTGCAGTTCAAAAATCACAGTAAATTGGACCAGGATGTCGGGCCAGAGCCTGGATTTACTATGGTGGCTGAGACACATTACCTCACACTGGGGACTGGGCGCAACAGACGTTTAGTGTGAAATCAAGGGGTCTATGGCCTCTGCCAGCTTCCACTGCCACATCCCTTCCCGCTGCGCCTGTCTCCCATAGAAGACCCACTCACAGAGGAAAGGAGAGCCTGGAATGTCCCACTCCCAGGCTGCCACACCAAACACACCAACACACATAGCTGTGTGTCCCCAGGGTAGGGTTGCCTTTAGGACGCTGGCCTGGTCCACCAGCAGCTGCTTCTAGAACCGAGCAGGCTCTCAGATCCATTGCGGGCCAGGTTCCAATCCTACTGCCCTGCGCTGGCTTCGGTAGACAGCGGCCACTTTGCCTCCCCCTCTGTGAAGGGAGCAAAGGGGCATCCTCAAGGGCTGCAGGGGACAGAAGGGGGACTAAGTCTGGCGTCCACCACATTGTGTGCATCCCAGACAGTCTCACACTTTGAAGATGTGAATCAGACCCGAGGCCTCTCCCAGCCCCAGCACAGATATCAGCGATTGTTGATGCAGCAAGCTGCCGCCCATCTCAGACTCTGTTTCTCATCTTGCTCATCAACCCTCATGAGTACCAGCAACCTCCGAGCATCGTACGCAAGTCCTCTGGGCCATCCTGGTGTCCTCAGCCCCTTTCATTCCTGGTGGCCCCTCTGGGTGACCGAGGTGATGGTGGGCTTAAGAGTGAGGGAGATGAGAGGAGGAGGCCTCGAACCCCCAGGACCCTGACACCCAGCCCACACTGATCAGCAGTCTGTTTCCTCTGTCCGTCTGTCTGTTTTTCACCAACCCCATGGTGGTTTATTACCCAGCAGCCCTAGCTCCCATCAGGTAGGGTCACTCTCAGGACCTCACCCAGGCACACCTGTCTGCCAGCTCTTCTGAAAAGTACCCCAAAACAGTGAGCCTGGAAAGAAAGCTGTACCCTTGGAACATGACTCCCCCATGAGTGTCCCCAGTTAACTTCTGGAAAAAGCCTCAGAGAGGGGGACTTCGAAGCAACAAAGAGGGAGCTTCAGTGTTCCAAGAGGTCAGCTGGGGTCCTGGGAAGCTTTGAAATAATGTGTTACCCATGCCCCGCCCCAAGTCCCACCCCAGAGTCCCTGAGGGGAGGGCAGTGGGAACGCAGCATTCGCATCTCGGCCTTCCAGTGAGAGGCCTGGGTTCGATTCCTGCCCAGTGCACCTCATGTGCACCATCAACAGTTTCAAATTACTCAACAAGTGAGGTGACCATGGGCTGACTTGTGCTTACTCATCTGCCGCAAAAAGTTCCACATGTTTTCACCACATCAAAGACCCACATGAAGAAATACAGGGACTAGAAGCAAATCCTGTTGAATGATGATGCATGCAGGGATTGTAATCATCGCAATGAAATGAAATACGATAGGATGAGAATTAAACTGATGTTCTCCCATGTAAGATATCACTCAATTCACAATAAAAACTTAAAAATAAAATTAACAAATTTAAAGACCCACATGAAACTGCTCACGAAAGAGCAGTAAGTAAGCATAAGCCATCCCATGCTCACCTTGCCCACTGGGTAATCTGTCCCTGGCTACCAACTATCCATCAGTGGAGGCTTGCATGTTGTTAGGATGTTGAATAGGTTTCAGCAGAGCTTCAGACTGAAAAAGACAAGGAAGGAAGGTCTGGCTATCCTCTTGTGCTAATATCTTCATGCTTCCAGAGATTCAGCCAATATTTCCTGTGTGTGGCAGTGTGGTGAAGGAACGGCATTGTTCTCTACCATTAAGGAATTCAGATTCTAATCATCAACTCCAATCCTACAGACCAATTATCATAATGGAGACTCTCCCCGTATTGAGGACACTGAGGTTCAGAGAGGCTCCCAATAGCTAAACAGAGGCAGGATTTGCCACCGTGAATGGGATGAGAGTACGTTATTTCACCATTAGACATTCACTGACTTAAACCTGTGTGATGTTATCAAAGGAGCCTTAGTGACGCAGTGCTGAAGTACTCAGCTGCTAAACCAAAAGTCAGTGGTTTGAACCCACCACAGTTCCACCACGGCAAGATGAGGGCGTCTGTTTCTGAGAAGATTTTACCATGTTGGAAATCCTACAGGGCAGTTCTCCTCTGTCCTGTGGGTCACTGCTGCTGCTGTTATAGGCCATCAAGTTGGTACCAACTCATAGCGACCCTATGCACAACAGAACAAAACACTGCCCAGTCCTGGGCCCACCTCACAATGGTTGCCACGCTTCAGCCTACTGTTGCCACCCTTGTGCCAGTCCAACTCACTTGGGGTTTTCCTCTTTTCCTCTCACCCTCTACTTTACCAAACATGATATCCTTCTCCAGCAATGGGTCCCCTCCTGACAATGTCTGAAGTATGAGAGACAAAGTTTGGCCATCCTGGTCTCCAAGGAGCGCTCTGGCTGCACTTCTTCCAACAAAAATAAGTTTGCTCTTTTGACATGGCAGTCCCTGGTACTTTCAATCTTCTCTTCCAACACCAGAACTCAAATGCATCAATTCTTCTGCAGTCTTCCTTATTCACTGTCCGGCTTTCATATGCATATGAGGTTAATGAAAATACCATGGTTTGGGTCAGGCACACCTTGGTCCTCAAACTGACATCTTTGCTCTTGAACACTTTAAAGCAGTCTTGTGCAGCAGATTGGTCTAATGCAATAAGTCATTTGATTTCTTGACTGCTGCTTCCATGAGTGTTAATAGTTGATCCAAGCAAAATGAAGTCTTTGACAACCTCAATCTTTTCTCCATTTATCATGATGTCTTTTATTGGTCCATTCATGAGGATTTTTGTTTTCATTCCATTGAGGTGCAACCCATACTGAAGGCTGTGGTCTTTGATTTTCATCAGTAAGTATGTTAAATCCTCTTCACTTTCAGCAAGCAAGGATGTGTCATCTGCATATTGCAGGTTGTAATTAGTGAGCCTTCCTCCAATCCTGATTCCACATTTTTCTTGTAATCCAGTTTCTCGAATTATCTGCTCAGCATGCAGATTGAGTAAGTATGGTGAAAGTATACAACCCTGGACCACACCTTTCCTAATTTTAAACCATCCGGTGTCTCCTTGTTCTGTTTGAACAACTGCCTCTTGGTCCAGGTACAGATTCCTCATGAGCACAATTAAGTGTTCTGGAATACTCATACTTCGCAATGTTGTCCATAGTTTGTCATGATCCACACAATCGAAAGCCTTTTGCGTACTCAATAAAGCACAGGTAAACATCTTTCTGTTATTCTCTGCTTTCAGCCAAGATCCATCGGACATCAGCAGTGATATCCCTCGTTACATGTCCTCTTCTGAATCCGGCTTGAGCCTCTGGAAGTCCTCTGCCAAAGGACTGATGGAGCCTTTTTAAATTACCTTTAGTAAAACTCTACTCGCATGGGATATCAAAGAGATTGTCCAATGATTTCCGCATTCCATTGGGTCACCTCTCTTTGGAATAGGCACAGATAGGGATCTCTTCCAATCAGTCGGTCAGATAGTTGTCTTCCAGATTTCTTGGCATACATAAGTGAATGCCTCCAGTGCCGCCTCACTTTGTTAAAAGATTTCAGTTTTTATTCCATCAATTCCTGGAGCCTTGTTCTCTGACAATTCCTTCAATGTACCTTAGACTTCTTCCTTCAATATCATTGACTCTTGAATCATATGCTACCTCTTGAAATGGTTAAACGTCAATCATTTCCTTTTGGTACAGTGACTCTGTGTATTCCTTCCATCTTCTCTTGATGCTTTCTGCATCATTCAATAATTTGCCCCAAAAATCCTTCAGTAACAAAAGTCAAGGCTTGAATTTTTTCTTCAGTTCCCTCAGCTTGAGAAATGGTGAGCATGTTCTTCCTTTTTAGTTTTCTGACTCCAGATCATTGCACATTTTGTTGTAATATTTGAGAGAGATGATGGAAAAGCTCCATATCATCAGTCAGAACAAGACTGGGCAGACTGTGGTGCTGTTTACTATCAAATTTACCAGTAAAATCGTATGTGGTAAATAGCATTGTAAATTGCTTCAGTGTAAGAATTTTAGATTATATCTATGAATACTAAAAAGAAAGTTCTTCTGTAACATCTTTCTGCATCGAATTGTATTTGTAGATGTTGTTATGTGCCATACAGTTGGTTCTGACTCATAGCGACCCTGTGTAGGGTTTCTGAGGAGCAGTTGATGGGTTTGAACTGTTGACATTATAGATTGCAGTCCAGAGCTGACCCTACAGCGCCACACCGGGAGTCTTAGTGACAATATTAATAACTGAGTAGAAACCTTTTATTATTACTATTATTCTCTTTTGTCACCGTTAATGATACTTCCTTCTCAAAAAAGTTATGGTATATGGATGTAGTAGCTCAAAAGAGGAAACAAATTCTTACAGCGAGGATCATTCCCATCCCTTCCACACACAGAGTAGACAGGGATGGGCAACTTGGACGTTGGCTACCCAAAAGGAGGTGGGGGACACTACAAAGGCAAGAAGTGACCAGCTTACAAGCTTTCAAGAGGGAACCTAGATCCAGAGGGCGTGAGGGAAGGTAGAATCTCCAGTGAGTAGTATCCAATCTGTCTAGGCGGGGCTGATGAAAGGAAATGCGGATAGGTCTCTTGTGATACAATAGTGAATAATTGTTATAAGGACTGATTGTGAGGGTTGGAAATGTAAAGGTAGACGTTTTGTAGCAAAAAGGAGGGGAGCGATTAACTTTGCAGCATAGGAGCGGAGGTCCCTAGGACCATGAAGGGAAAAGAGCGGAGAGTGGGACCCTACCCAGAGGAGCAGTGATGCCTGAGATGGAGGCAGAGACGATGATGTGGAGACATGGAGCAGCTGGGAACTCTAGACCCAGGGAGGGAGAGGGGCTGTGTGCTGACGACTGTCGGGGGTGGGGGCCAGACTTGTAAGATATACCCTTTGGTTGGTTGATGATGCATGGAGGGGATTGTAACCATGGCAATGAAACAATATACGATAGAATGAATGTAAAGCTAATGGTCTCCCATGTATACTATCACATAATCCATAACAAAACATTAAAAAGATAAATAAATCAAATAAATTAGATTTTTTTTTAAAGTTATGGTATATGTTCATACGTGCTAATTACCAGAAAACTGAACAAAATCAGCTACTATAAAGCCACCCGCAACAACAGAAACAACAGCGTACACTGTAGCTTGTGCAGATGACATAATGACCGTCCTGGCCAGGGTGCACTAGTAGGCTCACAGAAGACATCAGAGCTCCAGCCTGGTAGGCATACCGACGCATGCAGGCTGGCTTTACAGAAATGCTTCTGTTATTAGAATTATAGGGATATTTTTATAAGGAATAATAAATTTCTGCTAAAATTGCTACACAAACTGTATAATGCAATCATTTTGGCTTCACCCCTCAGACAGTGTCCCCCAGTGCAGTCCACACCCCACATTCCCCATTAGGGAGGCCACTGGCTCATACAGGGACCTCCACCTCTCCAAATGAACACCAAGAAAGACCTGCCTCCCAAAGCTCAGGTACCTTCTTGTAATCACAAGTAAAATGCAAAGGGGCTTCGGAAAGTTTGTGGAGAAATGGAACGAAAAGATAATCAACGGAATTTTCCCACAAACTTTCTGAAGTCCCCTCGTATTTGTTCATGTGTGGATCCTGTGTGCCGAGGCTTTCCATGTGAATTTGCAGCTATCTGTCCTGTAGAGGTGCCCAGCTCCCACAGCTACCGCATCAGGAATGCAAAACCTATTAGTTCTCTTACTAAAAGGGCTGTGTCCTTAGAGACCCACAGCCTTCAGGAGAGGAAGCCGCCTTGGGTTTAAGATGCTGATCAAACCTCTCAGAGCCAGTGTGACCCAGGGCTCACCTCTGATGGGGCCAGCGGGTCTGTCCCCGGGTAAGAAGGTGGTCAAAAGTTCAGCATCGGCACCTGGAGTCAGACGTCCTGTACTCGAACCCAACCCAGTGATGGCATGAGCTTGAGTTTTCACCTCTCTGAGCCTCAGTTTCCACAAAAGCCAGATCTAACACCAGCTGTGTGCTGGCATTGCCGGAGCATGAAGAGCTGGAATGTACCCTAGTGCTCTGTGATTCGCAAGCACCAAATCCATCTCTTTAGATCAAGTGTGTGGTGGGCAGGGTGGAGGCAGCCGGAACCTTCCCGGCTGCCACCGCTCTGCAGGGCAGAGTGAGGGTCCCGCAGGAGCTGATGGGGTCCTGTGCACCACCCAGACCCCAGCTGACTTAAATGCAGTCTTCTTGTACTTTTAAGTGCCATCAAGTCTGTTCCGACCCATAGTAACCTTGTATTGGGTTTCCAAGGAGCAACGGGTGAGCTTGAACCACCAACCTTGCAGTTCAAACTAACTTTGTAGCCCAGCGCCTTAACCCACAGCACCACACCAGGACTCCCAAAACCAAACAATAATTTAATCTAACTGGTAAAGAACATCCACCTCTAGTCTTAAGTGCTGTTACAATCTACCTGTATGGGGTTCAAGGGACAATAGCATCTCGAGAGGTCACACAGGAACCTTAGGGAACAGCGAGGTCATGTTGATGGGGGGCGGCACAGTCAGAAGCAGAGGGTGACAACAGCCGTACAACTCAGAAAATTCAATCATCACTGAATTGTGCGTAAAGGAGCCATTGAGTTGGTGCATGTTGTGCTGTGTACATTCTCAACAACAACAAAATTAAATGTAAAATAAGACAAAAAGATTACACCCTGTGTCCCACGCTGCTCCTGAGAATATTTATCCCCGGGAGACAAGCAGCCAAACAGGTTTCCCTTTGGGGGCCACTGGAAGGGCAGGCTGAGAATTTTACTCTCTAATCTCTAGGCCTTCGTCTCTGAATTGGGGGTATTGGAGAACTACTAGCTGCTGTCAAGCCGGCCCTGACTCCTAGGATCCCCACACAAAGGATGGAAAACCCTCCTGGTCCTCGGCCACCCTCAGGATCAGACACTGGGATCAACAGGGTTCTCACTGGCTGACTTTTGGAAGTTGATCATCAGGCCTTTCTTCCTAGTCTTATTCTGGAAGTTCCACTGAATCCTGTTCAGCATCATAGCAGTGCTGCACTGATGGATGGGTGTTGGCTGCCCCTGAGATGCACTGGCCGGGAGTCGAATTCAGGTACCTCTCATGGAAAGTGAGAATTCTCCCACGGAAGCATTGCTGCCGTAGGAAAGAATCAGTCCACCAAGGGCCTGCAGGCAACGTGTTTTAAGGTGGTGTCAGCTCTCCTTGTCATCTTTCCTACGAGAGCCCTACCCAGGTGAGACCCACCTGTCCTGTCACCGTGGGAGCATGTTCAGGGACACCAAGTGTTCTGGGCCTGCACACAGTCCCACACACACACCTTTCTGTCTTTATAGTGGCCCCAGGAGCCCTGAGACAGAGAGGAGGGTTCCCAGCCAGCTGACCTCTGTGTGCTCCCCACTGTTTGGGAAGTGAGACCTGAATTCACCCTTCGAACCCAAATACAGATGTGCAGGGTCAGCGGCTGGGCTAATTAGCTCAGGAGAGCTGCTTACCCTCGAGCAGGCCACAGGGGTCATCTGCAGACCCCGTGCGGCCCCATTCTATTTTTAGCTTTGAGGGTCTATGGCTCAGGTTGGGGGGGTCCCATGGGAAGGTGGGCCTGGGGCTGAAGGGGCAAGAGGAGATGAAGAATTGGGGGCGAGAAACACACAGAGGTGCCCCCTGGGCGAGAAACACACAGAGGTGCCCCCTGGGCGCAAGGCCAGTTTTGGGCAGAGGGTGACTGTGTGTGGGGCATTGTCTCTGCCAACAGCGTGACCAGTCCTCCAGTGGCCCTGAGCCCAGGACGTGGGGACACTGAGGCACAGAGACAAAGCACTGAGGGTATGTGGGGGTGGGGAGGGCAGTTGGGAGCTCTGGGTTCCTATTCCAGTCCACCACCTCTGGCTGTGGACCTGGGCAAGTACCTCAACCACTCAGGGTGACCTCGAGGCACAGCATGTGTCCTGGGGGCTCCTTGACAGTCCCCTACCTGTCCTCCCCACCACTCTGTTTGGGAGGGGACATGCAGCCCATGGCTGTAGAATTCCACCCAGAGAGGGGACAGCTTTTGGACTTTGCAAGATGAGCAGAGGGAGCACTGATCGGGGCTCCCTGCGGCCTCCCCCTGCTGCGGGATTAGTATTTATTACACCCCGAATTAGCTGGCATGAGTACTGCCTCTATGGAGACACTGGGCAGAGCCTAACACATAATATTCCTTTTATTACTCCATAAACACCGCTGGCCCGCACCCTCCTCCCACCCAAGCCCCCACCTGTCTTCTAAAGCCTTGCAAACATTTCATTGGGGCCTGATTAGGTGTTTAGTCAGCTTAGTCATTTCACTGCCTCCCCTCTGGAGGGAGAACCTCTGAGTCCGTGAACACTGCGCCTCATAGCATCCCGGCTGGAAACAGTTCCTAGAATTGTGCAGTGTACAACCTGTGCAACTGTGCCTAGCAGCCATGTTACCAGGAGAGAGAGTAAATGCAGAGAGACCAACCAAATGTTGTTGTTGTCATCATGTGTCATTGGGTCAGGTCCGAATCATAGACAGGACCCCATGCACGACATAACCAGACACTGCCCAGTCCTGCACCATCCTCATGGTTGTCCCCCTGTTTGAGCCTGTTACTACACCATTGTGCCAGCCCATCTTGACGGGGATATTCCTTTTTCTCACCAACTCTTCGCTTTACCAAGCATGATGTCCTTCTCCAGAGACAGGTCCCTCCTGATAATGTGTCCAAAGTCTCCCCCTTCTCATTTCTGTCCTTCTTCCAACACAACAACAGAAGTTGACTCTTCTGACCGTCTGCAGTGTAGCTAACAGGCATCAGCAGGGGATTTCTCTTCTATCCTGAGCTCTCCCTGTACAGGCAGACCTCGCTTCACTGGGCTTTGCAGATACTACACTGTTTACTAATTTGAGGCCTGCAGTAACCTGTGCCGAGCAAACCTATCAGCAGCATTTTTTCTCTGCCTGGGCTCACTGTGTGTCTCGGCATCGTGTTTTGGTCAGCCTCACAGTATTTCTGACTTTTTATTTCCACTGTTGAACATGCCATAGACTACACTCCAATGCCAATATACCGCTTCTACACAGCATCCAAAACTAAACCCAGTTTCATTGAGTGGATTTCGACTCATAGCAACGTAGTAGAAGGTTCTCAGGGCTGTGAATCTTTCCAGGAACGGTACGTCTCATCTTTCTCCTGTGGAGTGGCTGCTGGGTTGAAACCACTGGCCTCGTGATTAGCAAGCAGTCCAGTGCCACCGAAAAACAAAAATCCATGTGACTTTCTCTGTTACGATCTTCCCTTTATTGCAGGAGTATCCCCAAGGCATGCCTGTGCTGTCTGGTGGTTTTTTATGATAACGAGGCTAACAGTACAGGCCCAGGTCCATGGGTCTGCTATGTATGGACTCGGTTACAGCAAACCAACCATAATGTAGTTCTATTATAATCCTGGGGTGGCGCTGTGGGCTAATGCGTCAGACTGCAAAGCCATTTGAACTGCAAGGTCGGTGGTTCACGCTCACCAGCTGCTCCTTGGAAACCCTAGACAGGGTCGCTATGAGTTGGAATCAACTTGATTGCACTTAACATGAACAACATTACAACGCCCATTGTACAGATGAGGAGTCTGAAGCACTGAGCTGCTATGCCATTTGGCTAAGTCGCAGCTAGCAAAGGGTCGAGCTGGCCACTCAGGGCTCTGTGCCCACAGCCATCGGCGTTAAATCTTGAAAATACAATTTCCTTCATCCACGGTACTTTTGTAATACGCTGCTATTGTTGTTAGAGGCTGTTAAATCAGTTCTGATACACAGCAACCGTCCACACAACAGAATACAACACTACCCAGGCCTGCACCACCCCACAATTGTTACATTTGAGCCCACTGTTGCTGTTACTGTGAGGGTCCATTCTAGCTGTACTTTCAGTACTTTCCAACCTTTAGGGGTCATCTTCCGGCACTGTATCAGTGTCCCACTCCTATTCATCAGGTATTTGGTGGCTAACTTTTCAGAAGGGCTCCATTTCTTCCTGTCTGAGTCTGGAAGGTCTGCTGAGACCTGTCCACCCCAGGTGACCCTGCTGGTGTTTGACACCTCACTGGCACAGCTTCCAGCATCACAGTCGGACTGTAGGGCACGTGGTCTAACTAACTGGTCAGAAGAGACACACAGACAACTGTTTTCTGTGGGTTAACTGCAGCATGGGGCCAGGCTCTGGAGAAATGGTTCACAAGCTTTCATGCTGCTGAGAGTCAGCCTTTCAACTATCGGCATTTTGGAAGGAAGGGGACCGGCATTCGTGGCTTTGAGAATGAGGACTCCCGTGGAGGTGAGGGAGTTTCCCCGGGGAGAGCCGGACTGTCTGTGCACCCAGCAAAAACCATCCAGCAATGCTTGACCACCCTCTGGCACCAGCAGGCCGGACAAGCCCTCTCCCTTGCTGCCTTGTAGCTCATCAGCCCGTGACATTCCCAGTGGAGTGATAAATCAGCTCTTTTATGGGACATGCCCACAGAGAACCCCATTCAGTGTCAAGGGTGAACACAAAGACAAAGGCCGGACTCAAAGCAAGATGGCTGGGTTTGCTCAGAGGCAGAAGGGCAGAGCTCACTAAGAGCCCAGGGTCTCAGAAAGCCAATGCTTTGAACTGTCCCCTCACTGTTATCATAAGAGGGTTGATAAGCCCACCCACCACACAGATATGCAGAACAGGAGGCATATGGACCCAATTAATCCACTCTTGCGCCTTCTCAGTACCAGGCGAGGTGAGAGTCGGAGGGTTAATTTTCTTAAATGGATTGAAGTCGTCTGGGTGGGTGGGCAGGCTGACAGCTCACCTCCAGACTTGATCCGTGGGTGGGGGGCGGTGCCCGGGATGTGGTAAAGGTCATGGTAAGCCTGGTGGCCCACACCCTGGGGGAAGGGTACTGGTGGAGCCGTGTGCAACCTGGGGCAAGGTCCTGGCAGCTCAGTGCCTCAGTTTCCTCTGCCATCAAATGGGAACAGCAGCTTCCTGTGGAGTTGTTATGGAGACTACAAGAGCTGAGACTAAAAACAGTGCCCGGCAGAGTCCCTGAGAAGTGACCACAGCCGTAAAGACACAAATGTCTGCCAAACTGCATGTGTTCGCACTGCTCTGAGAGCCTTGGAATTGGGAACACACACTCCCAAACACCCTTCTGTGGTTAGAGGTCAAAGATGCTACCTAGACCCCCAGGCATCTGGGACAGAACCTGTGACCTGGCCCCTGGGGTCTGTGAGAGAGCTACAGGGGCTCAGGGTAGGATAAGGGTCCTTCCATATAAAGAGATTTGCAAGCGCCATCTTTCATTTGCTGGAGGCTGAAATCAAGGGGCTGGGGATTGTTGACAGAAGAGAGGTGCACGAAGACCATCTCCTGGACACCAAGCCGCACGCCACATGCCCCCCACCCCGACCCCTGCTTCTTTTTCTCCATCCCCAAGTGCTCTGTGTTGTAACCTCACGCGGAAAGCTCTACGTACAGCATACTACCTGGATAACCGGCGTGGGAAGGTCACTCACTCTCGCCCCTCCACTAGACGTCAAACACTTCTGCCCTGGTCCCTAGAACAGCACACAGTGACCCTCCGTGGACACTGGCTGAAAGGAGGGTAAAGCCCCACGTGCTGGTCTCTGGGGCTCTCCTATTCAATTTCAAGTACAGAGAAATGCCTGTTCCCACCAGTGGAGTTGGAGCAAGACTTGGCCAGAGAACCTAATCCCATCCAATCCCACATGCACCAAGTAGAAGGGGGTGTCTGTTCCAACGTCTAGAGTAGCCCGTCGGGGCAGGGCTGGGATTCAAACTCAGGCTTCCTACTCTCACCACGGCGCCATGCCTCCCAGATGTAGGAGCCACAGAGCCCATGGGAAGGACATTTGCAAGTTCCGGCCATAGACGAGCCTCCTCCTCCCAGTGTTTGGACCTGAGGGAGAGCTGGGGACTTGGGGCAGACCGCAGGGCCTGGGACGTAGCTGGAGCTCGAGTCAGGCTGCAGGTGATGGCTTTAACAGGACCAGTCCTTTTGGCCCAAAAGACACCCAGACAACCATAATTTGTGTTCAGAGTTGCCACTTAATTCACTTTAAAGACAGACAGGAGGAGCATGGAAGTGAACTCCAACTGAAAATCCATCAGTGTCTGGGGCGGTTCCACAGAAGAAACGGAATGAGCCCAATCCCTGCACCGAAGCTTAGACGCAGCCCCACACTCACAAGATGAGGGCTCAGCCGGGTTTTAAATGGCCTCATCTGCTCCACTTGCACCTGTGAACTATAAGCATCAACAAAACAGCTGCCATCGAGGGCCATGCTGACTCCTGGCAACGGCATGTGCCTCTCAGTAGAGCTGTGATTCACAGGGTTTGCAATGGCTGACTTTCCAGCATTAGATCACCAGACCTTTCTTCTGCGGTACCTCTGGGTGAACTTGAACCTCTAACCTTCTGGTTGACACATGCAGAGGGTAATAATCCCCCTGCGCAAGTACTCAGGGGTGGCTGTAGCAGACACTGTCACAGTCATGGACTCGCTCTTTAATTGGAGTCTCCCCAGTGAAGTGAGGTGGAGACCGTGGCACTGAGAGGTTACTAGTTTTCCCAGGTTGCACAGTAGGTAAGTGATGGAGTCAGGATGCACTGCAGCTCAGCGCTCCCTCAGGATCACAGCCAGGAGGGAGGGTTTTATGGCGGCCACTGAGGGTGACCAGAAACTTTGTGGTGGGTCCAGGCTAGAGGAGGGGGGCAGGCCGCTGGGGCACATGATGAATGACCACACCTGTCTGAGGTGTACTTGCAAACTCCTGGGGGCACCGTCAGGCAGGGAGAGGGGAGAGGGCATCAGATGGCAGAAGTCGTAAATGGGAGGGCTCTTCAGTACTCGGTAAAGCACTGCTGGTGGCACAGTGTGTTAAGTGTCAGGCTGCTAACTGCAAGGTCAACAGTTCAAGCCCACCAGCCCCTCTATGGAAGAAAGGTGAGGTTGTCTGGCCCCGTAAAGATTTACAGTCTCGGCAACCCTATGGGACAGGTCTACTCTGACTGCAGGGTCAAGTCAGAATCAACACAACGGCAGCAGAGGGGTTTAAGGAAGCAGTAAGATGTGCTGGTGCTCACCTGCTAACTGAAAGGTCAGGGGTTCAAACCCACCAGAGACTCCTCAGGAGAAAAGACCAATGGATCTGCTCCTATAAAGATGGTAACCTAGGAAAGCCTATAGGTGTGGCAGTTGTAATGTGTCACATGGTGTGGCTGGTGGCATCCAACAGTAACAACAGACACACAATAGTGGCCCCTGTTTGGCACAAACGGTTAGTACCCAACTACTAACCTAGAAGTTGGCAGTTCAAACCCACCCAGGGCTGCTGTGGAAGAAACGTCCAGCAAAAAATCACAGCCAAATAGTCTGAAGAAGGGAAATAATGTTAAGATTCCTGACTGTCTTATGAATATTAGTCTCCCTTGCCTACTATTGTAAAATAGACACTTGAGTGGGATACAAAGGAATGTCAGGAAACATGATTACAGAAAGCTTATAAGCTCGTCTTCAGCCTAAACTGATTAGAATACCTAAAAGGGGTTCTACAACTTGCCCAGTGAAATAAGCTTCTCGCGGAGCCTTTACAGCATGTAGGATGTTAGGTGAATCCTGAGTCCCATCCAGAACTTTCTGAAGTGAGACATTCCCACTAGAAAGGACAAGCAGACCAGCCTGGAACAGCTAGAGCAAGAGAAGATACACGTTCAAAGAAAGATCAGCAGGAAAACCCAAACCAAAAATGCCAGTGTGATTGCCTACTATAAGAACAAGCAAATTGTTCACTGTGGAGCCATCAAGGCAAGCAATCAAGTTCCATGAGAACAAACCCCCTCTAAGACTGAAACTCAAAGGGAACACATGAGCAGGCACGTAAGCTTGCTGGCGACCACGTTACTACTAGTGAGTGGAAAAGGGGGAGAGGCAGCAATGAAGAAATGGGCTGAGTTCAACCACGTTCCATAGACGCCCATTGACCTGGAAATGAGAGAGAGAAGAGGAAGGGTTGGTTGGTCCAAAGTGTGGTGAGACCTGGGGATACCTGAACCCATGGGCAAGGACATAGCCACAGAGGGCTAGAGCGGAGAGTGAAGCATCCAGTTGATATGAAGTGAGGGGAGACGCACAAGAACACCCAAACTTGTAGACAGTACCCACTCTACCTAGCTTCAATGGCTTGATGATCACAATTTGACTAGAGGAAGATAAAAAAAAAATTTTTTTTTGATAAAGGAAACTGACAGGGAAGGAGTCTTCACATCAACTATCAATCCCATCCTCTCTGTATACAAAGTAGACAGGGATGGGCAACTTAGACATTGACTACCTAAAATGAGGGAGCGATAAAGGCACAAAGTGACTGGCTTACCAGGTTTCAAGAGGATAGAAACACTGTTAACTGATGATATATGGAGGGGATAATAATCAATGTAATGAAACAAGCTGTATGTATGGTTGAATGTGAAGCTGATGATGTACCCTGTAAACTTTCACTCAATCCAAAATAAAAACATTTAATTAAAAAAAGTGAGTGGGGGAAGATAGTCCCCACTGAATAGTTTTTATCTTGTCTAGATGGGTCTGGTGAAATGAGATGGGCATAGGATTCTTGTGATTCAATAGTGAATAATTGTTACCATGACTAATTGCGACTGTCACAACTGTAAAGGTAGGAATTTTGTAACAAAAATGGGGGAATAGTTAATCTTACAGTCCAGAAACAGAGGACCCTAGGACCATCGAGGCAGAAGAGCATGAGCAGAATGTGGGACCCTATGCAGAGAAGCAGCAACACCAGAGATGGAGGCAGAGATGAGGACATGGCTAGAGGGAGCAGCTGAGGACTCTAAACTCATGGAGAGAGAGAGACTGAGTGCTGGCGGCCAGAAGGCAGGCTTGTAGAATGTGCCCTTTGGTGTTTAAATGATTATATATTCCTGAGTGGTTTTGTATACAGTCCCCAGCCCTCCCCCGCAAAAAAACACACACAAAGGAAATGACAACAAATACTGTTGGATGATGATGCATGGCAGAGATTGTAATCGTTGCAATGAAACAATGGTGTAAAGCTGATGTTCTCCCATGTAACCCATCACTCAGTTCACAATAAAAACAAAAACAAAAAAATATCACAGCCAAGAGAGCCCTATGGAGCAGTTCTATTCTGTAATACCTGGGGCCACTGTGAATTCAAACGACTGGAGAGCAAGACGTTTGATTTATTTCGAATCACAATCCAAAGCCTCTCCTCATCCTTGCTCCATTACGTCACCTCGGCCAACACCCTTAGTTCAACTTCCTCCACTCCCCCTCCAGGGCTCTGACCAATATGCCCTCCACCTCTGCTCCCTCCAAATTCTACCCACCCCAGAGCACGCCCGTGGTCCATGGTCCCCGGCACCTTCAGTGCCCCCTCCCCTCACTGAGCACCTCCAGCAAACAGAGTCCACAGGCCTCCGGTGGGGAATGCTGCCATCTGTGGCTGGAAGAACTGATATGTCTTCCTTATTTGTCTCCTGTGAACTCCGACCTGTGGGATTGTACCGCAGAGACAGAGGCTGCACAGCTCATGGAGGAGAGACCAGCAGACTGGGGAGCAAGGCAGAGTCAGAGACATCGACTGCACGATGAGAGTCAATGAGGCAGCATGGTGGCCATGAGGCTGTAACCCCGCCTCAGTCACTTACGGTCCCTCGCTCTTCATAGTCCCAATGAAGATGGGAGAGAGGAAATTCCCAAAGCCCAGAAGCCCGAGCAGCTGGTGGCCGGGGCTGTCCACCCACCAGGCAGTGGCTGTAGATGTAAATGAATGGTATTCATTCATTCCATGCTTATTTCCTGAGCACCTGCTATATGCTGGGCACTGTTCCTGGCATGGGGAATACAGCAGGTGACGTTTCTTCCTACTGGAGTTTGCCTTACAGTTGGGTAAAGAGAAACTTTAATATAAAATCATCCATAAGTTCACGGTATAATGGGTGGTGGTTAAATGAAGCTGGGAGGAAGGGGTGCAGGGACAGAGCTAGGATGCAGACACAGCAACAGGGGTCACATAGGTGAGGGGCAGCTTGTGGAGAACTGTCTACACTGCTGCTAGCTCTGTGACTTTTATCATAATGACAAAAAGAGGAACCAGAGGAGCTTGACCAGAGGCTCTGGATTCACTTTTTCTTTTCCTTAAGGAAGGTCAAGTTTATATAACATAAAATTAATTATTTTAAAGTCAACGATTCAATGTCTTTTAATAAAAGCACAATGTCTCACAATCATCACCTCTAGCTAGTTCCAGAACATTTTCATCACCCAAAAGGAAAGCATATAACATTAACAGACACTCCCCACTGCCCTGACTCCAGCTCTCAGCAAGCATCAATGTACTTCTGTCTCTATGAAGGAGCTCTTGACATTTCACATAATGGAATCATATGGCAGGTGGCCTTTTGAGACTGACTTCTTTCAGTCATCATATTATTTTTAAGGTTCATCCTTGTTGTAGCATGTATCAGAACTTGATTCCTTTTTATGCCTGAAGAATATTCCACTGTATAAATATCCCCAAGACCTTTTGTTCCCAAATGGAAAACCAGATTCTATCATTCACATGTAAGTTACAAGGGCACCTGAATAGCCAACACCAGTTTCAATGAGAAAATCAAAACTATGAGGAATCACAGCTCCCAATTTCAAACTAACTGCCTTCGGTATGGATTGCATCTCAATGTAAAGAAAACAAAAATTCTCACCACTGGACCAATAAACAACATTCTTATCAACGAAGAAAAGACTGAAGTTGTCAAGGACTTCATTCTTCTTGGACCAACTATCAACACTCATGGAAGCAGCAGTCAAGAAATCAAACAACATATTAGGAAAATCAGTTGCACAAGACCTTTTTAAAGTGTTGAAGAGCAAAGATGTCAGCTTGAGGACTAAGGTGCACCTGACCCAAGCCAATAATCTCATATGCATGTGAAAACTGGACAGTAAATAAGGAAGACCATAGAAGAATTGATACTTTTGAGTTATGGTGTTGGAGGAGAATATTGAAAGTGCCATGAGCTGCCCACAGAACCAACAGATCTGTGTTAGGAGAAGTGCAGCCAGAATGCTCCTTGGAGGTCAAGATGGCCAAACTTTGTCTCTCATACTTCAGACATATTGTCAGGAGGGATCAATCACTGGAGAAGGATTATCATGCTTGGTAAGGTGGAAGGTCAGAGAAAAAGAGGAAGACTTCCAGTGAGGTAGATTGGCCACGTGGCAGCATCAATGGGCTCAACCATGGCAACAATAGTGAGGTTGGCCCAGGATCAGGCAGTATTTTGTTCTGCTGTGCATAAGGTCGCTATGAGTCAGCACCAACTCTATGGCACCTAACAACAACAACAAACAGAGCTACAGTAATCAAAACAGTATGGTGCTCCAGAATAAGGGCAAACTTAAAGATCAAAAGGGCTAGAACTGTTCAGAGATAAGTCCACACATCTGTGGCCAATTTTCAACAAGTGTGGACAGTCCATCTGATGGGGAAACAACAGCCTCTTCAACAAAAGGTGTTGGGACAACTGAATCTCCACATGCGAAAGAATAGAGTTAGATCCCTACCTCACACCACACACACAACTCCTAACAGATCAAGGATGTATTTTAAGAGCTAAAAAGTAAAACAAAAACTCTGAGAAGATACAATACACCCAAAATTACACCGATGGTGCATCCCAGGATCCCTTTCTCCCATCACAGGTGGCCTTTCTTGGAAGCAGAGAGGAAGAGTGGGAGGTGCCGGGGGGGCCTCCCCTGAGCCACCCTCATGAAATAAGCTAGTGCCTCTTGAACTGTACAAGGTGCCTACGTGGCATTATCTTTGACACTGCTTTTTCAACCAAGACTTCATTCTTTTGTCAGTTTCTTCACACTCTGACCGGAAAAGGCAGCTTGAACTGCAGACAGTGTGACCAGGCTGGTAAGCACGTGATGGGCATCCTGAGGTGGGAATGATACCTTGTCTCGGGGAGTGTGCACTCTCTGAGTCCGCTTGGCTGACTCTGGAGATGAAAGTCTTTGACTAGTAGGGTGTAAGGAACACGGCTCTACCTTGGCCAGGCCAGCTCACACCGGAATGAAGCATGGTCTCCGCAGTCAAGCTGACAGCAGGCACGCCCTCATCTGCACCAACTTGGGAACCTGAAACACCTGCGCCAGGGGGTACTTGGCCACTTGGCATACCTGCTGAGCCCACTGCTACCCTGGCAGGCAGATCTGAGGATGGATGGGTAAGATCCCCACACATTGGGATGACGCTATCATGCTGGTAAAGTGCCTTCTTTTTTAAAAGGTGGCAGTGGTGCCAGATGCTGAAGACTCAAAGTCCATGCTGCCCGATCCTGTCCTGTCCTCACAGTCATCTGAGTGCTCTGGTCCACTGTTGCATCACTGGGCATGCTGAGTGCCTTCGAACTGAGGGAGGTACAGTGGGTGGAGTGTTGAGCTGCGAAGGGAAAAGTCAGCAGTTCAAACCCACTAGCCACTGTGCAGGAGAAAGACACGGTGTCTGCTTCCAGAAAGACTTCCAGCCTCAGAACCCCCACAGCGGCAGCTCTACTCTGTCCTATAGGGTCCCTGTGAGTTGGAATCAATTTGACAGCAGTGAGTTTGGGTCCCACTCAGGGGGCTTACCTCCCAGAGCTAACCAGACAATGAGGACTGTGGTCCAGAAGCAGGCAGCTCTGCTGACACCTCTCACTGGGGAGCAGAGGTAGGAGTGTGGACCCTTACCATCCCCTGATCTCAGGGACCATCAGCTCACCCCTTTGCTGGGATTCCGTACACTTCAGATGGTAATCCCATGCCTCATGTAGCTTTCCTGCCAGGAGGAAATGTACCAGCAGGGCCAAGTCTGCCGGCTGTGGTGTCTGGTGTGCGGGTCAGGGGAGCAGGATGGGAACAGGGCCCATCAAGGTAGAAAACAGGCCAGCCCCAGTTTGCTGTTGGATTGTGGTGATGTCTTTGTCTAATTTCCCCAGGTCCATTCAGGAGCATGGGGCCTTCCCTTCCAGGCACCGTGGCCACTCTGCAGACTAGAAGGTGGAGTGGTTGCCAGGTGCCAAGTCACTTCTGACTCATAGCAGCCCCCCATACAACATGAAACACCAGCTGGTCCTGCCCATCCTCATAATCATTGTTATGGCTCAGCCCACGGCTACATCCACTGTGTCCATCCATCTTGTTGGGGGTCTTCCTCTTTTTCTCTGACCCTCCACTTTACCAAGCATGATGTTCTTCTCCAGGGACTGGTCCCTCCTGGTAACATGTCCAATGTGAAAGAGACGAAGTCTGGCCCTCCTGGATTGTAAGGAACATTCTGGCTGCACTTCTTCCAAGATAGATTTCTTTATTCTTCTGGCAGTCTGACTTGTAAACCTTCACCCAATTCACAATTAAATAGATACCAAATAAACAAATTAAAGACTGTAATACCGGAGGGGAACGTTTAGACTATAATGTCAAGAGGGAAGGGGGAAAAAAAGAATATAAAATTGTAGTTTCAAATACTAACTGGGGACACATAAAAATGTACACAGACATACTTAATGGGAGTTGTATTTGGCTGCTGAACAGATACGGGTGCTTGTCTTTACTCAGCATGTCCCCCCCGTCCCCCCCACCTTAAATAGGAGGAGGAAAATCTTAAAGAAAAAAATGACCCAAACATTTAAACCAATGTTGATATCAATGGGCACTTTTTACTTTAAAAGCTAATATTTGCACCAATATTAGTCTTTGGCATTTAACTAATCCAGCAGCTGCTCCTTGGAAACCCTATATGCGGTCGCTGTGAGTTAGAACTGACTCAGAGGTATTTAACGACAACAAATTACTCAGCGCAAGGCAGCTCTGAAGGCTATTATCTGAGTACACGGGTATCACACACCATACAGACATACACTAGGTAAGCGCTAAGATGGAGGAACCCCGCCGGTACAGTGGTTACGTGCTCACTTGCTAATCCGAAAGTCATTGGTTCAAGCCCATCAGCTGCTCCACAGGAGAAAGATGAGGCCGTCTGCTTCCATAAACATTTACATCCTGGTGTGGAGCTGATGGATCAGCACTGGACTGTGAAACACAAGGTCGGCAGTTCAAACCCACCAGCTGCTCCTCAGAAACCCTATACAGGGTCCCTAGGAGTCAGAACCAACTCGAAGCACTTACCAACAACATACCCTAAGGAAGAGTTCTACCATGTCCTACAGGGTCACCATCGATCCGATGGCAGTGGGTTTAATGCACACAGACATATACGTGTGCATACACATCTGTTATACCTCCATATGAGCACACACTACATATGATCAAGATCCAATGATACTGAAGGAAGAAGTCCAAGGTGCACTGAAGGAATTGGCAAAGAACAAGGAATTGATGGAATAAAAATTGAAATCTTTCAAGAAAGTGAGGTGGTACAGGAGGCACTCATTCATCTCTGCCAAGAAATTTGGAAGACAACGCTCTAGCCGACTGATTGGAAGAAATCCATATTTGTGCCCATTCCAGAGAGAGGTGACCCAACAGAATGTGGAAATCAGACAATCTCTTTGATATCCCATGCAAGTAAAGTTTTACTAAAGGTAATACAGAAATGGCTACAATCATACATTGACAGAGAACTTCCAGAGGCTCAAGCTGGATTCCAAAGAAGACATGGAACGAGGGATATCATTGCTGATGTCTGATGGATTTTGGCTGAAAGCAGATAATGCAGAAAGATGTTTACCTGTGCTTTATTGACTACACAAAGGCTTTTGATTGTGTGGATCATGACAAACTATGGACAACATTGTGAAGTACGAGTACTCTCGAATACTTAATTGTGCTCATGAGGAATCTGTACATAGACCAACAGGCAGTTGTTCAAACAGAACATGGGAACACTGAATGGTTTAAAATTAAGAAAGGTGTGTGACAGGGTTGTATTCTTTCACCATACTTATTCAAACTGTATGCTCAGCAAATAATCTGAGAAGCTGGGTTATATGAAAAAAAACGTGGCATCAGGTTTGGAGGAAGACTCATTAACAACCTGCGATATGCAGATGATACAACCTTGCTTGCTGAAAGTGAAGAGGACTTAAAATATTTACTAATGAAGATCAAAAAGCATAAAAATGTATGGATTACATATCTCAATGTAAAGAAAACAAAAATCCTCACCACTGGACCAATAAACAACATTCTTATCAACGGAGAAAAGATTGAAGTTGTCAAGGACTTCATTCTTCTTGGATCAACTATCAACACTCATGGAAGCAGCAGTCAAGAAATCAAACAACATAATTGCATTAGGCAAATCTGTTGCACAAGACCTTTTTATAGTGTTGAAGAGCAAAGATGTCAGCTTGAGTACTAAGGTGTGCCTGACCCAAGCCATGGTATTTCCAATAACCTCATATGCATGTGAAAGCTGGACAGTGAATAAGGAAGACCATAGAAGAATTGATTCATTTGAGTTATGGTGTTGGAGGAGAATATTGAAAGTACCATGGGCTGCCCATAGAACCAACAGATCTGTGTTGGAAGAAGTGCAGCCAGAGTGCTCCTTGGAGCCCAGGATGGCCAAACTTCATCTCTCATATTTCCGACATATTGTCAGGTGGGACCAGTCGCTGGAGGAGTATATCATGTTTGGTAAGGTGGAAGGTCAGAGAAAAAGAGGAAGACCCCCAGCGAGATGGATTGGCAAAATGGCAGCATCAATGGGCTCAAGTGTGGCAACAATTGTGAGATTAGCCCAGGACTGGGCAGTATTTTGTTTTACTGTGCATAGGGTCACTATGAGTCAGTACTGACACAATGGCACCTAACAACAACAACAACAACATAAAGAAGGCAGTGAGTACAACTTAATTTTCAAATTTATGCACTAACCATTAATGCCAACAATGAACAAATTAAAAGCTTTTTAGCAACTTTTGCAGTCTGAAATTGATCAAATATGCATTCAATATGCATTGATAATTACTGGTGATTGGAATGTGAAAGTTGGAAACAAAGAGGAATAATCAGCGATTAGAAAATATGGCTTTGGCGAGAGAAACGATGTCAGACATTGCATGGTAGAATTTTGCTAGACAAACAAGCTATTTGTTGGAAATCCCTGTTTTCAGCAACAAGAATGGCAACTACACACATGGACCTCACTGGCTGGAATACACAGGAATCAAATCGACTACATCTGGGGAAAGAGACCATGGACAAGTTCACTATCATCAGTCAGAACACGGCCATGAGCCATCCATCGCTCCTATGTAAGTTCAGGTTGAAGCTGAAGAAAATGAAAACAAGCCCCCAAGAGCCATAGTGTGACCCTGAGTCTATGCCAGCTGTCATCTAGGGGGTCCTCAGTAAAACAACCTGAATTGTCCCCTTCCTCCCTGATGCTGGGCTTGGCTATAGGACCTGCTTTGACCAGCAGGACATTCATTAGGAAATGCACCCTAAGGAAAAGCCTGACACAGTCCTGCAAATGGGACCTGGCCACTGGAATCCAGTGGTCCACTCCTGCTGGTGAAAGGCTGTCGGTGGGGACCTGGGGGATGAGACGTGGGTAGAGCGAGAACCCACACAGAGAAGGGTCCAGCACCCAGAGAGCTCCCAGCTGAACATGTGGTCTCAGTGACACATGAAAACCGGAAGAGCCACACAGCCATCCAGACTCCTGAGAAATACAAAATCGTCATTGTACAAAGCCACCACCATGCATTGGGTCCTCTGTAGCTACACACCTACGTCCTCTGTAGCAACACACCTCTGGCTGTTTTGAGCTCATCTCTGTTTGCACGTGAAGTTATGACAACCCGGTTGTCGATGCCAACAGCCCCCTTCTGGTCTCATTCTTTTGGAAAAGAATGCCGGAAGCCAGGAAGTCCCAGTCTCTCACCACCTTCTGGACACGACAGCCTGAAGAACCAACACCATCATTCATCGGCAATTTGTGTTCCTTGAAGTTCAATGGTCCTGTTGTCACCCTGTGTTTCCATGCCCTTCATCATGGGCTTCAGATCTGTGGTGGAGCCGCCCAGGCCCTAAGGAGTGATGTCAAGAACCGGCGGGCCACTTCATTACAACCCAAAGTCAACAACCCTCACAAGTAGCCATTTGACTGGAGGAGTCGCAAGTGCTGCTCGCTGGTGGCGTCTGAGCTATTTAAAAATGCCAGATCTAATGGTCCCCTGTTCTGCTGACAGGGCTCTCACTGGGGGCAGGTGATTTAGTGGACAGAGTGGGGCCCCAGGGGGTAGAGAGCTGGGAAGTAGGCGTCCCTGTTAGGAGGCAACACAGTAATTCCTTGAGTGTCTGGCTATACCAGGCACGGTGTATGTACAGAGCTAGACACTGCCAGGACAGTGGGACTATTCTATAGGCTGCTGTCATGGCGGACTAATGGCATGACGCCTTTGTCAAGACCTGCAGAGCTGAAGATGAACATCGTGAACCCTGGCATCAACAATAGCACATCCAGGGGTCCAGGCTGGCTCACCAGTTACAATGACCATCCCTCCCTGTGGCTGTGAGATGCTGTAAATGACAGGAGATGCTGAGCACAGGGTGGGGAGACAGGGCTCAGGAGTACTCACCCAACTTTCCGCTCTGTTTTTCTGTCCATGTAAAACCACCACTGGACCAATAAACAACATTATCAACGGAGAAAAGATTGAAGTTTCAAAGACTTCCTTCTTCTTGGATCAACTATCAACACTCATGAAAGCAGCAGTCAAGAAATCAAACAACGTATTGCATTAGGCAAATCTGCTGCACAAGAGCTTTTTAAAGTGTTGAAGGGCAAAGATGTCAGCTTGAGGACTAAGGTGTGCCTGACTCAAGCCATGGTATTTCCAATAACCTCATATGCATGTGAAAGTTGGACAGTGAATAAGGAAAGCTGTAGAGGAAGAATTGAGGCTTTTAAGTTATGGTGTTAGAGGAGAATATTGAAAGTACCATGGACTGCCAAAGGAACCAACAGATCTGTGTAGGAAGAAGTGCAGTCAGAGTGCTCCTTGGAGGCCAAGATGGCCCAACTTCGTCTCTCATACTTTGGACATATTGTCAGGAGGGACCAGTCACTGGAGAAGGATATCATGTTGGGTAAGGTGGAGGGTCAGAGAAAAAGAGGAAGATCCCCAATGAGATGGATTGGCACAGTGGCAGCATCGATGGACTCAAGCGTGGCAACAGTAGTGAGGTTGGCTCAGGATCGGACACTGTTTTGTTCTGCTGTGCTTAAGGTCACTGTGAGTCGGTACCGACTCGATGGCACCTAACAACAACAACAACAACAACTCGCAGCTATTGAGTCGACTCCCACTCATGGGACAGAGGTGTTGTTTTTTGGTGCCATCAGGTAGGTACATGGGACAGAGTAGAACTGTTTTATTTCCAAGGCTGCAAAACTTTACAGAAGCAGACAAGCTGCCACAATTTTCTCTGGCGGAATGGACAGTGACAACCTTTCGGTCAGCAGCCTACAGCTTAACTCACTGTGCCACCAGGGCCCCTTGTGAGAAGTTCTGTGAGTTGGGACTGTTTCCCCAAGCGATGGTGGTTACAGTTCTTGCCTGCTCTCTGGGAGCCCATGAGGCCTCACCTCCCAGGACTTTGGGGGCAGGACAGGGACTTGGGTGGGAGGGGACAGTCAGTCAAGAGCCCATACCAACATCAAGCTGTGTAGTGGGCTCAGACTAGGAGGTTATGCTGGTGGTGGTCAGAAACAATTTGACTGGCTCCATCGTGAAGGAAGACCCAGTGAGATGTGCTCCTAGACCACTCACAGGTGTGAGAGCAAGATAGGGTTCAGTGCCATCCAGAGTTTTCCATGGGTAATGTTGGGGCGGGGAGGGTGGGGCTCTTACAAGCCAAGGGTCCTCCACACAAAAGCCCAACAGAAGTGAGTTGAATGGTATCCCCCCAAAAAACAGTATGTCTAAGTCCTGACCCC
Source organism: Chrysochloris asiatica (assembly GCF_000296735.1). Classification (NCBI taxonomy): domain Eukaryota; kingdom Metazoa; phylum Chordata; class Mammalia; order Afrosoricida; family Chrysochloridae; genus Chrysochloris; species Chrysochloris asiatica. The sequence goes on along the minus strand of NW_006408555.1, from coordinate 2,382,516 downwards.
TAGAATGTAGAAACAGGGTCTAGATGTAGAAACAGGGTTTCTGTGATGCAGTTGAGATGAGTTCATCCCGGATGTCACATGGGCTGTCATAGATTGCTAAGGACTGGATCCCAACATAAAGCGATCTCACGTCACAGAGAAGAGCCCCACGGTGCGTTCTAGGCTGCCATCTGATGGATGTAGACCACCAGCTATCTCTCCTGCAGAACTGCTGGGTAGTTTTGAAATGCCAACCTCTTGACCATTTAGCCACCCGGGGTGCAATGGCTGTTGTTCTTTTAGTGCCATTGAGTTGGTTAAGACTCATAGCCACCCTGTGTAGGGTTTCCTAAGAGTTGGTGGGTTGTGGTTTACAGTCCAGTGCTGATCCCACAGCACTACACCAGAAGTCTGGGCACTATGCTAAGTGTCCTTATAATGGAGAAGCCACACCTAGGGGAGATGACCACGTGAAGACAGAGACTTGTAATTTCTTGGAATGCCACCCTAAGATTTATATGGACTGTGCATAAAAACGTATTTATATTTGTTTTATGTGCAAGTTACAAATCGTGGAACCCTGTTTCCAGTAGGTGATTGTTGGTTACAGGGTCCGGCTTTTCATACATACTTTAACAGAAGCACTGCAGAGGAGACGCTGGGAGCAGTCCTGTGGGATGCGCCAAGTGAAATCAGAAACAGATCTTAAATCAAAACTAGCAAAAGTGCATGTCAATGGCTGGATCAAAACCAAGCCAGCCAACAAAACGTTTTCAACGTTTAAAAATGGGAATGAGAATTGTGGTAGATGAGCGTGAGGGACGTACGTAACAACACTGAACTGCGCACCTGAAGATGGTTGAAATGGCAGGTGATGTGCTGACCACATAGGATTCAGGAGTCCTAGTGGGGCTCTGGGTTAAGCACTGATGCCAACTGCAAAGTCAGTGGTTCAAATCCACCAGCTGCCCCAAGATTTACAGACTCAGAAACCCTATGGTGCAGTGCTAACCTGTCCTACAAGGTTTCTTTGAGTCAGGGTTGACTCGAGATGGCAATGGGTTGCGTTGGGTTTTATATACGATATTCCATAACAATTTTCTATTTTTCAAAAAAACGTTTGCATGAGGTAACCTATGGCGTGACATCCAAGCAAAAGATACTTTTGGATACTCTTAACAAATGATCTTTTCTAAGTGCAAAGTGAAAAGAAATTTTTGTCCATTTAAATTTTCACAAAACAAACATCACGATTTTTATACGGCGGACATCACAGCTTTGTGTGTTTAAAATTGCATTTTTCAGGCTGGCTGCTTCATTACTGAATAGTTGCCATATTTCCCCAAAGTTTAAATAATTTCTACTTGGCATTCCCTTTATGTTGCTATGTCTATCTGTTAAGATTTTCTATCAGCGCACATCTGAATGAGTTAGAAGTTAGTTTGGCATGGTAACGTGAAAACATATTGGTCCAAAACAATGACCAACTTTGCATTCATCATTATTTCTTTTCTTTAAAAAAAAAAAGACTTAGAAAGAAACTCTGAAATGTTTTCACATAAACCTACCAGAGAAAAATGATTTACTGAGCAAGGTCTCTCATTCCTTCTTGAATCACATAAATTAAGTGCTGTAAAAGCTAAAAAGTGGTGTGTGAGAGCTGGGATTTCAGGAATTCCTGACATTCCCCAGGAAATCAGATTGTTTGTTCCCCTGGACTGGACTGCTAACCACAAGGTAGGAGGTTCAAATCCACCAGCTGCTCCTCAGAAACTGGACCAGGTAGCTAGGAGTTGGAACCTACTCGTCGGTACTTACTAACAACAACAAGGCCTGTGAGGAGCATGGAGTCCATGAGTCAGAGGGAGGGGTGGGTGAGCATGCGGAGACGGACAAGAAAACAGTTCTCATTCCCAGGGGCTCTGCAGGAATGACCACAGGACTTAAAGGTGTGAGACGAGGCAGACATTTGGGCTTCTTACTGGTTTTCAATCCTGTCCTCAACGGTCAGCTCATGGATGTCATCATGAACATGGGGATGGGGGACCTCAAGGGCGTGGTCAGCTGCTGTGAGAGGGGAGACTGCCTGGCACGCTGCCTGGCTATGCAGGTGGTCCTGCCTTCTCCAAAAGACACATAGGCTGGGCATGGGCAGAGTGGGAAGTGGGTGGCCCACTCTCTGCCCCTCAGTCCAACTTGGCCTGGGCTGGGCAGCAACAGCTTCCCAAGCTACGTCTGCTGAGGCCCCTGAGCGGGATGGAAGTGAAGCCCTACATAAACACATGGTATTTTTCTTTGAGACTTATGAGTGCTTATCCATGTCATAAATTGTCACCTACTTACACTGAGGGATTCCAGGCCTGTGTTTGCAGGGAGGTCTCTGGCTCGGGGTCCTTGTCAGCTTCCAGGGCACAGAGGAGCGATGTCCACACAGGGACCACTAAAAACACAAGGTCCAGCCTAGAACTCATCCATTCACTCACTCACTCACTCACTCACTCACTCACTCACTCACTCACTCACGTACTGGTCCACTCGCTCGTCCATTCCTCCACTTGTTCACTCACTGTCTCATTCATTCATTCACTC
>NW_006408555.1:2339057-2379728 GCF_000296735.1 Chrysochloris asiatica | reverse complement strand
TCATTCATTTATCCACTTGCTCATTCATTCAGCCACTCATTCATTCATTCACTCAGTCATTCACTCATTCCTTCACTCACTCTCTCACTCACTCATTCACTCACTCTACCGTTCATTCATTTAGTCACTCTCCCCACTCACTCACTCGTTCATTCACTCACTCATTGTTTTACTCACTCACTTACTGGCCCCACCACCCACTGGCTCCTTCCTGTGCCTCTCAGCTTCCCAGTGGCAGAGCAGACGCTCCTGGTTGCCCACATGTAAAGAGCACACAGTGCAGAGCACGGGCAGACACGCAACACTACTGTCGCTGTCTGGAGACATACACCGTGTGTAGGAGAGGCTGGGCTGTCTGGGATTTGCTGCAGAGGAAGGGCACAGTTGGCATGCATGGCTGTCGAGGCAGGAAACCGTCAAACAGACGCACTCTCACTGGGGGCATGAGAAATCACGATGCTGAATGGCAGTGGGGATGAAGCCTGGTTCAAAGTCCGAAACTGCCATTACACTGCTGGGGAGGGACTTGGGAATGGGATCCCTGGTGGCACAAAGGTTAAGCACTTGGCTGTTAACTGACAGGTCAGTGGTTCGAACTCATCCAGACACTCCTCAGGAGACGTACCTGGTGGTCAGTGTAAGACACGCAATGGGGCGGCTCTAATACACAGGGTCACTCTGAGTCCAACTGGGCCATGCAGCGCCCACTACCACCAACAGCACAACCTCTCTGTGTGTCTGCTTTCTCCTCTGTGTGGTGGGGGTAACCATAGGAGCTGTGGGAACTGAATGCATTCCTGGGCATCTAACATGCAGCGGGTGCTTGGTAGGATCATTGCCTAGATGACAACACTGAGGGTCAGGGGACTGGGTCAGGACTGAGAGACTTGTGGCTGGGTGGAAATGGCCGGTGAGGGAAGTCCTGTCCCGTAAGAGATGCCAACCCTCCTCTCCCCGCTGCCTGGGTCCTTCAGGAATGGCCTTGGCCCTGGCATGGACACCATTGGGTGAACTCGAGACCTGGAAATCAACAACAAGCTTCGGAACCCACTTCTGCTTCCCCTCAGGGGGTTCCTATTGTTCTCCAGCTCTAAACACAGTCATCAAGTCCCCCAACAAGCACCCCTGAGTCCTGGAACCCTGTCCCCCACAATTGGGAATCTGACTATCACCCACATGTGGTCTCTGTGGTTACTGGCCGTGAGCAGCGTGAGGCTGGTCCCTGGCACCCAGCTTGGCTCACAGAACCCAGTGCTCACTCCTGAAACTCTTGTTAAATAAACCAGTGAGTGAGGTGGTTCAGGGACCCTCATGCCAACTGTGTGTCACAATCATCCGGGAGCTTTTGCGGGGGCTGTCCAGACCCCATCTGAGGAGCGCTGGGAGCTCTGTAGAATAAACACTGGATTGCTAACTACAAGGTTGGCAGTTCAAACCAGTATACAGGGTTGCTATGAGTCAGAATTGACTCAACAACACCTAGCAACAACAGACCCCACCCAGAAGAGAATTAAGGGCTAACAACTGTGACGGTCCCCAGGTGCTTCTAAGCACATGACAGACAAGAGTCAGTGGGCTAGTCCAAGCTGAGTCCAGAGAAGATCTTCCCAGAGCCGTATGGTACACAGTCACAGAGCTGGGACCCTGTCCCCATATCCGAGTCTCACATCTCACAGAGCTCTCAGACAGATGTCGTCAGAGAAACCGAGAGCTGCAAAGGCCCTCACCAGGCAGGAAAATAGAAATTCTAATAGAGGTAGATTGATGCCCACCGACAGATGATGGATAAACAGATGAGATTCATCCATGCAATGGAAGACGACTCAGCCAGTAGGAAAAATGAAGCCTTGAATGGGGGATGAACTTTGAGAACATTGTGCAGAATGTTGTGGATGGAATTGTTTCCCATAGAAGTATGGGTCAACTTGATTCTCAGCACGACGGGATTCTCCTCTACTTTGTGATTTGATGTGATTATCCTGTGTTGAAATCCTCACTTCTGTGAGGTTAATGAAGCTGGATTAGAGGCAGCTACATTCATAAAACAGGATGCGATCTTCAGCAGAGGGCTGCATCTTGAATCAGTGTCTTTTGAAACACAAAAGGGATTAAACAGGCAAGCAGAGAGAGAGGAACCCATTACCACCAAGAAAGAAGAGCATCCTAGACTGATGCAGAGACATGGAGATGTCCAAGGGTGCAGATGATGAAGAGAGACAAGGACCTTCCCCCCCAGAGCCAACAGAGAGAAAGCTGCTCTCCCCCTAGACGTGGCGCCCTGAATTTGGACTTCTAGTCTCCTAAACTGTGAGACAATGAATTCCTGTTTGTGAAAACCACCTCCTTTGTGTATTTCTATGATAGCAGCAATAGAAAACAGACTCAGTGAGTGAAATACGTCAGACACAAAAGGGCAGCTGTCACATGATCCCAATGACAGGAAATGCCCAGAATGGACAACTTGGTACACAAAATGCAGACAGGTGTTGCCAGGAGCTGGGAGAGATGAAGTTGGGGGTGACAGAATGTTCTGGAAGTTGAGAGAGGTGGTACACACATAGTAAATGTAACCCTCAATTTGAAAAAGAGACAGTACGGTCTGGGAGGATTCGAGACCGCAGCCGGTGGGTCCATGAGGCTGTTGGGTGCGTAGTTAGTGGGAGCTGGGGAGACAGTGAGGAGGTGGCCGCGGCAGCTGGGCTGGCGAGAAGCAGGGGGTACGGCTCAGAACACTCATGCTTGGAGTAACAGGAAGTCTGAGGGGGCTGTAAATCAGGCCCCTGTAAGTGGGTTTCTTGTACTAAGCATAGCAAGGTGGGTTGGTAAACCTGTGTGTGAGGATTCATCTCCAGAGCAGCCCGGCCTGCCAGGGGGCAGGCGAGAGGAGGGGCATGTATGGGTCTTTAATTTGACACCAGTCTCAACCTGAAAATTATTCAACAGAAAAGTGAAGTTTCAACATTTTAGCAAAAATCGAGCTGGATGGAGCAGGTACTCAACCAGAGCCCAAGGGGTCCAGAAACAGAAAACATACACAAGGCAAATTTCTTGCATGGTCGGGGTGACTGAGGGAGTATTTCCTCTTCTGGGGCCCAACACAGGCCAGAGTTGCTGCTGCAACTGACCAGCAGTGGTCAGGAGGGTGGGAGGGGTCCGAGCTGGCTGGCCCTGCTCCACCCACGCCAGCTTCAAGAAGTCTGGGTGCTGGCCTTCCATTCTGGCACCCCTCCTGCTGAATCCTGAGCGTTTTAAGGTGACAACACTCAGAGATTGAGCCCCTTATTTCTGGACCCCAGTCAGCAGGGAACAGACTCCTGGAGTTGATAGAACCTCTACCCCAACCCAGTGTTTCCTTCCCAAACCCCCAAAGGCGGTAAATCTGTGACTGAGCGCGATCTGCAAACGATCTCTTTCATCAATATTTTCACAAGACAGCTGTGAATGGCAAACCTGCCCTTGGGTGTCTGGTGAGCTTAGTGTAAAACGTGAAGCTGCCCTACTAAAGCAGGGCCCATGTAGCCCAGTCTCCACATTATTCCAAACAAAGCGATACTGTCCGGCCACCATACAGGACTTCAGGAATTATTCCACGCCTTCACTCGAGTTTCTGAAACACCATGAAGCGGATGTCCAACCTACAGAAACAGATATCTAGACCACCTATTGCCTACTATCTCATTTCCCTCACACCTCCCAGCCTCCCTCTGTCTTATTTTCCCAACAGCCCTCCTCCCCCCCCACAAAAACCATGCTTTCTGTTCCTCTTCCTACTCCTGTTTTACAATCCACAAAGCTCTGCAACCAAGCGTTCCCAGACAAACCCCTCCTTAGACATGAGGGAAGGGGAGAAACCAGGGGAGGGAAAAAAGGAGAAAAACCTCTGAAGTGGGTTGGGGGGTAGGGTGCCGCATTATGGAAACACACACAGAGTAATCATTTTGGTTCCAGGGGAACGTGTGTGCACACACAACCCCTACCTGGAGAGGAGCAAACAATATGCTGATGTTTGCGGCAAAAAAACAAATGTATCTCAAGCTTTGGCAAGAGGACTTTTCAATGACCACAGAGGAAACAAAGCCCCTAACCATTAATCTAAACATCTCTTCTCTTTTTTCATAATAATCACCTGTCGTGTATGAATTGCCAAGTTGTATTTAAGACATCTGTACCCTTGCCAGGACAATACCTCTGTCCTTTATGACTATTTGTGGTTTTGACCCTTGAGGCAACTGTATTCATTTTCAGGAAAGAAATCTACAAGACTTAGACCAGCTCTTGGGCTAAACGCAAACTCAGTTTATGCAGGTCCTGTGTTTCCAAGGGGAGCAAGGGGGGGGGGGGGGGGCGACGCTGAATTCCTAACATCTGTGGGCCCACAGGAGAATTAATTCTTCAGGAAAAGGCCCCTGCTCTAATTAGATTTCACTTGGCTTATTAGTAAATCTCATTCACTGCCTTAATGAGAAACAAAAGTCATGTGATAAAAGTCATAAGCCATAAAACACTAACTAAATTTATACAGCCAAGGACCTGAAATTTTCCTTCCATATCAGCAAAACTGCCAGTCCACAGTGGAAACAGGAATTGCTATAAATGGCTTCAGATCGTGGCATGGGGACCTCTTTATATTCAAGATGCCGTTTATTCTACCGGGAGCACCGGTACAATGGAGACATTGAAACTGCTAGACCCGGGCCCAAAGCTTGGCTGATTGCAGTAATGATAGTACGTGGCTAAGACTTCTGGAGGACTTCCTCTATGCCCGGCTGTTCTAACCACCTTAAATGTATTAACTCGTTGAACTCCATCCCTGTTTACAGAGGGAGAAACTGAGGGTCCACTCGAAATAGAAGCCCTGGTGTGGTGCTGAAGAATATGCATTGGACTGCAAGGTCAATTTCAACCACAAGGTCAGTGGTTCAAACCTACCAACCTCTCCTTATAAACCCTATACAGGGTCACTTTGAGCCTGAACGATTCAATGGCAGTTTAACAACAATTCTAGAAGTAAGCAGTGGTGGAGAGATACACCCTGTGAACCAAGGTAACTCCACCTGCTCTCCTCACACCTGGAAACCCAGGGCAGTGAGGCTACTGGATCATTCAAACTAGTGGTCAACAGGAAGAGGAAGAAAGTACCCCGCCTGGGTTGCATGTTGGGGTCTCTGCAATGTCATATGCAGCATGCACAAACAATTTGTCATTTGGCCACCTCATTTTGGTGGGTGTTGTCGTGGTAATTTATTTGGAATTTCATCAAAGGAGGTTTTCATGTCTCTCAAAGGAGGGCATGGGATTCGGTGCATGAAATGGAATTCTACTACTCAACAATACGTGTTATGTGGCAAGTTCACGTTGCCCGGTGCCAAGCCCCTGTGGACAGTGAGAGGGGAGGTGGTGTTGGTGGTGGTGGTTCTGTGACATGGAGTCCATACCAACTCATAGGGACCTCCATAGGGTTTTTTGAGGACGCAAATTTTTTCAGAAGCAGAAAGCCTCATCATTCTCCCTCGGATCAGATGGTAGATTCAAACAACTGACTTTGCAGTTAGCAGCCCAGCTCCCAATCCACTATGTTACCAGGGCTTGTAATTACCCTGCAGCTGAGGACTGACCTGTTGAAGTTCTAACTCCTGCATTCATGAACGTGGCCTGGTTAGGAACTAGAGTCCTCACAGATGTTATCGGTCAGGCACACGGGAGGTCATGGTGGAGGAGTTGTTGTTGTTAAGTACTGTGGAGTCGGTTCCGACTCACAACGACCCTGCACAGGGTTTCCAAGGCTGTAAATCTCTACAGGAGCAGAAAGCTTCATCTTTCTTCCACAGAACAGCTGGTAGTTTCAAACTGCTGACTTTAAGGTTAGCAGCCCGATTCATAGCCACTACTCTACCAGAGCTCCTTATGGTGGAGTACGGTGGGTCCTAATCCTATATAACTGGTGTCCTTATAAAAGACGAGGAGAGACTCAGAGGCGAGGAGTCAGAACATCACGTAATGCTGCGGCGATAAACCAACAGTCCCTGGAGCCACCAGAAGCTGTTTCCTCAGAACCATGAGAAGAATCATCACGGCCCACACCCTGGTCTCTGCCTCCCAGTCGCCACACCTGTGAGACAGTGGACTTCCGTTCCTATGAACGAGAAATTCTGTGGTTGTGGTACAAACAGTTCAATGCACAGAGGAGGACTGTTGGTAGTTCGCGCTCACCCCAGAGGTGGTTTGGAAGAAAACCCGAGTGATCTACTTCCGGAAAAGCAGCCAATGATAACAATCCTACAGTCATAATCAGCTAGACAGCAGCTGGTGTTGACGTCTTCATTGTCTGGATGGAAATTGGTATTTATAATAAAGGCAGGGGCACCTCTCTCCTAATACACCAAGACAATGAATAAGGAAGGCCTGTGAACTAGGAGGTTGGCAAAAAAATATTGAAGATGCCATGGACTTTCAGGAAAATGAGCAAATCTCTCTTGGAAGAAGGAAGGAGAGTCAGAAAGCTTCTTAGAGACAAGAATGGTGAGACTTCATCTCACGTACTTTGAACCTTACCAGGAGGGACCAGAGCCTGGATGAAGACATCATGCTTGGTAAAGTGGAGGGTCAGTGAAAAAGAGGAAGACTCCCAATGAGATGGCCAGACATAGTAGCTGCAACAAGGGTTCAAACACAATCACAAGTAAGAAGATGGCGCAGGACCAGGTAATGTCTCCTTGTCGCTATGAGTTGGAAGGGACTCCACGACACCAAGGCCAGTAACACAGTTACCAGCAGAGGGCGCTCCCTAAGACCAGCCCCCTGGGATAACACTGAGAGGTAGACGTTCAGAAATAGGATGGAATGCAAGGAGCTGCCCAGAATACACTGTCCTTAGAATTTAGTCGGCTTGGATGAACAAGGAATGGCCTTCCAGGCAAGAAGGGTGATGCCTCTGATCCCTGAGAAGGTCACCCTGCCAGGTCTGGGGGTTCTAATGGATGAGTGGGGGGCAAATGTTCCAAAAAGAACAACACATCCACATCATGATCATCCTTCAGGGCCACGAAGGGAGGTAGAACCCACTCCCACATCCCTCCAACACAAAGAGCCATGATAGCTTCACGGGAACATTCTTCAGAGACTAGAAACATGGAGTCGCAAGAGGGGCTCTGGGAAATGGAAGTCTCTAGAACTTCAGCTGACTAGATCCAGGGCTCTCGGATTGCCACAGATGTTTTGTGTTTGTCCTCTCCAACCACAGGCAGATATCCACCCCACAAGAGCAACTCAACAGATGGCCTGGAAAACGAGGCTGAGTGGGGTGCCCAAGCAGGGTGGTCATCTGTGTGACCAGAAAAAAGACCAGAGCTGACCCCCTCTAGCCCCAAGTGGCCCCTTCCATACTCCCCTCCTTCCTCAGCCCAGATGGCTGCCATGTTCCCCAGGAAACTGTATCATCACCCCACCCATACCCAATGGCGCCCCCTCTGGCCCCTAGCTCACTAAAGTCCTCTAGTAAGCCATAGGTGCTCACAGCCTGCAAAGTCAGGCCTCCAACTTTGTCCCTAAAATCTCTTCACTTCGTTCAGTCACAAAGACCCATCAAGAAGACATGAGACATGTGTCCAAGATGGCTTCAAAAAGTTCACTGAAAAGGGGAATGAAAGATAATACTTTTTTTTTTTTTTTTGCAAACCTTTTGAAATCTCTTCCTATATGGTGGTTATTAGGTACCATTGGCTCGAGTCTGACTCACAGCGACCCTTGTGACAGGCTTCAAAAGGCTCATGGGGAAATGGTATGAAAAGATAATGGGATTTTTCCTTAAATTTTAAAGATTCCTCATAGAACTGTCCCATAGGGTTTCTAGCGCTGTCATCTTTACGACAGTGTAATATCAGGTCTTTCTCCAGAGGAGATGCAGGAGGAATCTGACCCTCCAACCCTGACACCAGGACCAGCCACACGGGAGCCCTAGGCAAAAGGGAAAAAAACCAGGAACGTGGATTGGGCTGTACGTAAGATTTTGATATTTCATTTGTTGGGGGGAGGGGGGAGTTTTTTGCATTTGTTTTGATGTTTTTCAACATTGTATGAAAATCCTGATCTTGGTGATGGCAGTCCACATCATGAATTCACAGAGAGTTTCAAACACTCGGGCCTGAACCTCCCTGGGTTACTGCTATTTGGGAAACGTGCCCCTAACTTCACTGGTTCCAAGGGCCCTTTCCACATCTGCTTTCCCAGAGGAAGCAGCAGAAGCTTGGAGAGGTTGAGGGGCGGCCTAAGACCACCCCCCCAGCCCAGCCCTGTTGAATGGCCAACTTCGCTCCAGGTGGCCGAGAGACCCTGTCCTGCACACCGCCTGCTGCCACCACCTGATGAATCTGGAGGAGAAAGCGTAACGGCTCTGGCCCCAGGTTCTGCAGCTTTGTTCTCTGTCTGGAGCAGGCGCACCAGCTCTGGTCAGGAAATCATCATCATCATCATCATCATCATCATCACCATCATCATCATCATCACCATCATCACCATCACCATCATCACCATCATCCCACCGAGAAGAGGCGGGAACTCTCAGGCTGGAGCTGTCCCTGGGCTGAGTCCAGGAAAGTCACACTGAGTGCCCCTTCTGTGGCCCCGTACCAGCCCGCCAGGCATTTTGAGGCAATGACATAAGAGACCACCCCAGAAAGGGATAACAAGTGACTAAGCAGGCAGCAGGGGTTGGGACAGGCTTGGAGGAGGTAGGTACAGCCCCTCCTAGGCAGGGTCGGAAATAGTATATTGAAGAATAAAACCCATCTCTCCTTATGGCGGGGGGGGGGTAGCTCTGAACCCTGCCCGGGGTGCCAGCCCTAGACAGGCTCCTCCTACATATTAACACTAAGGGTCCCTAGTGGTCCGACAGTTAAGCACCTGATGGCTAACCAAAAGGTAGACAGTTCAAATCCACGCAGCTGTTTGTGGAAGAAAAGGCTGTTAATCTGCTCAAATAAAAACGGAGTGTTTCTACTCCATCACCATGAGTCACACAACATCGACAACACATCACAGGAATCCCTGGGACACACAAAGGGCTCAGCTCCAGACCACTGCAATAAAGGAAACACCACGTTGAAGTGTGGCTTGTGCATGTTTCAGTTTCCCAGGGATCGGAAAGTGATGTCGACGCTCTGCTGCAGTCTCTGAAGTGTGCACAAGTACGGTAAACTAGTCTGAAATCTGTGACAAAGACCAACATGGGGCACAGAGGCACCGATCCAGCCAACAGACGTGCTCGATGCAGGGTTACCACAGAACTCAGTGTGTAAAATGACCCACATCTACCAGGCACAGGAAAGCAGAGTGCAAGAAAAGGAGCTTTGCCTACCTCTCATTGGAACCTCTCGACAAAGTACCCTGCAAGGCGGGTGCTACTGTGTGTCCCCATTGCTCAGATGAGAAGACTGAGGCTAAGAGATGATGAACTAAAGGGGGCCGGGGGCAGACCTGGATTGGCTGAGCACAGGGGTAGAAGTACCGTCTGAGGGCATCCCATCCTCTACCCATGGCCAACACAAGTAAAGGTATGCATGCTCCCCAAACCTGTCTCCAGAGACCAGTTACCCCAAGTCCCCCATTCCTGGCCATGGCCTTGTGTTTCAAAACATAATCCCATGGGCCTCCCTCTGCCCCTCACCCATACCCACATATCGCCCCCCAATCAACTTCCAACTCCAGACGATCTGAAATACCTGAGGGGCTGGGTCTACACCCCCAAGCTTGCACCCCTCCTGCCTGAACGGATGAAATCCAAGATGGACAACCGCCACAAGAGAGAACAGTGTGTACTGGGAGGGCGGGGGTGGGCGGGTGCTGAGTATTTCAGACAAGGCTGACTTGGGATTGGCTGGGACTGTTCTCTGGATCATCTAGCTAGCAGCTCATGCCAAGCACTTATCAATTACCCATCAGCCAGCAGGGACCCGTATTCTTGTGCCAACAAGCTCATACCAGCCCCAGAGCGTGCCGGTGATTCCTTTCCAGGAGTCTAAGACGAAGGCTTCTACCAGAAGCCCGTTTCCTGCTCAGACCAGGTGGAAAATCTGCTGACAGTTCGCCAAAGGTCAAACCTAGTTTAATTGTATACCCTTTTGTGAAGAATGTTCCCTAAAAGAAAAAAAACAAACTCATGTTTCTTTCCAACTTTTCAGAAGTTAATTCATGTGGAAGAAAAAAAGGAAAGAAAAAAAAAAAGATTAGGATAAAATTTCAAATATTGAATTCAAATGCAGGATTAATGACTTTTATTTTTAAGCCCAAGAGGCTGTCTGGAATGTAGGACATTTGGGGAGTCGTGGAGAGCAGACTTAACCAGATGCGTTTGTGTTTTGGACCAAGTCAGCAGAAACGTAGCACCTTGAAAGACTATAACCACGTCTGCTTCATGCAAACACTTTCCCTTTCCGAGAGAACGCGCCGTCCAAAACAAAGTCCGGGCCATCCACTTCAAGGCAAAGACTAAACACTTTATAAATGTAAATGAAAGTAGACGATGAACGTAAACGGGTATTAAAAACGCCCTATACTCTTAGCTCCTTCTCCCCCACCTCCTGCTCACTCTGCAAATACACACACACACACACACACACACAGAGGGAGCCCTGATTGATCAATGGCTAAGTACTCGGCCGCTAAGCAAAAGGTAGGTGGTTCAAATCCACTAGACACTCTGAGGGAGTAAAGGCCTAGGGGTCTGCCCCTGTAAACAGGACAGCCTGGGAAACCCTGTAGGTCAGTTCTACTCTACGACATGCGGTCATTGAGTCTAAATCAACTCTAGGGCAGTAGGTGTGTGTTTGGGGGGTGGTGGGGGGGGAGTCTAAGGAGCCCTCATGGTATAGTACCTAAGCACCATGGCTCACTAAAGGTTGGGTGGTAGTTCGTATCCACCCAGGATACGTATCCATCCATAAAAATGACACCCTAAGAAACCCTATGGGGAAGTCCTACTCCGTCCCAGGGAGTCACTGTGAGTGGGAAGCCAGTCAGGGCACGCAACATGACACATACACGGGCCAGAAGAGCAGAAACGAATGATGGAGTTCAAAGAAGACAAACAGACTCTCTGTTAATTCTTCATCTCTCTGGAGTTTCTCTGTGACATGATTAAGTAACGGGTGAGGTCCCCCAGGTTCTGGAGAGTCCACCAAGTCCTGAGGAATCTCACACAGGGCCCGGCTGGGGAACTTTCCAGCCCAGAGTGGTTTGGATGACTGAAGAGGCGTCTGACTGATGTATCGTCCCACCCTCTGTCCGAGGGCAAGTAGGCCAACTGGACAAACGTGGAAGAGAAAGAGTTCTGACCTCTGTTTTGCATAGTAGTAACAACTAAGGAGTCCCATGGCTCCAGAGAATTGGAGAACACTTCGTATTGTAAGACAGGGCCACTAAGGCCAAACGGTTGGGTTTCAAATGATTTCATGGCTTCCAATCCAGACAATTCCTATTTTCTAGAAGAGTGGATGAGAATTACATCTATGAAAATGCAACATCCCAAGACTATAGCTCTTACTTCCTTTCAAATGGAAATGACAACCCTTTCTAAGCCACCCTTCAAGCCAGGAACTGAACACACCCCTGTGGCTTAACTTAGGGGTACACAACAGACAGGCCTAGAAGGTGAACAGCAACACTAGGGAGGGTCCCTTTCCTTAGGACAACGAACCAGAGAGGATGGAAAGGGCAGCACGTGACAAGGACCAGCTCAGAAGGCAGGAAGGAGGAGGAATGATGATAAGAAGCCAGAAAGCCAGGGAGGAAGTGGGAAGACTTCTGTTACACTACAACCATTGAGAGGGGACAAAATGTGTGTGAGTTGTTGAATGGAAAACGAATTCGCTCTGTAAATATTCACTCAAATCACAATGAAAAGTTAAAAAGAGAAGGAAGCCGATGTCCCTACCAAGGTGAAAACTGAGGAGGAGACTGAATTAGCCTTCATGGAAGTTCACCTGGAAAAGGCCAGGCAGTTTCTACCCAACATTTAAACACTCAGTCCACAGTTAGAGCTGAGTTCCAATCCAAAAGCAAACACTTACTGGCTGTGTGAGGTTGGGCCAGCCATTCACCCTCTCTGATTCTATGCTTCTTCATCTATAAAATTGAAACAGAAATACTTTCTTGACCCATGGACCTTTTCCACTGATTGTTTTGAAGATGGGATGAGGCAATGTACAAGGGTAAGTCAGAAAGTATTGCTGCAAAATCACAGAAACTGTTACGACACAAAAGCACCAAAATGTAAATCAGTTGTTTCTCAACAAATCCTCCATCGAGGTCTATCCACTTCAAAAGGTGGTGTCTCCCTCTCTAACACCTCCCTGAAGAATTCTGCGTTCTTCAATTAACACCACATCACAACGACAGTCTGGCCATCCTCAAGGAACTCAAAATTGTGCGGTTTTTCAGTGTTCTTTGATTTGGGGAACAAAACGATGTCTGAAGGGGATAAGATCAGGGCTGTGGGGTGGATGGGGTAAAGTTTCCCAAGGAAATTCTCCCAGGTCGGACCTTGCTAACCTCAAAGAATGTGCAGACGCATTATCGTGATAGAAAACAATTCCTCAGCACAACTTTCCTGGCCTTTTTCTCACCAATGAGGTTTCCAATAAACTGTTTCTTACAGATAAGCCCCATAATCCTCCTGGGTCCTTCAAGAACACCAATCAAGACCAGCCCTTTGTAATCTCAGCAACAGTCTCCTAACTTTCTGAGTTGGCCTCTCTGCTTTGAATTTACTAGGCTCAGCAGATCCCTTGGAAGCCGCTGTCTGGATTGGACCTTTCTTTTGAAGGCAACTTAAGACAAGTGCGTTCCTGAGAGAACTTGTCTACAGCCACCCCGTGAGCACAGAGACACATGTAAAACCCTTTTGTGTGGAATAAACCTGTGCGTGGAAGAACACAGAGCCCCAATACCAGTACTTTTTGACTGACCACAGCATGTAATTGCCGTTGGCCCAGAAGGAGCCCTGGGTGAGCGGTTCTCATGGCTGCCATATTGCTTACACTCGAAGATATAGTCATCAAGTGTCTTAAGTCATCTGTTCACTAAGAACTTTTATCACAAGGTGCATTTTAGTTAGAGAAGCACTCGGATGGGAGAGCAAACAAAAATGTGTCTCTGAACATTGAGAAAATGTGATCTTTCCACTTGACTTTGTATTTAGGGGAACACACAACTTGCTGGTATGCACACACGACAGTGATAGGGGTGAGAGCTCTGGAGCGTGGGCTTGGACCCCCTCCTGCACACACACACACATGCACACACATGTACGCATGCACACTCGCTCACACACACACACACAGATGCACCATCTTCACAGTCAGAGTTGCTGTTACTGCAGCAGGCAGAGAAAGGGGACAAGAACAGAAGAGGCAGAGCTGTCTCCCCACAGTGGCTCCCCTGCCAAGGAAGAGCCTGAACCGGAACCTCTGACGGCCCATTCTCAGCTCCCTCTACATGCCCAGAAGGTCCCTATTTAGCAAAAGAGGTTTCTGATTGGCTGCTAACCAAAAGATGAGCAATGCAAAGGGTCCCACCAACAAAAGAAAGGCCATGAAATCTACAACTATAACTTCGCAGCCACAGAAAATCCCAGGGAGTGCTCTCTGACAAATGTGGGGTTCCCTTGACTTGAAACTAACTCAGTGGCAATGGGTGTGCCCTAAAAAGACAAGGAACACATGGCTGAACCCCAACAGTAACCAACGTAATAGAACAAATACCTTTATTAATGGGTTTTACTCTATTAAACCATAAGTTGTTCAGAAATGAAGTGTTGCCCTTTTTATGAAATTAAACTGCTTTTCCCTGAGCCAGCGGCATGAAGGGGACGCATAGAGCTCATGAGTCCAGGCGAGTTACCAGGGAACAGTCAGAAACTAGACAGGCCCGCTAGTGTAAGTTACTGGGGAGATGTTGAATTGGGTCTCATGGTGAGTGTCCTCGTACTTTGTCATGGTACAGCTACTCTTTAGCCTAAGTTCCCAGCATGAGTAACTCCATCCACCAAACAGGGTCTAAAAGGCCCTTTCCACTGCCAAGGAACATAGAATAAGGTTGATCCTATGGAGAAACAGCACAGACCGGGGGCTACGGAGAACCAACACAGACCGGGGGGCTACTGAGAACCAGCAGAGACGGGGGGCTGCAGCATCTGAAGTCACTTTTCATAAGCAGAAAGACGACCACCACAAGCTGCCAGGCAGATGTGGGGAAGACAAAGCTCTGTGGAAATCAATTCAGAGCCCAAGCTTCTCAAGCTATCACTTGGAAAGGCTCATAACGAAATGCAAAGAACTTTTCAAAGATGGTCCATCAAGGTTTTTTAAAACAAGATATCCAGACACAGGGAGCAGGCAGTTCAAGGATGAACTGAGCCAGAAGTAGCCTTCCTCCATTGGTTAGATGTTCAGCGGCTAATTCAAAGTTGATGGTTCAAACCCACTAGTTAGATGTTCTGCGGAGGAAAACCTTGAAGATCTGCTATTCCCTAAAGACTGCAGCCAAGAAAATGGTATGAGGCCATTCTACTCTTGTCACCTGGGTCATTAAGAGCCAGAGAGGCAGAATCAACTCAGCAGTGCCCAATGACAACGTCTCGTGACAGCAGACCATCATGAGGTGAGGGAGGAGGGTGGAGAGTCGCCATCGGAACCCAATGATGATAAGGAGTGGGCATGTATTTTTCAGTGTGCACTCAGCCATTCTCAGTTTTCTGAGTTAGGATCAGACCATGCTAGGAAAATTCCAGAAGGGAGAGATCCTATAGGACTAACAAAACTCACCATCGATGGGTGTAACTGTCCTTGGAGATTGGATCCTAGGATAATTTGGGGATACCTGAGTGGGTTTTATCCTTGCTGGTATACTCTGAAGTTGCTGGCTGGGATTGGCATGGGCAAGGATTCCGTTGAGTTTGCATAAGGTGAGGACATGCCTGCTCCAATGTTGGGTTGAAGATTCAGAGTAAAATGAGTAAGAATGAAACCTAGGCTGGGCTCAAAGAAACTCCAAATCACATGCCAAAAACCAACAGTTAACCATCTTCCATCTACGGCAGGAATCAGATGATGTCACTCGAAAACAATCCAAGGCCCAGCCCCGAAGGGTGGCATTGTTAGGGGCTGCCTCCTCATGTCTGTGGAATCCTCACAATCATTGCTATGCTTGAGCCCACGGTTGCAGCCACCATGTTAACCCATCTTGTTGGGGTCTTCCTCTTTTACGCTGACCAAGCAGGGTGTCCTTCTCCAGAGACTGGTCCCTCCCAAAAACACATTTCAAGTCTGTGGGATGAAGTCTCATCATTTGCGGATAGTCTCCAAGGATGATTCTGGCTGTACTTCCAACCGAGTTTTGTCCGTCATTTTGGCAGCCCACGGTATATTCAATACTCTTCTGACAACACCATCCCTCAAAAGCATCAGCTCCTTGTTGGTCTTCCCTAGCCATCATCCAGAGTCCTGGTGTGGCGCTGTGGGCTAACGCAGCAGACTGCAACGTCATTTGAACTAAAAGGTCAGTGGTTCAAGCTCACCAGTTGTTCCTTGGAAACCCTATACAGGGTCACTATGGGTCAGAATTGACTCCATAGCACTTAACAACAACATTCATCCAGCTTTCACATGCATATGAGGCAACTAAAAATGCCAAGTCTTGGGTCAGGCACACCTAAACCATCAAGGTGACCTCTTTGTGTTTTTTAACACTTTCTGTAAGAGGTCTTCTGCAGCACATTTGCTGCTTCCATGGGTGGTGATCGCAGATCCAAGTAAAATGGCATCTTTGACAATCCAGCATGAGGCCAACAAGCATGCACTGAATGAGCGGGGAGTTCGCTTCCTCGAAGGGCTGCAGACACCCGGGGCTGGGCTTCCAGGGGCAGCATCCTCACAGGTGGCTACCGACAGGACTGCAGGGAGGGATCCCTGGCCTGCCCAGATGCTCTTCAGCCTCAGGGTGGGTCATGGGAGTTGGAATCAGTCAGGATGCTGCAGGCTACCGACCTTCAATCTGCCATGATTCCAGGAAAAAATACCACAAAATACCCATTCCCATCCCTTTATTACCTGAAGGAGATGTCAGCTGGAAGAACTGTTGGCACCCAGTGACCAAATGGGGCCAAGTCGTCCATCAGCAGAGGGGACAGGTCACACGTGGCTGTGGGTGGGCATGGGGGTCCAGCCCTCTACAGGGTGGGGAGTAGAGGGACCAAGTGATGGCCACGGCTG
The DNA here is from genome assembly GCF_000296735.1 of Chrysochloris asiatica. Lineage (NCBI taxonomy): Eukaryota > Metazoa > Chordata > Mammalia > Afrosoricida > Chrysochloridae > Chrysochloris > Chrysochloris asiatica. Next base: position 2,363,466 of record NW_006408555.1, on the reverse strand, counting down.
CTGAAGCAGCTCAGAGCTCTGATGTCACTGCAGTGAGTGGGCCTCCCTGAAGCAGGAAGTAAACCGTTTCCAGGTGTGGTGTTTGTGGCCTGGGTTCATAGGGACCTTCCAAGAGCCTGACCCTCCCCAACACTGGGCGGTATGCAATGCCAACGGGACCCCACCACAAGCCAGAAACGCCCCAGGAGTTGTGACTGCCACCAAATTGGCCCTGACCAGGGGTCAGTAACCCATCAGCAAGGGGGGCACTGGCCGACTTGTGTTTACTCACTGACTGGCAGTGACTAGTCCCATGTTTTCACCATATCAATGATTCTGCGGCTAGGTGGGTCCAGCTGGCCGTGGTCTCTCTCCCAACCCCACAACATCCTCTGACAGACTCAAAGCCTCTTCAAATCTGCTGTCCCTGTCAGGGACCCAGTCAGCAAGGTAAGCAGGGGCTGACGTGTGCTTACTTACTCATCTGGAGTGAACAGTTACACATGGGTTGTGAAACTGTTTCCTACATGTGAGTAAATACGCACATGCCAGTCCCTGCTTATCTTGTTGACTGGATACTCCAGCTCTGGTCTCAATTTGTGGCACCCCATTCACAAGGGAACAAAATGCTGCCAGCCCCACATCACCCTCGTGATTGGTTGGGGTTTGCACTACTGAGGTCCGAAGGGTTTTCGTGGGCCGATTTTTGGAAGAAGATCATCAAGACCTCTCTTCCTAGTCTCTTAGTCTGGACGCTCCACTGAAACCTGTTTAGCACCCTAGCCACAGGAAAGCCCCCACTGACAGGTGGGGGCTGCTCATGAGAAGCACTGGCCGGGAGTAGAGCCTGGGTGAAACACATGGAAGGTGAGAATTCTACCTCAGAACCGTCACTGACCCCAACCAAAACCCAGCTAGCTAAAGAAAAGGGAACTTAGAGGAATATTGCATAGTTGGGAGACCAGAGGGTAGGACTGGAGACTGAAATGTCTGGAGTAAGTCCCCGGATCTTGCCACATGGAATAGGGAGCTTCCCCAGCCATGGCCTCCAGCCCCACCAAGAAAGGATCCATGATGCCATGACCAGAAACCAAAGCACCAGTGGACCGAGGTGCGCCTGACCCAAGCATGGTGATTTCAACCACCTCATATGCATGCCAAAGCCGGACAATGAAGAGTAAGACCAAAGAAGAATTGAGGTCTTTGAATTACGGTGTTGGTACAGAATATGGACTATACCACAGTCTGCCAGAATTATGAACAGACCTCTCTTGGCAGTCAGAATGTCCCTGAGAAGTGAGGACGGCGAGACTTCGTCCCATCTACTTTGGACACGTGATCGAGAGGGACCAGTCCCTGGAGAAGGACATCATCATGCTTGTTAAAGTGAGGGTCAGAGAAAAGGAGGAAGACCCCAGTGAGGTGGACTGATGCCATGGCCGCAGCAATGGGCTTGGACACAGCAGTGACAATGAGAATGGTGCAGACTGCCCAGTGCTCTGTTCTGTTACGCATGAGCTGCTACGAATCGGAACCAGTTTGACGTCACCTAACAGCATGCCAGGGGCCCCAGGAGATAACAGAACCTGTATTTTGCTCTCCAAAGTCCCTGGGGCCCAGGCTTTCTCTCTCCTTCCTAAGCCCTCTGTCTGTCCCATATGATTCAATTCCATCCCTGAGTTCCAGCCACTGGAGGGACAGGTAGGGAGAGCAGGCATGCTTCCCTCCCTTCCTGGGTGCATCTGCCCCTCTGCTCACATCACACCGGCCAGGGCAGAGGGGTCAGGATTCGAACCCAGAGCGTGTGCTCACAGCTGTAAGCTGACTGGGCATGGGTGTCATTCCCAGGATGGAGCCGCTTTCCCCAGGGGGAAGCAAGAGAAGGGGGTGTCATGTGGTGTGAGCCCCCACTAGCAAGCCTTTTCTTTCAGACCTGTCCCAACAAGTGGTGGCCCTGAACCTAGCTTTCTACCAGAGCCCTCTAGGGTGCCTGTAAAAATGCCACCAGATTCTGAGCCCACAGATTCCCCCTGGGAGGCCGGTCTTGGAGGCAGTTTGTCTTGGTCAGCCTCTCGGGGCCTTGGTTTTCTCATCTGTGAAATGGGAGTGTGGTCACTGAGGTGAGTTCACACGACGCTGCATGAGGCAAGCGTTTGACCATGTGGATGCCAGCAAGTACCACTCTGGTCAGAAAGCAAGTGCACTCACCTCAGGAAAAGGCCCCTGGCTGGGCTCTGGTGATGGCCCAGGGTCCGATCGTCCTGGCATCTCATCCCGAGCACCCTGAGTTGCTTGTGAGCTAGCTCATTTTTGCAATTGCAAATGTGTAGGCTTGCAACCCAGGCTCCACAGGAAGGCCCTGCTGCCCACCCTGTCCTAGCTCCCGGAGGGTTAATCCCGGGCCCCCTTGGAGCTGGGTGGATCTATGCCCCCCTCACCCCCCTAGCCCTTTATCATCTCACATTTCCCACTGAGTTACGAGCTGGGCAATCAGAGAAGATAGGTGCTGTCTGTACTGTGCCCCGCAGCTGTGAAACGTTTATTTACTTTTCCCCGGCCACGGAATGGCTGTAATTTCGATGTACAGATTGCTGCTACGCTGCCTGGTGCAAACCCGCTTAAACACTTCCACATTGCGCTGGGGGCTGGGGCAGGGTGCTGAGAGGAAAGTGTCCTGGGGATCCGCGCTGTCACCTCCAACGTGGCAATCTGTGATGGAGAAAGCGAGCCCACAGGCATCTGTGGTGTGAGGACCAGGGCTGGCCCCCACCATCGCTGCCTCTGCCTCAGCTCAAGCCTCGGAGTTCCCTAATTCCCGCGCCAAACGGGCGTAATTACCACTTAAGTTGTCAAATGGCATCCAGATGGCCTTCCCCTTCACACCGGCAGTTTAATGAGCTGTCGGGCATGACCTCTGCAGAGGGTCCTCCACCTGCACTGGCGGAGCTCTGAAACTGGAGCCCACAATTAGATCTCATAATGAGCACGGGGCGTGCCCAGCCTTGAACTCTGTGCTCACTTCCAGGGGTGCCCAGTAAGTCACCCCACGCCTCCAACAAATGGCATGTGTCCCACCACAAATGGAGGACCCCCCGGAGCACAGCTCCCCAGGACTGCCTGGGGAGATCAGACAGGCTCCGGACTGCGTCCCAGGCTGTTTCAGGAGGTGAGCTCTTGTAAATCGGAGTCTCGGAGGCATAGGAGCCTGCCAGCCCAAAGACAGCCCAGCAGAGAAATCTCTTCTCTAAGGCCACCTCCATCAGCACCATCAGGGAACACGACCACCACCATCACATTACTGCTCCTGAGCTGCATGTTCAGTAACCCACACCCATGGTCTCATTTGTCCCCTCGGGGGGTAGACGGTGATTGTGCCCACTCCACAGATGAGGAAACTGAGGAGCAGAGATGGTCAACAACGTAATGAAAATCACACAGTGCTGGGGCCCAATTCCAAACAGGGGCAAACTGGTGTCTGTTTGCTCCCCTGGCTCTACAGATGAGATGGAAGGAACCTGGGGGTGGAGAGGTGGGGGCCGAACAGACTGAGTTTTTAAGTCCCAAAGTCACTCTTCCTTCTGCAAGTGTGAGTGTGCATGATGGGTATGAATGTGTGCATTATGAGTTCACATAAATGAGCAAATGTGAGTGCGCACATTGTGCTTATATAAATGAACACAGGTGAGTGCAAACATTGTGCTTACATAAATGAACATGGGTGAGTATGTGTATTGAATATGCATGTGTCTGTGTGTGTTCATATGCACAGGTGTTTATGCAAATGAACAAAGGTAAGTGTGCACTTATATATGTGTATTTGTGTGTTCACATATATGAACAAGGGGGAGTGTGCACAATGTGTGTGCATGCATGTTTGTGTACTCACTTAAATGAACTAGCATGAGCGTGCATTGCGTGTGCACATGTGTGAGCACTTGTGAGCCTTGTGAAGTGAGTTGGTGCACATATGCTCATGTACAATGATGTCTGTGTAAATATGTGTGCGTTACTGTGTGCGCCTCTAGAAGTCTGCACACTGATGTGTGAATGTGCATGTATGTACACCTGTGTCTCTGTGGGTGTGAGCACTGATGTCTGAATGTGCACATAAGTATACATATATCTGTGAGTGTGAATGTATGTATACATGTGTCTCTGAGTGTGAGCTCGGTGTCTGAATGTGCACATATGTACACATGTGTCTGTGAGTGTGAGTAATGATGTCTGAATGTGTGTGTGTGTACATGTGTGTGTCTGAGTGTGAGCACCAATGTCTGAATGTGCACATATGTATATGTGTGTCTGTGAGTGTGAGCACCAATGTCTGAATGTGCACATATGTATATGTGTGTGTCTGTGAATGTGGGAACCAATGTCCGAATGTGCACATATGTACACGTGTCTGTGAGTGTGAGCACTGGTGTCTGAACGTGTGTGTGTACACGTGTGTGCATCAGTAAGCATGTGTGATGCAGGAGGGGCTTTAGAAAGTTCATGGAAAAGTGGAAAGGAAAGGTAATGGAATTTTTCCATGAACTTTTGAAACCCCTTCATATGCGTGTAAGTCTATGTGTGTGTTCACTTGTGTGCATGTGTGTACATGTGCCATGTTGTGTGTGTGCACACATATGCTTGTGTGCTATGTATGTGTGTATTCCTCTGTGGGTCCTGTTGGCCAGACCACCAGATCTCACATTATTGCCCCCCACCCGCTTTCAGGGAGACAGCAACCAGTAAACACCAAACCAGCTCTGAGCTGAACACCAGGCTTGTGGCCAGCGGAAGCCTAGCACTGAGGGGCTACATGGGGATTCCCTGTTCGTAAAAGAGACTGGGCCCACCTCTTGCTCCTCTGACCTCCCTTCCCACATGGGGGTGGAGTGCGGAACCTGTTGATGCTGCTCTCCAGAAGAGAGAGAGAGGCAGGAGACCTGCACGGAACCTCCCTGCCCTGGGATTCCAGATTCTGTGTAGGAAGAGGCTGCTCACTGGGGCCCCTCGGGCTGACTCCAGACTCAGCCTTTCCACCACCTCCACCGTGGGAAAGGCCAGCAGAAGACAGGCATGTTCAAGCCCAGCCCACCACCTATCACCCCAACGGAGGAGCCCCTCTGAGCTCTGGTCTTTCTGTGCTTAAGAGAAAGCCATTGGTTGGGGCTAACTGCTCGGAGCAGTTAAGCAAGTCAGTCTCCCTAGGCTGGCTTCTCAGAGACAGTCTGGCTGTCTTTCTTCTAAGACCAGTTTGCCCCCTTTCTGGATAGTCCACAGTCCACGTGTGCCCAGCATGCTCTCCCACAGCCCAGTCTGAATTCATCAATTTGTTGCACCTTCCTTTTCATCTCAAATGCTTCCGATGACAAGATCATCACCATTATTATCCCCATTTGACACATGAGGAAACTGAGGCAGATAGAGCACAATAATCCCAGGATTAATTGGGGTTTCACGATTTGGGCTTTCTGGATTCCAGAAGACACCAAAGAAATTGAGTCTTTGGATCATGGCCAACATTTAAGACGTCCCAGTGGAAATGGAATGAGTCCTAAAGACGAGCCCAGGAGGAAGAAGGAAGCGCTCACGGTGTCTGCTTTCACCTCCAGGGCTGCTTGGTCCATGTGGTCACCTGGTTTCTGGGGTCCTCAGGAACTCTGCCACCAGGTTTGTGTCTGAATCTCACTGTAGACAATGACCATTGACCCTGGTCACTTTGTCTGTGTGTGGCTCTCAGCAGGGCAGCTTGGGTTTTCTCCTACAACCGAGTCATGAACACCTCCAGTCAGTAGATGAGCAGACTGAGGTTCTGAACGGCAACCAGGGAGGCACAGCCCTGAACTTGACCCCAGCCTGTGTCATGTTAGGGCCAGCCCAGAGCTGCCAGAATGGCCTTTCCCCACATTTGCCAAAGCAGAAGAAACAACCTTCAAGCCCCAGGGTGGTGCAGACAGTTCAGAACTCCACTACCATACAGAAGACTGGCAGTTCTAACCTACAGAGGTGTCTTGGAAGAAAAGTCTGGCAAACTGCTTCGGGGAGGCCACAGCCTTGAAAAGCCTGTGGAGCACAGAAATACTCTGCCTACAAGGGCTGCCATGATTTGGAATTGACCTGATGGCAAACAGCCAACACGGCACATGTGCCCATCCTAAATCTATTTTATACATGTGGGACATGCGATGGTCTCCTTCTGTGTCTGGCTTATTTCTCTCAGTATCAAGTTTCTAAGGATGTGACTTCACCCCTCTTTGGAGCTGAGTACCTAGGAATCTGAGCACGTTAACATGAGCCAGGCCTGGGAGACCTCACCCCCCAGAGAATCAGAGGAGCAGCCCATTTTGCCCACTCAGGCTCAGCCTGAGCATCTTCCAGTAGCTGGTGTGGACAGGGTGGGGGTGAGCATGAGGGCCAGCCGGGGCTGAGTCCGGCTCCCAGCACACCACTGTCGCCTGCACAAGAATGGGCGGAAACAGCCAGAATTCACCCTCGCCCTTGGCCTGTAGTGGCCAGTCCAGCTGTGAGGCGCAGGCTCCGCATGGGGCAGCCAGCAAGGACCGTGCAGGGGGCCTGGGAAACAAAACACGGCCCCCCCAGCGGCCAAAGCGGAGAGCAATCACTGCTGGAAACTGCCAGCTCATCACGGCCTTGGAAAGGCTCGGCTGCTACACAGGACACATCCTGCTGGACCAAGATAAGCGAGGATCCCCAGGTTCCCACCAGCCAGGGCCCTCCGGGAATAAAGGGCTGGCAGAGAGCATGAACAGACAGGGGACCCGTGCCAGAACCAGGCTGGGCCAGCTGGGAGGCCCCACCCCTCACCCTTCACCCACTTTGGGCCTAAGCAGCAGTGTGCAGGGCCACAGAGGGGAGCCAGTCCCTTCTCCCCTCACACTGACTGCGCCTCTCTTTGCCTGTCTCCCCACCTGCAAAGTGGGGCTGCTCGGTGTTCTGGACCAGCCGGGCCTGTGTACAGAGAAGGACCTCACAGCAGTGTCTCAGAAGTACACACCTCGTCTTCCATGTACAAGACCTGGGTTTGATTCCCGGCCAGCACATAGCACGCACCGCCACCGCCATCTGTGCGTGGAGGCTGCCGCGGTGCTCTGATGCTGAACACGTGTCAGACAAGTTTCCAGACTAACAAAGGTCTGGTGGTGACCCCTCTGTATGCTTCGGCCACTTGGGGGGGGGGGACACTTTCATCTCAAAATTCCTTTTCTGCGTGAGAAACGGGTAGCCACTCATCTGAAATGAACACATCATACCTCAGTTCCCCAAGGTCTGGAGACGACCGAGCAAGGAAGGAGCGATGAGATCAATGTTCCTAAAAACTAAGACACTGTTTCCATCCCAGTGATGTCCGAAAGCCTTTCAGCATTCTAGGACAGAACCCAAAAACAACAGCAAAAAAAACCTACGGCCATTAGTCAATTCCCACCCCCAGCGACCCCAGCAGACAAAGCAGGGACGACCGCCCCACAGGGTTTCCAAGGCTGTTGGCTGCCAACAGCTTTCTCCCAGAGAGCGGCCGATGGCGTCAACCTTCCAGTTAGACTAGCACTTGACCCAGTGTGTCACCAGGGTTCCTTCTGAGAAGAGCGGGGGAGGGGGTGCAGGGTAGATGGAGCATAGGGTGAACCTAAGACAACAGGGGTGGCCGAGCTTGCCTGGGCATGGTGGACACTAGCGGGTAGACCAGGCGCCTGGCTAACAAGTGGGTTGGGAATATCTATTGCATTGGATGAATGTTATGCAAGGGTTTCGGGGACTGGGCTCCTTGTACCTTAACTTTAACGACAGGCTGTGTCTCACTGATACGGGCTTGCTGGTGGGCATCCCTTTTTCAGAGCATACCCTTTGCCCTGTCATGCCGTTCCTGAGCAGAGTTTTCCAAGCCATGCATTTGACAACTGGTTTTCAGGAGAGGGTTGTGGTGAGAGCACTGCTGACTCATTGGGATGGGGTGGGGGGTGAGTTCATCAGGGGGCCAGCTGGCCCTGGACACTTGTTATAGGTTGAATTTTGTCTCACACACACACACACTACACACTGCCCGCACCACCACCACCACCCCACCGAGCTACGTGCCAACTTTGCTGGGTCATGGTCCTTTACTGTGTGATCGGATGGAATTACTTTTCCATTCTGTAACGGGTTGATCCTCTGGGTTGTGGGCCTTGCCTCTGAGATGTTCATGCAACCTACAGGATCAGATTGTAACTGGTGCCGGTCTCTTCTGAGTTATAAAAAAGGTTACACAAGTGAAGAGAGATCGGAGATACCTACTGCCACCTAGACAGAAGAGCCGGGAGCAGGACATGTCCTTGGACCTGGGATCTCAGGGCTGCTAAGCTTCTAGACCCAGGGGACGACTGATGACATGACACACAGACCTCTCTAAGGAAACAAGGGCCTTCCTCTGTAACTGTGGGCTGACACACAGAAAAAACCTTCCCCTCAAACTGGCACTCTGCATGTGGCCTTCCAGCCTCCTAAATGGTGAAGGAGCTCTGGTAGTGTAGTGGTTATGAATCGGGCTGCGAGCCACAAGGTCAGCAGTTCGAAACTACCAGCGGTTCCGCAGGAGAAAGATGAGGCTTTCTGCTCCCGTAAAGATTTACAGCCTCGGAAACCCTGTCCAGGGTCGTTCTGAGTCGGAACCAACTCCACAACCCATAACAACAACAACAACAAATGGTGTAAGAAAACAATTGTTTGTTAAAGTCACCCCCCTTGTGGAATTGCTGCCGGAAGAGCACTAGAGAACTCAGACAATACTCCTCAGCAGCCCCCTCCTCCTTGCTGCACACAGGGGACCGGGACCCAGGAAGGGCTCAACTGAAGTCTCTACTTCTCAGGCTGTGGGCTGTTGAGCAGCTATGTACAGCCCACTCAGTAAGCAGAAAATACTGCAGTCCCTCCTTTCTCCCATTTTACAGATGGTGAGGCTGAGGCTGACAGAGGTGTGTTGCTAGGATGCTGCTGCCTCATATTCTTCCTGCAGACCAGGCTCTCTGTATAAGCACGTTCCTCACTCGGCTGGTCTTCACAACAGCCCTGGTAGGACCCTGTGCTGCCCCGTCCCCCCAGAACACATGGACTCGTTGACTCAGTGTCTGGTTCATGATTCTGATATGTGGGCATGGGTGTGAACACAGGCTGCCTGAAGGCTCTCCAGGGCTCCTACCTGTGTCCCCAGGACATGGAGGCTTCACTGAAGCTTCCCAACATCCCCCGCCCCCCATCGTGCCTGTACCCAAGGTCAAGTGGAGGCTCCTAGCCAGAGCCCTCTCAGTCCAGGGCTTTGGGAGGTTCAAACAGTGACACACACACTCCACTACCAACTTTAAGGTTGGCCACTCAAACCTACCCTGAGGTACCTCAGAAGAAAGTCCTGGTGATCTGCTCTTTAACAGTCAAAGCCTCTGAAAAGTGTACAGAGCAGTTCTACTCTGCACATGTCAGGGCACCATGAGTCAGATTCAATAAAAACTTACAACAGCTTAGACCACGGAATGTGAGAGGCAGACACAGAGTTGGGGTGTTGGGGAACAGGGCATGTCCCACAGCAACAGAAAAGTGCAAGGGGAAGTCCAGGACCCTCCCCGGAAGCCCATCTCCACATCCCTGTTCACGTCACACAGTAGAAGGCACTGCCCCTACAAGCCCTCCACCATCCCCAGCCATGAGGCAGGCACTGGGGGGACACAAGTGTGGAGTGTGAACCCCCTCTGACACTCTTACCATCAGTGTGACTCCGGGCAAGTCAAACCCCTCAATTTCCCAGGTCTTGAAAACCCTGTCTGCAAAACCAGCGTCCCAAACAGGCCCACCTCAAGAGGGGTTCTGGCCAAGGATCCTCATCCCCTCTTTGTCCAAGTTGGAAATGCACTCACATGTCTTCTTTTTACCAAAACAAGTGAAATACTCAGAACTTGAAGAGCTCAGCATCTTGACTAGAATTACCTGATGGTGCCCCACAGCCACGACCAAGGGCTCTGAGAGGGGTCATGTTAGAAGGTCCCAGACAGAGTGGAAGACAATGTGCATAACAGCTCAATATCATTTACAAAAAGACCATGCTTGCTGATCAGCTAGTGACTGATAGATCCCCAAGATGGAGGTCCTTCATCATCCTTCAGGTCTGGATCTGAACTCATACTGTGGCTTGATTTTTCACCCAATCTGTAGCTAGGTCTATAGGGGCACAACAGCGCCAGTGAGGGACACGCACCACATAATGACCAGTCCATTCAAGATCAAAGGGTAGCATGATCACCCAAGGACAAAATTCAGAAGGGGAAGGAGGAGAACTGGAAACAAAACTCACAAGGATGAAGTGAGATCATTGATATTCCACAGCCAACACTGTAACCATTATAATGAAACAAAGTGAGCGATTTGTTAAATGTAGAACTGATGATCTGCTCTGTAAACCTTCACTCAATTCAAAAAAGCAGTTTTAAAAAACAGCATCTCATCAGAAAGGTTTTTGTAAAACCAAGTCTCTTCATCTTGGGATCCTGATGCCACCAGAACCCAGTGGCTGTGCTGTGGAGCACGGACCCACCAGCCCCACCCAGCCCTCCTCAATGGCAGGCTCTCATTAGGATCTCATTAGGATGGGTAATAAACCTGACTGGAAACTTCTAGCCTCCTTTGCAGTTATTCACTGTGTGTGATTGGGAAAACTACAGAACTCACTATTTGGGTGAGAGGGAAGCAGCTTCCAGGGAAGGAATGGGACAGGCCCTGAAAAGCAGAGGGTGTTTGAGGGACAGCAGGTGTGAGCCCGACTAGAAGGTGGGGCCACGTGCCAAGGAGCAGGGTGAGGACAATGCAGGCTCCGGTGTGGTATTCTTATTACACATGACCATGCCATTACGTCTGCTGATGACAATAACACACTGATTAAGTGCCAAACTATATGTGGAATCCTGGTGTGACATTGTGGGCTAATGCACTGGACTGCAAAGTCATTTGAACTATAAGATCGATGGTTCAAGCTCACCAGTCGCTCCTTGGAAACCCTATACAGGGTCGCTATAGGTTGGAACCAACTCAACAGCACTTAACAACAACAACAACAATATGTGGTACTGTAGAGTCCTGGTGTGGCGCTGTGGGCTAATCATGTGCCTGAATGCAAAGCCGACTGAATTGTAAGGTCGGCGGTTCAAGCTCAACAGCTGCTCCTTGGAAACCCTATACAGGGTCACTATGGGTCAGAACCAATTTGATAGCACTTAACAACAGCAACAATCTGTGGTACTGTAGGATAAGCACTGGATTGCTAGCCACAAGGCTGGTGGTTCAAACCCAACAGTCATTCCTTAGAAACCCTATACAACGTCACTACGAGTTGGAACCAACTCCGTGACCCTAAACAGCAACTACATGGTGCTTAAGGGTCCTATGAAGCGAAGCGTTCAAGAGTCACGGTGTTTCAATCGTGTCTGAGAAAGCTGGGGACTGAATAAGGAAGACTGTAGAAGAAGCGATGTGTTTGTGTTCCGGGGCTGACAGAGAATATGGAATGGATTGCCAGAGGAATGAATAAATCTCTCTTGGCAGAAGTACAGCCAGAATGCGCCTTAGAAGTGACTTCACCTCACGTATTTGGCCATGTCAGCAGGACGGACCAGTCCTGGGCGAAGGACATCATGCTTGGTAATATAGCAGGTCAGCACAAAAAGAGGAAGACCCCCAATGAGATGGATTGACCCAGTGGCGGCAAAAGTGGGCTCAAACACAACAATGACTTAGGGATGTCCCGTTGTACGTGGAGTTAGCATGAGTTCGAATCGACTCGATGGGACCTAATGACAACAGTGCTCCCAGTCCCTGACTCATCCTCACTTTCTCATCCCAGGGTGACATGCATGTGACATGCATGTTGCTGTGATTCTAGAAGACATACCACCCATTTTTCAAATGCTAGCTGGATCCCCTACAGTGGACACATTTCAGTGGAGAAAACGGCCTGATGGTCTACTTCTGGAACACAGCCAATGAAAACGCTATGGAGTATGGAGTCCAACAAACAGAACACGGCCTAATGAGGACTGAGCACGCTCCCCACTATGAGGCGGAGCAGGATCAGGAAAGCTTCACTTTGTGACGCATGAAGCCACTGTGAGTCCGAGCCACTTGGTGACAATAAACCACTAGAACATTCTAGGAACCTCACACATACCACCTCAACCCCTAAAACCGCCTATGAGTTAGGTCCTATGACCCATTATAACCTCCATTATACAGATGGCAAAACTGAGGCCCCAGGAAATAATAAGGTGACGTTCTCCGGAACATTCAATATGATGTATCAGAGCTTGGCTCTGGAGGTCCCATAGCCGTGGATCGTAGCTGCCATACCATGCTGCCTTCCACACCTTGTGAGCATTATCAGGAAGTCTGGTAACAAAGAATATCAGACATCGGGAACCCCAGCGTCTGTAATACTGAGACTAGAAGACTATCAGACATCGGGAACCCCAGCCTCCGTAATGCTGAGACTAGAAGAATATCAGATCTCGGGAACCCCACCCTCCGTAATGCTGAGACTAGAAGAATATCAGATCTCGGGAACCCCACCCTCCATAATGCTGAGACTAGAAGAATATCAGATCTCGGGAACCCCACCCTCCATAATGCTGAGACCCAACGAACTAGATGGTGCCTAGCTACCATGACCAACTGCTCTGATAGGGTGGGAGAAAAACGAGGCACAAAACTCAAAATCCTACAAAAAGACTAGGCTTACTGGTCTGCCAGACACTGCTAGAACCGCAAAGACTGTGGCCCTTAGTCACCCTTCAAGTCTGAAAATGTACCCCCACATACTGATGGCTCAGTTTTCATCCAAACAGCAGACAGTTCTACACAGGGAACACCAGCAGTAGGGAGACAGGCAAGACTGAGAATAATCACATGTCTGAGATTTTAAATGAGCACAATGAAGGGCAGCGTTTACCTGAGGACATCGTTCAGAGACGTTACACGGTGGGGGTTGCAATCACGACCATGAAACTAAATGGATGGAAAACTGATGTGCTCTGTAAACCTTCACCCAATTCACAACGAAAGTTCAAACAAAACCAAACTAAAAGGTCTGGTCACTACCGTGGAGATGATGTACTGGTCAGCTAACGTGACATTAACGCTGCCTGACAAAACAACCAAACCTCAGAGGCATCTGCAGTAGCTCTGAACGCGACATGTCATCCCCACCCTACCCCCGCTGGCTGACCCCAGCCGGCTGACTTACAGATCTGGAGTCTGTGCTGCCGTCGGCTGACCCAGGATGCGAATGTCTGTGAAGTGTGGGCTCCTTGGCTGGCCTCTCATCCTTCAGGCAGACGGCGTTTGTAAGGCCAACAGCAGAAGCACAGAGACAGAGGTGGAGTTCAGGGAGAGTTTGCCTCAGCCCTTCCGTGTGAATCTGCCAATGTGCATCACTCAAATCTTTCCCTCAGTTAGACTCACTCTCCAGTGCTCCTGGAGGAAGGAGCTGCAAGGCCGTGGGCTGGGAAGGTGACTCTAAGGCCTACTGTGACTTCCACCTGCTGCGGCTGGAGGCTGTGGTGGCCACGGAGGACAGACAAGGGCAGATCCAGGAGCCTGCGAGGCTGAGGCAAGGTGATGTGAAGATGCCGAAGATCCTGACAAATGTGGTCTCCTGTGAGTTTCCCAATCCAGGCATCGCTCGCCACACTGTGCCCGGTTCCTCTCCTGTAGTGGGAAAAGATATTCAGGGTCAGGGCATGGGCTGCGGCCAGAAGGACCCTGCTCAAAGCTCTGATTTGAGGCCCTACCCTCAGGTCAAGAATCAGCATATGTCCCTGGACCAGAGACCACACTGTGTTTCTGAGCGAGGGGTAGGGAAGGCTTAACAGGTGGGATCAATGTCTTAGGGTGTGAGAGCTGAGTGGTCCGCCAGTGGATGGTATGAACAAAGAGATAGGAGATGTAACTGTTAGGTGCCCCTGCGCCCGGGACCTGCAGGTGAACTGTCTCCCCTATACCTGGGGCCAGGACTGCTCAAAAAGCCACAGGTAAGTGAATCCATGGGGTTCTTATTAAAATGCATCCTTGGGCTCAGTAGACTGGGTGGCAGCTGGCCCAGACCACAGCTGGCATAGTGAGACCCTCGCAGGCAAGAGCCTCAAAGATATGGCACAAACTTCCCTGAGAAGACAAGCGGGGTCTCCTCAAGACTGCTCCCAACTGAGCCTCTGAAAGAGTTAAGCACTGAAATGAGCCCCATTTCACAGCAGAGAAAATTCCACCCTCTAGGTGGCAGAGGGTGCCCCAGGAAGCCTCTCCCCTTTATTCCGGGCTCCCTGGGAACTGGCCCAAGGACACCATGAGGTGATGTTTAGCAAGCACAGACTAAAGGCCATATGCTTCCCTTCATGAGCTCCAATCCTCACAGCCCTGAGAACGAAGGAGGAAGTAGGAGCTCCAGTCATGTAAGGAATTTGCCAGCAGCTGAGGAGCAGGGCAGCCGGCTGTGTCTGACAGCCAAGGATCAGGCTGAGCACCGACTGCTGGTATATTCATTCAACAAACAGCGTTGTTCCGACTCATAACCATGCTGAATAGGGTTTTTGAGGAGTGGTTAGTGGATTCAAACCTCTGACCTTGTGATTAACAGCCCAGTGTTTATCTGACAGTCAGTTAGCCAAGGTCCTTCTTCCAAACAATGTGGGGTCTGAGACCCTACTTTCTAGATGTGGATGGTGGTTCACTCAACCTGGGTACTTACACCAATGTCCCAGGGCCCGTTTCCTCTGCTTCCCCCACGTCACAGCCTCGTGGGGAGGATCTGGGGAGGGCTTCCATGCAATTCCGGAATGTTCTAAAAGCCTGGTGAAAGTCAGCCATTGCTATAAGTGGGAGGGGCCTTGCTGGCACAGTGGATTAAACGCAAGGCTGCTAACCGAAAGGTCATTGGTTCAAACCCACCATGTGTTCCACAGGGGAGAGATGAAGCCGTATGTTCCCGTAAAGACTTACAGCCTCGGGAACCTGGTGGGCAGTTCTGCCCGGTCCTGTAATTGTTGTGAGTTAGAATCCACTCACGATTCTAAACAGGACCTGTGGCTTCCTCTAGGTTCAGAGACATCTGTATTCTAGTGGAGACAGACAGCCAGCAGACCAATTAGACTGCTAATTGAATTGGAGAGTCCAAGGAAAAACCTGGAGCCCAGGGACAGCCTGCCCACTCACCACAAGGTTCGAGTCCACTAAGAGGCACTTGAAAGAAACGCCTGACCGTCTGTTTCTGAAACATCAGCCATGGGAAGCCCCACAGAGCACAGTTGTGAGCATGGAGTTACGGAGTCACAGTTGCCTTGGAGGCAGCTGGTTGTTGTTTTTTAAATGGGATAGTTGGAGCAGTGGCCATCCAGTGGCCTTGTCCTCGTTGAGTCTTGTGTCCAGATCTGCATGGCCAGCTTGCAGGACTGCTGGGTCCAGAGGGTTCCTGTCTATACCACTCAATGCAACCATCATCGGTGTCCTTCCACATGAAAGCTCAGCCACAGCCCTGGAGACCTGGGTCCCCAGAATCCTCTCCTGGGTAGAGGGCTTCTGCTGGAAATTTGGGGTCCTCGAGGTGGCCTTGTGTTCCGAGCAGAAACTGGAGGCCACTGGAAGGTGGTCCCAAACACTCTTGTGTTCATACCGCTGGCCATCCCAGAAAAGACAGGCGGGATTTGAGCTTCAGAGGCTTGTTTGCATAAAGCCTGCATTTCTGCTGACAGCCAGCTTACACACATTCGCTGACCCTCGGAACAAAGCCCCGTGATACCCCCTCTGCGGGAGCTGCATGCAGAGTGAGCTTAAGATACAGGAGCACGGGGTGGTAGGTGTGGCCCGCTGTGCCAACACTGAAGACAGGAAGACCTTTGGATGTGTTTTGCTCTTTTACCTTTTATTGAACACACAACACAAAATAAGCTCTTTGATTGCATTCAGCTGACCAAGGGGCCAGCCTCTCTCGATTTAATTAGAACAGATCCAACATGACTTTCTCCAAACCAGCAAAATGGAAAGAGTTCGCAAATCCAGTGCTCAGAGTCTGACACAACGCTGTTGTTCCAACCCAATGTGGTATGCATTCAAAGCTGCCTGTCAGCCCCTCAGACTCCCTCGCTGGTCTGCACACCCCCACGTACAAAGACGCTACCCAGTCCACTAAGAAAGAAAACAAACCAGGAGAGACCATCATTTCTGCACCCACTGAGGTCCTATCAGCTTGGTGGGCAAATTGAAAACAAAAGGTGTTCTCAGTTGTAATCAGCCAAACAAGCTGGCTGAGTGTGTGTCTTAAAACATCTCTCCCCCAAACCATTTTATTCACATACCCGGAGATTGGAAGTTCTTTCCCTTACTAGGTCTCTGAAGCCTGAACTGTTTTCAGCTAAATGAGAAAATGTTTGCTGCTGACTGGGCCTGGGAGAGCTATCAGGAATGTGATTTCTGGAAATGAACAAGGCCGTAAGAAGGGTGGTCAGCCGGAGCAGAATGTTAAGTCGGCATGAATAGGCGGTGTAATGAAATTATCCCTTAACACAAGGCGCCAAGTAACACACATTTTTACGTGAATTCTAATTCCATCACCTCCGTGGGTCTGCAGGGATCCGAGTGGGTCATTCACGAGAGCCGCTCATATTATTTTCTCCTGTCTCTGTGTGGTGGGTTAACGTTCGCTGTCCTGCTCACGAGCCGAAGAGTTTTGGGACAGAGAAGTTCATATTTTCTCCGGATCACTTTACAGAAGTTCACTCGATACAAATGTGATTCAATCCACATTGTTTATTTTTTATAGGTTAGTGTCTTGCTTGAGAAAATGAGAGCAAAGTTTTAGGAAGATTTATTTTTGTTTTAACTGTTCATTCGGAGGTAACTGCCATTCAATATTCAGTGACTCGCTCCCCAAACGTCCAGCTCTTCAAAGCAGAACAGAATGTATTTAAACAGCTGTTCTCTTGTACAGTCGTTGTATTAATGCGGAGACAGGAGTTCCATAAGCAGTGGGAGACGGGTACAACTTACAAACATACGCAGGTATAAAAGTGAGCGTGTCGTTCAATTAAATTTGGAAAGAATGACACATGATTAATTCCTGCCAGGCCTGATGAAACCATTCTACACATATACACAGTTCTAGTCCTTTAATTAGTATTTCACATGTGGAGTCAAATTTCCCCCCACCAAAAAAAAAAAAAAAAATGATATCCTCGTTTAAAAAGAAACGCTAAATAAGACTTATGTTTTATTTTAAGGTCCGTTGGTATTATTTGTTTCATTGCTATTGTTAAATTCAAATTTTTTTTAAATAGCAGTGAACAGACACACTGATGAGGGGCTTCAAAACACTAGGTGGAAAAACACCATGACCTCTTCATTCCATTTTCCCCCTGAACTTTTTGAAGCCTCTTCATACTTCTTCTAATTAAAAAAATAAGTAAATAAAGTGACATGACAAATTAGCACATAGAAAAAATGACAGAATCATGCCATGCCACAAAAAACCTACACATCGGGGCCACCCAAAAATGTTTTAAAACCGTTTTAAGTTTCAGGTTAAATTTGCTGAAGAAGGTGCTGGTTACTTTAGATTCTTTCCAGCAAGGGAAGGGGATTCAAAAGTGTGTGTTTGTTCTAAAATTAAAATAGCAGCTTTTTCCAACAGGGGAGGAGAAATCGGGTACCTTGTTCACGGAAGACTGGGGTGCAAACGCTAGGAAGACGCTAATACTGCTGAAGCAGGTGCTGACACTGTAAACTAGATGGCCCATGTGATGACTTAAAAAAAGACAGCTTTCCGAGGTGAGGCGGTAAGATTACGATCACATCAGTAGCTAATCAGGCCTGATTTCATTCGTGACCATTTCCATACATACAAAAACCCCTGCAGTACTAGAAATACACATTCTTTGTGATTATTACAGCAGAAAGGGAAGGACATTTGCTTCCCAAAATGCAGCCCGGCACACAAGAAGACTTTGAGAGCGCTGCCGGGTTTACTTGCATCGTTATCTGGAAGGTTCCGGGGCAAGTATTCCCTTCCACTCCAGCTGGGGACTGACTATCTCAGCTGACTTCAGGAGGCTGGAGACATTTGGTCATTTAACATTTGTCTGGTATACTCGGATTTTAAATGTTAAATACTTTTTGAGAGCCTCACAGTTTGAATGAGGCCTCAGAAAAAAGTTTTGGTTTTTTTTTTCCATGAGATTCGGCCCCTTGGATACACTCAGGAAACGTAATGGGGGCACCCAAGACTGTTTGGGGCCACATCCCTGTTGGCTCCCCCTCCCCCGCCCTAGAACCACTCCGTAAGTAACACTGCCATCTAATGGACATTGGGGGAAACTCGCGGGGGAGATTTCTATTTAACACAATCCAAATTAGAGGGCTTAACAAAGCGACCCAGGGTCAGAAGGACGAGAACAAGACCCTAATCGGAACCGAAGGGAACAAACAACCTTTTGACTCTACTCTGGTCTGCAGCAATATAATGAAGTGGGCCCCTGCCACCCTCCCACCCCCCTAAAAAAGGAGATAGGAGAAAAGTAAGAAAGCTTTTCTATTTTAATTTCTAAGCATTTGCTATTTGACATGAATTTCTAGAGTGGAATGGTTGTGTCTGTCTGTGCTTTTTACCTGGGCTCGCACCTCTTTCTCCCCCACAATAATCAGGGGTGTCGAGGGCCCCCCAAGTGTGCTTTGCCACACACGCATGTACACACACCACTCTTTGCCATCCCTCCTGGACCCTAATGAGGTTTGGTGAGGGCAAAACTTGGATAATTCAAATATTATTCTACATTCTTGTTCGTTTCTGTCTTTTTTTTTTTTCCAGGCACTTAAGCAAAACAACTTTCATCTGTGAAGTTTGTGTAACTTTTCCTTATAAATATAATCACATTCCGATTACTCGTTTGCCCAATGTCGATTTCTGGAATTTCTTATGCAAATACCCATGTTGCTGGCCTTCTCTCTGCTAGTCCTAACCGATCCCTGGGTCTGCCTCGAAATTCACTACGGGCAGGGTCTTCTTGTGAAAACTCGACCGTCTTGTCACTTTCCATACTAGTTGGGAAAGGTTCATGAAGACCCAGAAAGACCGTGGTGATGTCAAACAGTAACATTTATTTGCTTTCTCCTCCTCTGAACCGGTGACAAGATGCTGAGAAGATTAAAGACAAAAAGAAACCATTTTCGTACAACTATAGTTGCAAACATCCAGTCTGATTACATAACCATTTTTAAATGGAAATGCTTCGTGCTGAATCTTATTTTCATTATTGCATTATTTTTTAAAAATGTTCTTTAAGTGTCCTTAGGAGTGTAATGCCAGACTTAATATTCTATTACAGGTACAAATGCCATACATATATAACATATATATATATGTGTGTGTGTGTGTGTGTGTGTGTGTGTGTGCACATGTGTGTGTGATTCCACCCCAAACTATTTACATTTTGTAACTGAATTTCTCACTATGGAGAGTCCGAACACCCTGCATTTTATAAAGGCAAACCCATTCTTTGCTAAAATGAAATGAGAAAATGAACATTGTTTTTTTCATGTTCGTTTTTATGAAGTGAATTCAGGAGGGACTGGCTCCTAGACCCTGAAATAAACCAGCCCGCTTCTGTTGACTCTTCATCTTCTGAAGCCCAGAGAACAGAGCTTCTGCTGCCATCGGAGAAGTGCCCTCCCCTCTGATGTTGTACAGGATTGTCCCCAAAGTGGAGGAGGGTGGCCCACGGGCCAGCAAACTGGGAAAGGAGGACAGAGAGAGAAACACGAGGCCGAGAGCTGTCCTGTAGTCACGCTTCCCTGGGACAGAACAACAGCCCCTCATCTGTATGTCTGTCTCCCGGCCCAGCTTCCAAAAGAAATACAGAATTTTGGTGCAGAACTAGGAGGGAAACATTCAGGAAGTTGGCAAAATCACTAACTAAACAATCAATAAAGGAAACACAAGTTAAAATATCAAATCCGGGTTGTTGTGGGGGTTTTTCCCCCCCCCCCCCATAATGGGGCCAAAGAGGCTGTATTTTCCTTTTTCTCTATGGTCCAGCTATGTCCCAGCTGGACCTAAGTCCTCATTTGGAATATGTCCCCTCCTCCATACACAGGATATAAACGACCGTTTCACTGGACCGCTGCAGTGAGACCCCCGCTACTCCATGTCCTAAACAGCCCAAGCTCCTGCCACTGATATGAAAAGCACAGACCCTGTGGGAACATGCTTTGGAAGCCCGCATCCCCCTCCGAAGGAGTGCAATGACGGATAACTGTAAGGATGTGAAGCTCTTTTGATTTGCTGAACACAGGAGGAAGAGAAAATGGCCCGGGGTAATGGAGTATGAAATGGGGCTGGAAGGAGCCGGCATGCATACATGTGTGTATGGGTCAGACGTGCACTTCTGGGTCCTGAAATTGACTCCCAGAATGAGGATGGCTTCGCTGAGAGTTCCCACAGAAGAATGCCAGCATGTGCGGCACAGTGCAGATGACGTCCCCATAGTCCGCATTCCTTCGTTATTATGAAGACATTAAAAAGTAAGACCCAGGTTCGGCTCTTTAGCTAGGAGTCTTAAAGGGAAATGCCTGTTCTGCAATGTTTTCAGGTTAGACATGTGTGATTGTATGTTCTTTATGGGATCCAAAAGGGGAATGTTCCCCCCTAAAATCAGTTAAACCCTGAAGTTCAGAAATACCCAGAATGTGTGTAACATTGTCCTTCAGAAAAGTCATCCAAGAAGTCATGTCTTGGTTCAGCAGCCGACCAAGGGTTACATTTTCCTCCATTCTGTTGCATTTAACGGGCTGAGCGCGGGTGAGTTTAAACAAACAGGCGGTCCTGGTAGGAATGCTTCTAACCTGAGGGGGCTGGGTCTACGTGGTCGGGGTGGGAGGGTGTCCTTGCTGATGGAGATTTGAGGGAGGACAGAACGAGTAATAAACCCATGATGGGAAGAGAAAAATCAAAAGGAAAACTCACTCTATGTCTCCACATGCTATGCTGTTGAGAGCTGACATTCTTCAGTCTGAGGGAAACGGCCTGATGCTGGGGTGCCAAGCTGGGGAGAGACAACACGTACCCCAATCACAATGAACACACTGCATGTAGATGAGCAGGGAGCAGGGCCATCTCAGGGAGCTGTGACTGTTAGCCAGGTGACCCTAGCACCCTTGGAACACCCCAGGGACCCACTCCCTCCAGGCTTCCAGTGGGTGGTCTCAACACCCGACCAGGTGGCCCTTTTGATCCAACAGGGAACATACAGGGATGTGCTGAGCCAGCCAGCTCCCCTACAGCCTGCAGTGAGCATCGCTGAGGCAATGTCTAGGGTACACCTTCGGTATGGGGGGAAGAGGTACACTGGGTATAGGTCCATTGGTGGGCTGGAGCATGGTGGAGCTGACTGAGACATACCAGGTGGAAGGTGAATGCAGTCAGGATGTATGCACTCATGCATACTACTGACTGTTTGTTTGCAGGCTGTGGGTACCATCGAGCCTCCTGGCCTCAGACCTCCCAGGTCCCAAGGAACCCCCTAAAGTGAGGAAGGCAGGAGGGGGGCCGGCTGTGACCACAACCAGTCCCCGAGGCTGGGGGTGGGGCTGGCAAGGACTTTAGACCCCAGCTTGTGGCTTGGAGGAACTTTCACTTGGTACCTGGGCCAGGTTGTTGTAACAATCAAACTGCCCAGGACACCGGTGTTCCAGTTTGCCCTCACAGGCAAGAGTCGGCAGGATCTGCCCACTCTGACCTTTCCCCATGCTCAAGGAGGGAGGCTGGAAGGAAGGGTAGTAGGAGGTACTGGGGAAGCACCCGATCTTGTGAGGTCATTAATTAGCGAGCTGTGGTCCTGGGAGAATACAGCTAATTCAAGCCAGGTGTCTGCTGGACCTCCTGCCAGGGATGAGTGACACTGACAAGGCCAGCATGCCATGTGGACCGGTGACCTCTGGACTGGTGACCCAGTGACCAAGCCCTCATTCCCCGGCATGGAGTTCTCAGATCCCAGCCAGGCTGGGCAGATGTGGCCCCAGACTCCAAAATGTCATGGGTCTGCTTGGCAACGGTCAAAAAAGCTGCAAACAGAGAGGAAGAACGTTCTAGAAGGCAGTAAGTCTTGGTCCCTAAGCCCTGGGGCAAACAGCCCCCACCTTATGTCTTTCACTAAAATAGCAAAAGAGAAGTATTTAACCAAAATAAACCAGGGGTGGTATGAATGTATGTATAAAACGAATTTATAGATTGCACACATACATTTAGTTTTTAGTTCTTTTTAAACAACAGACGAATTCTTCCCCCAACTGCCCTTCCTAGACTCTTTAGCCCACATTCTCCCAGACCCTGCTGCTTCCCTACAGCCCCCTGTGCTGGAATGTTCTAAAATGCCAACGTCGACATACCCCGTTCCATTTTATTACAGAAACCTTCTCGCAGCGTGGAGTGCGGTGTGTGTGAAGACAGGGTGAAGGCACAGGCCCGCCGCCGGGTGGGGGAGGTGACCGAGTATAAATCCTGCCAGGGCTGGCAGGGGAATTTGGGGAGCCGACAGACAAAATGTACAATGTAGCCTGTCGGGCTCACCGGCGTGGGGGCGGAGAGCTTCCGCACTGGATGCGAGACCCCCGGCCTTTCAGTAGACACGTGATGATCGGACTCGGGCTAGCCGCCCTCCGGGGGCCACCCAACACTCCAAACCCAGGTTTTATTAACCTAATAAAATGAAAGGGGGAGAAAGGCAGGAAAATCTCAACTGGAAGGATTGACGTGGAGGAGGGCAATACATTAGCCTCCTTTTTTTTATTACTCATAATTTTTGTTGTTAAGAATGTACACAGCAGAACATACTCCGGCTCAACAGTTTCGACATTACAGTCCAGTGGCACACATGACATGCTTCCAGCTGGGTGAGCATTCTCACCTCTCTTTCCACCTCCCTCCCCTACCCCTTCCCTACCCCCCTACCCCTCCACCCCCCACCCCCCAGCAACAGGAACCAACGCCCCTGAAGCTTTCTCTCTAACCTTTGCGTTGTTGTCAGTTTGACAAAAGCAGCATGCTCCTGGCAGGTTAAGTTACACAGTTGTTTGGTTTCAATATGACTTCGGGATAACCTGAATGACTGGATTCACAATTCCTTAATAACTGATCACTGCATTGTCACCTACACTATGGGCTCACACAGCAGAGATGGTGAGGATGGTGGGGGACTGGCTGCGGCATTTTGTTTGGTTGTACAAGGAACCAACACAATGGAGCCCTACAATTCCCAGAAAGAGCCAGTGGTCCTGATGTGGGATTTCAGCGGATTGATTGGAAACACCCGGGATATGCAAAGAAACAATGTACGTGGTGTTATTTTCGTGCCCTGAGGAACAGACTAAAACTGTGTTTTTTCATCTCAGTTTGCTCCAAAGGCAGGAAAGACAAGAAGGAGAAATGGCAGGGATGGGATAGGACACACAGGAATTTGGGGAGGGCAGTGTTAATTCCCAACACTCTCCCAATGCCCTGCCTCACAGACAGTGAGAGAAGATGAATTAGAGCAAATTCATCAAGCAGCCGATGAGACACTGTCTCTTTTATACACAAATCTCTCCGAGGCTCTGAACCTTGGAACTGGGCTGGGAGTGCTATTTTGGGACACAGGCCCCTGGCAGCTGGGGCAGCCAGAGTCATTTCACCAGGCCGCGGTACTTGGGCCCTGAAGACACGCTTTGTTGGGGACTTGGCGGGCCACCGGCTCACTTTGCTTGAACCCACAGAAAGCAAGAGAGCAATTTATTATCTTGGATCCCAGAGGCAAAAGCTGCTGCTGTCCGGTGTTCATGCACTGACTCTGAACAGGGTGGGGGCCTGTTTCAGCCACAAACATGGTAGCGAGAGAGAGGGTCAGTCTAGTACCCTAGTGGGCATGTCAGCCTCCACAGAGATCCCAAGAGCGGTCGCTGTTGTGCGTTCTGGAGGTCGGGACCAACACGTCTACATCCAGTGACCGGCCTCCACCGCCACCAAGTGAGTTCAGGAAACAGACACAGAAAGCCCGACCATGTTTTTCAAAATAATAGAGATACAAGCGTGAGGATGGTTGTACAACTCCAAGATTACAATCCAGTCACTGAAGCGCACATTTACAAACTGTTCAGTTGGTGCGTGTTTCTGCTGAGTATATTCTCAACAACCAAAATAAGGTATTAAATTATATGTACCTATATGAAAGGTACAAAGATGTCAGCTTGAGGACTAAGGTGCGCCTGACCCAAGCCATGGTATTTTCAATAACCTCATATGCATGCAAAAGTTGGACAGTGAATAAGGAAGACCGTAGAAGAATTGATGCTTTTAAGTTATGGTGTTGGAGGAGAATATTGAAAGTGCCATGGGCTGCCA
>NW_006408555.1:2324386-2338957 GCF_000296735.1 Chrysochloris asiatica | reverse complement strand
CTTTGGACATATTGTCAGGAGGGACCAGTCGCTGGAGAAGGATATCATGTTTGGTAAGGTGGAGGGTCAGAGAAAAAGAGGAAGACCCCTAATGAGATGGATTGGCCAAGT
This sequence comes from Chrysochloris asiatica, assembly GCF_000296735.1. Classification (NCBI taxonomy): domain Eukaryota; kingdom Metazoa; phylum Chordata; class Mammalia; order Afrosoricida; family Chrysochloridae; genus Chrysochloris; species Chrysochloris asiatica. Next base: position 2,338,846 of record NW_006408555.1, on the reverse strand, counting down.
GGCAGCATCAATGGGCTCAAGTGTGGCAACAATTGTGAGGTTGGCCCAGGATCGGGCAATGTTTCGTTCTGCTGTGCGTAAGGTCACTATGAGTTGGTTCCTACTCGATGGCATGTAACAACAACAACAACAATATGAAAGAAGTCCTGTGTGGCGCTGTGGGTTAATGCATCCAACTGCAAAGTTGTTTGAACTGCAAAGTCAGTGGTTCAAGCTCACCAGCTGCTCCTCAGAAACCCTATACAGAGTTGCCATGGGTCAGAATCGACTCAACAGCACTTCACAACAACATATGAAGGGGAAGGAGCTCTGGTAGCATAGTGGTTATGATTTGGGCTGCTCACCTCAAGGTCCATAGTTTCAAGCTACCAGCTGTTTCTCAGGAGAAAGATGAGGTTTTCCAATCCCGTAAAGATTTACAGCCTCAGAAACCCTATACAGGGTCACTCTGTGTCGGCACCAACTATATGGCACATAACCACCACCACCACCACCACATGAAGGGGATTAAGAAAGTTGGTGGAAAAAATGGAATTAAAAGAGAATGACTTTTCCCACCCATTTTTGAAGTCTCCTCATACATATATGCATGACCCATACAGAATATTATTATACCAGGGGGCTTCCAAGAGTTCACAGGGAAAATGCCATTACCTTTCAATACCATCTTTTTGCCGACTTTTGAAAGCCCCGTGGTAGATGTATTCCTGTTTCTGACCCAGTTCTAACTTCCCTTGAGCAGCAGCTAGCAGACACTACACTTACATTTCGGGTCCTGGGCATGCAGAGCTGCCTGCATGCAAATTCATCAGGTTCAAACTGCTGCAAGATTTAGGCTACTCAGAAAGGTGAGACGGTCACAACATTTCTTTCAGTTGCTGCTCTAAGTCAGGGCTCCGGTGTCTGTGTGTGAACAGACTCAGGGGGGACGCTGCCAGGCTGGGCATGTGGGCTCACACGTTTGTCCAGACCCACAGAGCGGACAGGCCAGCACACCATGGAGGGCCTTGGTGCACAGAGTGGGCATTCCTTCGGAAGATCACGAATTCATGTTGGTTCATTAACTTTAAATAAATGCAATAGCAGAGCCGGGTGGGGGCGGCAGGAACTGTCTGTACTGAAAACCTAAAACAGCTCTATAAATAAAGTCTATTAATTTTTTTTTTAAAAAATAAAAATATTGCTAAAGCAATGGAAGGCGTTTTCCTTTGCCATTTCTCCTCCTTCCTGGGAAAGGACTTTTCCAGAAACAGAAAAGCTCAGAGCAGAACAGAAAAGCACCCCCACAGAACCGTGGTGGGACCACCCTATGGAGGTCATCTCCAAGGACCTTTTTCTGATTCCAGCCAAGCCGAGATGACGTGGGTGCTCGATGATCCTGCTGTGCATCCTTGGGATGGGTTCTTGTGTAAGCATCATCTTGCATAGGACGTCCCATTGTGCTGAGCACGGGGACATTAACAGCTGCAAACAAACCAGATCCTGCTTTCCTTTCCCACTTGATTAAATCCAGCTCCCAGTCCAAGTGAGCTCAGTCACCCAGGAGTTCAAGCTGGACTCTTCCCTGCCCTGAAGGCCAGGTGCTACATTCTCAGGTGCCAAAGCCATGGTGACCTGTGCCTGGGGACCTCCTGCCTCAGAGACCTCACCGCCTGTCTTTGGCGAGAGATGATTCCTGACCTGGGGTGAAGAGATAGGGGCGGCAGGGGAGAGAAAAGAGAGATCGAGCAAGATAGGAGAGATAGAGTGGGAGAGAGAGACAAAGAGAGAGTGAGACACAGAAAGGAGAGAGAGGAAGGAAGCGGAAAGACAGTGAGAGAGACAGAGGAAAGAGAAAGAGATGGGAGAGAAGACAGAAACAGGAGGGAAATGAGAGAGAGAGAGAAATGAAGGCGAGGATAGACAGACACAGAGAGGAGAGAGAGGCGGAGAAGCCAAGAAAGAAATTAAGAAGGGAGCAGCATTGAGTGGGCTGGAACTACATTTCACAGCCCAGACTCCCTGTCTCCTCGCCACCACAATGAGGTGCTCCGGGGAGCTTGTTCAGGTGGTGATGCTCAGTGGAGGCTTATGTGTTGCTAGACTGCTGAGACTAGGAAGAAAGGCCTGGAAATCAGCTTCCAAAAGCCAACCCGTGATCTAACCCATAACTAATCAAGAGTCTGGCCCAGGGCAGGTTAGTATTTTGATCTGTGGTGCATGGGGTCCCGTGTGTTGGGGACCTGATCCACAGCAGCTACATTCCCATCCCACCGACCCGGAAGCTGGGGCACAGGGGCAAAACGACTAGCCAACAGCTGCCCAGCTAGCAACTGGCCACAATGAACGCAGCCATCCTGCAGTAACTGTGTAAATGAAGCTGAGGTGGGCTGTGAAGTCTAGCTGCAAGTTGAACCACTTGGCTGAGTTCAGTTCCAGGCTTGAAGGATGTCTGAGTATCCTCTATCAGATCAGTAAGGCTTTTTCATGTGTTTGAAATTTGTTCATTTGTTAAGTTTTTTGTTTCGTTTTGTTTTCTCCTTCTGTCCAGGATCTTCTATTGCGATCCCCATTAGAGTGGTCAGTGGTCAAAGTCAGGCCCACCATGCACTCCTTTGCCAAAACTGTTTCAGGAAGCAGTAAGCAGCTAGGACGCTGGAGGCAATGTGGTGGAATCCGAGACCTGGGTGAGAAAATGGGCTCAGCTTGGCCCGTTCTACTGTGGGTGAAATGGGGACTGTTTCCTCTGTGGACCCCAGGAGGCAGATTCCAGGATGATGTATACCTTCTGAGATGTCTTACCACCTTCCAAGGAGCCCTGGTGATATAAGCGCTGGGATGCTAACTGAAAGCAAAGGGAGAAAGACCTAGCGATCTGCTTCCGTAAAGATTACCACCCAGGAAACCCTACGGGTCAACTGTATGGGGTCGCTGTGAGACAGAGAGAGCTTAGCACCCAACAACAAACATCTATACATGAGAATGGACAACATTCCCACAGCCCAAGGGAAGTTCTACAAAATCAGACAAATGGTCAGCTCCCTTACACATCATCCAGAAAGACCAGTGTCTAGAAAAGCTGGTATCAAAGCTGGTAAAGTAGAGGTCAGCAAACACAAAGGCAGCTCTCCATGAGATGGACGCACACAGCACTCACAACAATAAACTCAGAGACACCAGGGATCGGGAAGACAGAGCAAGGTGGGCAACATGGCCTGCTGTCATGTAGGGGGTGACATGGGTCGGTGTTGACAACAGCAGCAACCAAGCACACGCAGACTTTGGGGAAGAACCACCTGGCTCATCCTTCCACTAACTTCTAGTCAAACGGTTTGACCTTGCTGAGTCTCCACTACGATTTTCCATGAAAACAAATTTCACAATCCAACTCTTACATTTAAAGAAATGCATACGTTGTGTCTTAGTGATTCTTTGGGGGAACTAATGCATAGAAACTGTAGCAAAATTACTACCAGTCATGTACATATGAGTATTATCAATAATTATAAAAAGTCTTAACAAGCATGAGAGAAGCTTTTATGCACAATATGCCCATCATAGTATTATTCTGTTGTTGTTGTGATGTGCCGTGGAGTCGGTTCCGACTCATAGCGACCCTACACAGGGTTTCCGAGGTTGTAAATCTTTACGGGAGCAGACCGCCTCATCTTTCTCCCGCGGAACCGCTGGGAGTTTCGAACTGCTGACCTTGTGGCTCGCAGCCCGATTCATAACCACTACGCTACCAGAGCTCCTTAGTATTATTCTAGCATAATGGAATAAAAAGGGTGTAACAACATAAAATCAGTAAAAGTGGAAGAAATCATTACCTTCCATAGAAAACACTATGTTAGCAGGCCAAACCTCATGGCTGAGGCTTCATTGGAAAAACAGCTTGCAATATCAATGAGGAAAAGCTCACTTAAAAAAAAAATAAAAGCATCATGTATACAATGTGTCCAAAATATTGTAAAATAACCCAGTGCTTAGACACACGCTGGAAAGAAATTCAGCCAAATGTCTAACTCAGGGTAGGTTAGATGATAAGATGTCTGATCCGTCTTGTCAAAATTCAAAATGTTTAATGTTTTAATGACTTCGATAATAAATAAAGGAAACTTGGAAAAGACAACGAGACATAAATAAGAGGAAGAGAAATGGCATTTCCCCTGAATGGCATTTCAGTGCTGGATGCTTTCTAACTAGTGATGCCGACAGGTCATCTCCAAGGAAAGCTCTGGATGCTCCTACTTCATGCTGGAGGTCACATCCCAGCCTCTCAGGAAAGGGCCCCTAGCTTTGTCCCCCATCCCTGCTGCACTTCCAAGAACAGAGGTCAGGGATTGCACCCTGGGAAACCACCTAGGCCTTCTACGGGCTGAGCATCTGTCTGACTGCTCACCCACCATGGCCAGGAAGCGGGTCACCCTTCTGGACACTTGTGCTGTCCCTCGTGCCTTTTCTTTTTATGTCTATAATTCTAAATAGGAGTCCAGGTGTGACTCTGTAGGATCAGCACTGGACTGCTAACCAAAAGGTTGACAGTTCAAACCCACCAGCCACTCCTTAGAAACCCAACGCAGAGTAGCTGTGAGTCAGAACTGACTCAATGGCACTTAAAAACAACATACCGTGATGCAATTAATACAAAGGGGCTTCAAAATGTTAGGGGACATTCAATTCTCTTTTCATTCTACTTTGCCACAAACTTTTTGAAGGCTCCTCATATGAACCACAAGGTCGTTGGTTCAAATTTACCAGCCACTCCTTGAAAACCCTATACTGGGTAGCTATGAGACACTTAATAACAACAACATATACGTATATGTAGTCCTGGTGTGGCACTCTGGGAGAAGCACAGGACTTTGCAGTTCAAACCCACCAGCTGCTCCTTGGAAACCTTTATACTGGGTAGCTATGAGACACTTAAAAACAACAACATATACGTATATGTAGTCCTGGTGTGGCACTCTGGGAGAAGCACAGGACTGAAAGGTTGGTTTGAACCACCCACTTTGCAGTTCAAACCCACCAGTTGTTCCTTGGAAACCTTATACTGGGTTGCTATGAGTTGGAACTGACTCGACGGGACTTAACAACTCATAAAACTGCAGTACTTCTGAGAAGTAAGCATGGAGAAACCTGGCCTTGCTTCCCTGGGAAGCGTCAACGGGAGAGACCAATCCTAGAAAAGGACATGTCAGCGAAAACAAAGGAAGCTCTCCATGAGGTGGGGTGACAGAAGTCACAACAACGGGATCAAACACACAAGGACCACGAATACGGAGCAGGAACGACACCTTCAGGAAACGTGTTTCTGCAGCGGCTCTCAACCACCTGGTGGTACACAGGGTCAGAGAGGAAGAGGAAGGCTCCCAAGAAGGCTGAATGGGCTCAGGCACAGAACAACGGTGAGGATGGGGCAGGACCCTGTGGTCAGCTGGTGGTTCTGTTGGGTGCAGGGGTCTCCTTGCAGCAGTGGAAGACAACTCGGATAAAGACAGGTGACCATCTTGGCGTGAAGTCTCCTTGGGCCTCCTGACGCGAGGTGTAGAGGAAGACAGCAGTAGGTACCCCACAGCTGCGGGGCAGCCATGTCCCACCCCCGAGGCTCCAGGAGCATGAGGCCCCCACATGCCACTTGAGACAGCAGCTTACATTGGGTTCTGCCCCAGTGGACCCCATTCGGTCCCATTTGCCTCCACCTATTTGCTCTTACAGCCCAGCCGTCGCAGGTCCCAGGTGAACCCCGATGAAGAGCTGCTTGGTTAACTTGCGTTCTGGGATTGGCGGGTCTCCACCACACTCAGAGCAGAAATGCCGTTTGTGTTAGCTCTCCTAACTGCAGAGGGTATTTATTGTCTTGGGTTTCATGGAGAGGCCCAGGCCCAAGCTTTAGTTTGCTCTGGGGCTGCCTGGGGTCTAAGGCTGCAGGCTGCTACCTTTCACCAGGACCCCCTTGGAAACGAAACAAATGTCTCTCGGGGACGGTTGGTTCTGCAGTGCAGTAGCCAGGAGGGCCAGGCTGCTCAGGAGACATGTGACAGGGAAGGACAAGACAAGCCGGAGTTCATGAGGACACGGTGCCAGGTCACCAGGAACGAGGGGCCTGGGTCAAGCCATGTGACCTGGTGAGAGCATTTGGGGAAGGAGGGATCGTGCTATCAGGGGCTCTCATGGTGAGCAGGGAATCTCAGGATCCTGTCCACAAGGCCCTCTGCCAGATCGGCTGAATCATGTGGTCCCACTGCTCTCCCAGGTAAGTGGGGGTGGTAGTGATGTGCCGTGGAGTCGGTTCCGACTCATAGTGACCCTGTACAGGGTTTCCGAGGCTGTAAATCTTTACGGGAGTAGAAACTCTCATCTTTCGCCCACAGAACAGCTGGTAGTTTCGAACTGCTGACCCTGAGGTTCACAGCCCGGTTCGTAACCACTACGCTACCAGAGCTCCTTTGGGATGAATATTAGAAACAAGGAGCCCAGGGGTGGTGCAGGTTATGGGTTGGGCTGCTAAAGACAAGGTCAGCAATTAGAATTCCCTGGAAAGATGAGGCTTTCTTCTCCCATAAAGATTTACAGCCTCGGAAACCCTCTACTGGATCGCTATGAGTCGGAACTGACTTAACGGCACATCCACCACACTCGAAACTCAAAACAAAACTGCTGCCTTCCATCCAATCCCAATTCATGGCGAGCACCCCCACGTGTTACAAAGGAGAACTGCTCTGTGGAGTTTTCTTTACGGAAGAACGCCAGGTCTCTTCTCCCATGGTTCTGCTGGGTGGGTTCAGATCACCAAATTTCAAACACATGAAAAAGATGATAGTTTGCTGGTAGATACGGCACCTAAAGAAGGTCTGGTGTTACAATGGCTAAGCACTTGGTTGTTGACCAAAAGGTTAGTGGTTCAAACCCACCCCGAGGCTCTGCAGCACACAGACCTGGAGATTTGCCTCTATAAAGATTACCTATAGCTGTCATTGTTGATTCTGACTTATCGTGCCACATAGGGGCTTGGGGGCGGCATTCAGTAAAGAGGAGAGCCTAGGAAACACTATGGGACAGTTTCTACTCAATGACATGGGGTCACTGTGGGGAATCTCACGACAGCTCTAGTGGAGTGTTTACCATGTGTGAGCAGTCCCAGCACCCAGAAGCTCCACATGAAAGCATGCCAGAGCTCTTCTCCTGGAAAGTAGTGGGTGGGATGGAACCAACAGCCTCTGGGTTCACAGTTCACAGAGTTCAGCCACAACAGCTCCTTGCGAGGCCCTTCGTTATCCCATTTTACAGATGAAAAAACCAAGGCACACAGGTCATGAGTGGTGGAGCCATGATTTGAACCCACATTGACTGAGAGAAGGCACCCCCTCTGCTTGCAGCTGAGGAAAGGTGGTGGGCACAGGAGCCAGCAGTCCACAGAGGACCCGGGCCACCTGCAACAGAACCTCTCACTAGACATGAAACCTGAATAGTTTATAATCATCGCCCAAGGACAGGACAATCAGCTGCCACATTCCTCAGTATACATTCAGGGTTAAGTCACCCGTGATAAACGCAGAAAACACTGACGTTGTCAAGTATGTCAGTGAGGTACTGCACTGAGCAAATCGCAAAGGCTTCTTGAAGGTTCTACTGAAGCAAAGCTGTCATGTTGAGGACGAAGGCACGCCTAACCCAAGATTTGGTCTATTCAATCACCTTGCATGCAAGTGGATGCTGGACAATGAATAAAAAAGGCAGGAGAATTGATGCCTTTGAACTATGGTGTTGGCAAAGAACACTGGCAGTGCCCCGGCTTTTAAGTAGAAAAAACAAATCTGTCTTGGAGCAAACACAGCCATATGCTCTTTTAAAACCAGGCTGGGGAGACTTAAGTGCCAGTACTTTGGTCATGTGATCAGGAAGGACCAATCCCTGGAGAAGGACATCAGGCTTAGTAGAGCAGAGGGCCAGTGAAAAAGAGGAAGCCCCCCAAGGAGACAGACAGATGAAGAGACTACAGCAATGGGTTCAAATGTAACAAGGATGGTAGGGGTGGCACAGAGCCGGCAGGGCTTCGTCCTGTTGTCCACGGGGTCACTATGAGTCAGAGTCAACTCAACAACACCTAACAACAACAGCAAGCCAGCCTTGCTCTGATGGAAAGACTGACAAAGACGACTCTGAACTCTGTCCCCGTGGAAGACTGTTAAATCATATTTGGATCCCAACAACCAACGCACCAGTTCCTCACATGTACAGACCACACAGGGGCCCCCAACGTCACTGAAAAGATACAGACAAGAACAAGTAAAACCTCCTTCAAGAAAAACCAATTAGCATGCCTGCTCTTCAAATACTGCACCTTGCAGTTCAATGGTCTGCTTGCTTTTTTGAAAGGATTTGTTTGGAGAGATGACAATGCCACAATTTAAAATTTCTTCTTGGCGCACAGCTAGACCTTATATAATGAGCATACACTACTCTTCTAAGAGCATGAAGTATTTTCAATCTGATTTGAACCATTGTTAAAGAAACAAAAAAAGAAAACCTATTGCAGAAAGTCCTCACTGCACTGATTACATCCAAGAAACAAGTATCTGAACAGGAAGAACTCATTCCATTGTCTTTGGCTTTAGGGAACCCCACAGACTCCACGCTGTTTACTGACAGAAGGTCTGTGGCAACCCAGGCTCGAGAAAGCCTGTTGATGACATTTTCCCACCAGCATGTGCTCGCTCTGTCTCTCTGTGGGATGTTTGGATTATTCTCACGAGAGCGCAAACGTTTTCATCACGTCATAGAGCACTTCGTGGGCTACAGTCAAGCTAAGCACAACTTTAACATGCGCTGGGAAATCAACAAATCCGTGTGGTTCACTCTTTGCAAAGTCAGCTTTATTGTGGTGTTCTGGAACGGAACCCGCGGTATCTCCAAGGAATGCCTGTGTGGGTTCTGTACAAAAGGCGAGTAGGTTTAGAACTCCATAGGCCCAGGAACTTGTCCTTTCAGATTCACTTGTTCATTTCTGCTGGCCCTAACTGAAGGCTCTGTGGTGTGTGTCACAGGCTGCGCAATGGGGGTCATGGGTCCCCCAAGAGCTTCACGAGCAGCTCTTAAGCGATGTGCATTACAATCGGCTGCTAATCCTGGCACAAGGGCATATACGCTGAACTCCAGCTGCCCTGGCTGGGCTCCATTTGGATGAATACTGACTCCATGCTCCATCGGAACCACACCATTTTAGTCCTTCTTGGCGTGTGGCACCTTGTTTATCATCTATCTTCCATGGCTGAGTGATTATGAACAGCGCTTCGGCCCACTGCCCAGTAAAGCAAAATCATTGCTGCCACAACACACTCCGAGCAGCCACCTGGAAACCCGTGCATTCCCCTGGGTCAGGACAGAGCCAGAGGTGGGTGCCCAAGTCCACAGACACAGAACCGTTCATCGGCATTGTTTCATCAAATCGGCCTATTACGTGGACATGGACCCCGCGTGTACCGCATGAGTGAGCCATCTACAGTCCTTTCCCATCTGTTACAGTTTACTCCTGTTGTAAAGTGCCCAGGAGTCGATTCCCACTCACAGCCTGTAGAGGGTTTCCAAGGAGCAGCTGGTGGGTTTGAACTGCCAACCCTATGGCTCACTGTTCAGTGCTAATCCTACAGCACCATACCAGGGGTTCTGTTATGGATTGGTGGTGATTGGTTATGTGCCGTGGAGTCAGTTCCAACCCACAGCAACCCTGCACAGGGTTTCCGAGGCTGTAAATCTTTACGGGAGCAGAATGCTTCATCTTTCTCCCGTGGAACAGCTGCTGACCTTGAGGTTCGCAGTCCGATTTGTAACTACTACGCTACCAGAGCTCCTTCTGTTATGGATTATAGCCCCCAAAATATGTGTTGGAATCCTGTCCCTACACCTGTGGATGCAACCCCACCTGAGAACAGGAGTCTCATGTCGATGAGGCCGTGTCACTGTCGGGTTGAACTTGGAGATATGAGCAGAACAGGTTGGACAGAAGCAAGCACGTGTATGGGGATGGACAAGGAAGCTGAAGAGCCACCAGCACGTTCGCCCAGAGCTGACGGAGAGAACCTTATGCTAGAACGAGCACCCTGAATTTGGATGGCTGGTCTCCTGAACGTGGAGAGATTCAACATCTCTCTTCTTTAAAGCCTCCCAGTGTGGTGGTGCTGCTATTTCACTTCTACTGAAAGAGGGGTTATAACAAAATGTGCAAAGACCTGGAGTTAGGAAACCAAAAACGAAGAACACACTCAGCATTCCACAAGCTGGAAGAACTGAAGAAAAAGCTCAGGCCTCGACTTGCAAATACTGAAGGACTCTGTGGACAAAATATTGAATGATGCAGAAAGCATCAAAATAAGATGGAAAGAACATACAAAGTCACTGTGCCAAAAAGAAAGAGTCACTGTTCAACTGTTTCAAGAGGTAGCACATGATCAAGAGCCAGTGATACTAAAGAACGAGGTCCAAGGTGCACTGAAGGTGTTGGCAAAGAACAAGGCGCCAGGAATTGATGGAATACAAATTGAAATCATTCAATAAACTGGTGAAGCACTACAGGCACTCACTCTCCTATGCCAAGAAGACAGCTACTTGGCCAACTGACTGAAAGAGGTCCATATTTGTGCCCTTTCCAAAGAGAGGGACCCAAGGGAATGTGGACATCATCAGACAGTATCTTTAATATCACTTGCAGGTAAAATTTTCCTAAAGATAATTCAGAATTGGTCGCAAAAGTACACTGACTGAACTTCCAGAGGTTCAAGCCAGATTCAGAGAAAAACTTGGAACGAGGAATATCATTGCTGATGTCAGATGGATTTGGGCCGAAAGCAGAGGATACCAGAAAAAATGTTTGCCTTACTGTACCTTACTGACTATACAAAGGCTTTCAATTGTGTGGATCATGAAAAGCTATGGACAACATTGTGGAGAATGAGTATTCCAGAACACTTAATTGTGCTCATGAGGAATCTGTATATAGACCAAGAGGCAGCTGTTCAAACATAACAAGGGAACACTAAATGGTTTAAAATTAGGAAAGGTGTGTGATAGGGTTGTATTCTTTCACCATACTTATACAATCGGTATGCTGAGCACATAATCCAAGAAATTAGATTATATGAAAAAGAAGATGGCATCAGGATTGAAGGAAGACTCATTAACAACTGCAATATGCAGGTAATACAATCTTGCTTGCCAAAAGCGAAGATGACTTAAAATACTTATTGATGAAGATCAAATACCACAACCTTCAGTATGGGTTGCACCTCAATGTAAAGAAAACAAAAATCCTCACCACTGGACCAATAACAACATCCATATAAATGGAGAAAAGATTGAAGTTGTCAAGGACTTCATTTTGCTTGGATCAACCATCAACACTCATGAAAGCAGCAGTCAAGAAATCAAATGACGTATTGCATTAGGCAAATCTGCTGCACAAGACCTTTATAAAGTGTTGAAGAGCAAAGATGTCAGATTGAGGACTAAGGTTCACCCAACCCAAGCCATGGTATTTTCAATAACCTCATATGCATGTGAAGATTGGACAGTAAATAAGGAAGACTGTAGAAGAATTGATGCCAAATATGTTGTGTTTCCACATCTACAAAGAGTCCTTCCCCATCTAGCATGCTCACAATGCAAGCGACGACCACAGAGGTCCCCACCGTCGCATCAGAAGGGTATCCAGTCCTTGTCGTGGGTTCCAGAGCCACGACACCCACCCTATGTTACACATAGGGTTCACCAAGGTCACCACGAAGGCAAGGCATCTACCTCCTTTCCAAGTCCACCAGAATTCCCTTAAAGTATTCCTTACCAGCAACGTAGCAGGGTTTTATACTTCCTGCTTTCATTCCTCTTCTCTAAACTGACATCCAGTTTTAAAAAAAAAAAGTATGTGTGTCTGCACTTAATATTTTCAACCAGGGATAGAAGAACAAACAATTCCACCTTGGAAAAATGGTGAGACATTTTCCTCCGATACTTCAGACATGTGATGGGAGGGACCAATCCCTGAGGAAGCTATCATGCTTAAAGATGAACGCTACTTCCTGTGACAAAGAGGAAGACCTCCAATGAAACAGACCGGCGCAGTGCAGCAGCCATGGGCTCTGGGCTGAAACCTACCAACAGTTGTGAGGATAGGGCAGGACCCAACAGTGTGCCGTTGTGTTGTGCAGAGGTTCACGAGGAGTAGGAATGGCTGTGATGGCACCCAACAACAACAACGAGATTTGTGTGAGCACCATCACATCCAGGGCACAGGGCAATCTCATCAATGTAATGTCTACCCCTGACACGGAACCTCCGATATCTGATAGATTCCTCACCCTGGTACCACTGGCTTTGCAGAACTCCACGCAAATAAAATGATGTCACTGAGACTGATCTCTTCCATCCAGCCTAGTCCATATGCTGCCCACCAGTGTTACAGCATACCTCACTGGCTTGTTCCCTTTACAGGTAAGTTTCTTTTTATGTCACTGTACGGGCGTGAAACCATGTCTGTATCCAGTTGCCTGATGAAGAGCATTTAGGTTTCTTGCCCGTTTTTCGGTCATGACAAAGCTTATATGAGCAGCCATGGATACATTTGTAAGTGGGTGTGTGTGTTACTGCCATGAATGCTATGGTTATTTTCCTGTATATACAGACCTGTAATAAAGTTGGATTTCTACAAATGGACACACTGGGTAACAGGGTAGCTCTGTGTCCAGCAGATGACTTCCCCACTGGCTACACCAGTAGTGTGTGAGGACTCCAGCTTCTCCACCTCCTCACCAGCTTAGGACCATCAGGCTGCTTATTACTAGAACGATTGTAGTGTAGAGAGCCTGGTGGCACAGTGGGTTAAGCATTGGGTGGCAAACTAGAAGGCTGGCCACCGGAGCCCAGCTGTGAGTGAACAATGAGGGCCACTCCTTCCATAAAGATTAACGACCTCGGAAACACCATGATGTCACTCCACTGCTCCAGACGAGCCAGGTTCAAGTCAACGACAGTGTGTTTGGGTTTTGGGGGTTTGGAATAGGTATGTAAGGGTCCCTGATAGTGCCGTGCTTAAACACTTGGCTGCTAACCACTGAACAACTGGCAATATGAATTCAGCCACTCTGCTAATGAAAAATCTGGGCATCTGCTTCTATAAAGATCTCAGCCCTGGAAGCCCATGGCACAGTTCCACTCAGTCCTAAGGTACAGCTGTCTGTCATAACCGGCTTGATGACAGTGGAGTGACAGACATACAGTGCTGCTGATATCAGGTGATGTAGAACTGACTCCAAAACCCTGCCCAGTTGCTCTCAGTTGCGAAGAGTCGGAACCAACTCAACGGCACTTAACAACAAGAGCCCACGATCCAGCATGAGCAGGCAGGCGCGTCTGAAATGAACGCATCACTTGTTGCTGGCGGCACAGCCAACGACCCTGGACTGTCCACACCAGGTTCACTGGCTGCCAGTCTGGAACATACTTCTTGTGAGTATATTTCTAAAGTTATGCACAAGAGGAGAATATAAAATAGCCCTACATAAATACCTCCCTCTCTCCCCGGCCTCTAATACCACATTCACTCTGCCTGATGGAAGCATTTCATTGCAACAGGATACGCTGGTGGGTTTAAGTCTGCCGCAAGAAAGTGCAGTATGTTAATTTTAAGGCAAATTAATTAAAATGCAATCCAAGCTCTTTGGGAGTTACACAGAACAGTCTTCAATACTTGGTTCATGTCCAGACAGAAACAGCCTTCTCCTGGCTTTTGCCAGCCTGGAACAACCTTGTTTTGTCTTGTTTCATCTTAGACATTTGATTTCATCATGCTAGGAGCTTGGTTTGGGTATGTCTAGCACTTTTGGGTTTGTTAGTGGCCCTTTCTTTCATCTTTTCAGTAACTATTAAATTAAGAGATTGCTTGGCCAGGTGGTATCTGAGTCCCAGAAAGACACAGATGGCACGTTGGTGGTGGTGATGGTGGTGTTATGGAGTCGGTTCCGACTCACAGTGACTCTATGCACAACAAAATGAAACCATGACTGGTCCTTTGCCGTCCTTAGGACCGTTGCTGTGTTACGTCCATGGTTGCAGCTATTGTATTAACCCAGCATCTGGTTGTTTCTCGTTTTGCTGACCCTCGGCTTTACCAAGCACGATGACTTGTCCAAGTAGATGAAGACTTGCCTTCCTTGCTTCTAAGAATCCAAGAAAGATTTGTTTGTTCTTCTGGCAGTCCAGGACACATTCAATATTGTTCATCCATAAAATAGCTGAAATGCATTAGTTCTTCTTCAGTCTTCCTTTTCCATTGTCCAACTTTCACATGTATAGGAGGTGACTGAAAATATCATGGCATGGGGCAGGAGCCCCCTTGGTCTTCAGTGTGATGTTCATCACCCATCTGGTCTAGTCCGACTCCTAGAACCTGATAGGACCGAGAAGAACTGTCCTAGAACCTGATAGGAC
>NW_006408555.1:2314733-2323586 GCF_000296735.1 Chrysochloris asiatica | reverse complement strand
GAAGAACTGTCCTAGAACCTGATAGGACAGAGACGAACTGTCCTAGAACCTGATAGGACAGAGACGAACTGTCCTAGAACCTGATAGGACCGAGAAGAACTGTCCTAGAACCTGATAGGACAGAGACGAACTGTCCTAGAACCTGATAGGACAGAAATGAACTGTCCTAGAACCTGATAGGACAGAGACGAACTGTCCTAGAACCTGATAGGACAGAAATGAACTGCTGCTTAGTGTTCCCAAGACTGTAAAGCTTGATGGAAGAAGACAGTTTTGTCGTTCTCTTACGTAGCAACTGATGGGCTTGAATGTCTGACTTTTTGGTTAGCAGTCCAGCATTTCACCCACAGCACCACCAGGGCTCACTTCCCCACTGTGTGTTGTCTGTCCTCAGTCCTAGTGACCACACAGAACACAGTAGAACAGCCTCCCGGGGGGTTTCCAAGACTAAATCTTTACAGGAGGAGACAGCTTCATCTCTCTCCCTCAGAGCGGCTAGTAGGTCTAAACTACCAACCCTGAGATTAGCACCCCATCCACAACCCACTGAGTTACTAGGGCTTCTTGATGGTACTTTGTTGTTGTTGTTGTTAAGTGCTGTGGAGTTGGTTTCAACTCATAGCAACCCTGTACAGTACCTTACAAACAGGTAATGTGAGGACAGTCCAGCAATGTGGGTGGATCTAAGGAAACCAACATGGAACAGCAAAGACCCCCAAAGTAGTAACAATAAGGGTGGTACCATCTGCGGGTCTGCCAGTCAAAGGGGTGGAAGCAGGATCCAGACCTCAGAAAAGACAAATGTGTGGCTAGGAGGCAGGCTTGCAGAATGTGCCCTTTGGTTGTTTAAATGGTATATATATATATATATTCCTGAGCGTTTTTATGTGCATCCTAAAATCAAAACAAAACACAGAGGGAATCGAAGCAAATGCTGATGATGAAGGAGATTGTAATCATTGCAATGAAACAAAATATGATAGGATGAGTGCAAAACCAATGTCAATTTTTCTTCTGCCTAAAAATGTTGTCACCGAAATGATGTTGGGAGACCAACATCCATACATCACCACTGTTTTCATAAGGTGACTTAACTTTCTTTTTCTTACTTTTGTACTTTTCCACTTTTTTGCACCACAAAGAGTGCAGCTTCCCCCCTCCCCACCCCACCCCTAGCAGCTGAGCACATTAAAATTCATTCTCTCCTTTCCTCTTTTTACTGTTTATTTTACAAACAGAGACAGGGTGTCTGAAACTCCAGGAGCTCAAAGACAGACTTCCCTAGCAAAACCTAACTGTTTTCTACTTTTAATTCTGAAAATGAAGCAAAAGGTCCTTCCACAGAATCGTCACCCAGATGGGTCTACATTCCCAAGGAGATGGGAATCACACCTGTTCACATAACATCCGTCTCTCCCAAAGCCTCAGGTACTGTAGATCTACCTGAGGAAAGCAGTGACCTAAACACCGGGATCTGTGAGTGAGACCTGCACCCGGGGTGGGGGGAAACAGCCATTCTCTCTGTGACAAGTGCCCGTGGGACTCATGTCCTGGAGGACAGCAAGGAGACATTTGGGGACTGAGGCTCTAGAGATCACTGGGCAGCAAACATTTATCAAACAGGACCAAACAGAGGAGAAGACTGGTCAATCTGCTTTCATCGAAATTAAAACCGTCTAGTAGCGTACTGGTTACGAATCGGGCTGCGAACCTTAAGGTCAGAAGTTTGAAACTACCAGCCACTTTGCAGGAGAAAGATGAGGCTTTCTGCTCCCGTAAAGATTTACAACCTTGGAAACCCTGTACAGGGTTGCTATGGGTCGGAACCAACTCGACGGCACTTAACAACAACAACAGTTATCAAAAGATGCCATTTAGTACAGAGGCAGAAGTTTGATTAATGGTAACCCGAGCGGCAGGGAGGCAGAGAGAGCAGGGAAGGTCGACCAATGGTGAATGAAATTTGCCTTGATTTCTGGTGATGGTTGCAGAACAGGATGAAAGCAATGGACATCACTTTAAGTTGTTGTTAAGTGCCGTCGTGTGGATTCCAACTCATAGTGACCCTGTATAGGGCTTCTGAGGAGCCGCTGGTGAATCTGAGTCACCTGCCTTGTGGTTCAAGTCACTCTTGGTCAAGTGCTTATTGTACAACGCCACACCAGGGCTCTGTTCACTCTGTTCACTAGCATACATGTTAAAAACAAGGTGGCAAATGCTATTATAAATATCTTTACAACAATACAAAAAAGGCGTTTAAAAAAAATTTTTTTAAGCTATCGTTTAAAAAATAAAACAGTAAGCCACAAATATTTGGTGTGGTGCAGTAGGATAAGCACTCACCACAGTCAGCGGTTCAAACCCATCAGCCACTCCTTGGAAACCCTATACAGGGTCACTATAAGTATAAGGCAGAACCAACTCGATGGCACATATCTGAGAAAGGACTTACCCCAGAACATATTTTTTTAAAAAACCCAGCTACTATTAATCAGTTTTAAATAAGAGAGGAAGCATGCAATTAAAAAGTCAGCCAAATACTTTATAAGGCAACTCACTAGCAAGGCTGCAGATGGTCAACAAACATGAAAAAGGGCTGGGTGTAATTTCTCATAAGGGAAGGAAATGCAAATACTGATCCAACACTACACACCCACCCTGAGGGCTAAAATCCAAAAAGACCCACACGACCACCGGAACACGCACACACCAGGGGCAGGAAATGATACGCCATTTCTATAAAACTAAACATATGGTTACGCTTGCGATCCAACAATTCTGCTTCTATGTTTGCATGAGAAGCGAGTGCATGTGTACACAAACACCCTTGTAAGGAACGCCCACAGCAGTTTTATTCATAACTGCTAAAATATAGACGCAACGGGAATGCCCATCAACCTGAAATACACAAATATCCTATTTTCCAAATACAGCCCACTCGTGTAAATGATGTGCCCATATGTACAATACGCAGCACGCACATGGGAAATTGAAGCGCCAGGGGTCACGCGGTTTACAAAACTCGTATCGTAAGCGTATTATTTGCACAGAAAAAATAGTTACAGTGGTAGTGATCCTCACAGACGTTATGTTACACAAAATAACAGATATCAACGAGTACAGACTGTGGAACTCCACTTCTACCAAGTTCAGAAACAGGGAAACTAACCAAAGATGATAGGACCCACCTTGGGGCGGGAGAAGGGTGAGTACTCGCTGAAAGGAGTGGGGAGGCTTGAGCGATGGAAATGTTCTATGGTTTTAGCTAAGGACTCCTGGCAGCACAAACATTAAGCATGTAGCTGCTAACAGAAAGGCCTTCATAAAGATTTGTTGTTGTCATTGTTAAGTGCCATCAAGTCAGTTCTGACTCATAGGGATCCTGTATTGGGTTCCCAAAGAGTAGATGGTAACCTTAAACCCCCGACCTTGTGGTTCAAACCAACCTTGCAGTCCAGCGCATTAACCCACAGCGCCCCCCCCAGGACTCCCCATAAAGATGACAGCCTAGGAACCCTAATGGACCATTTCTGCTCTCTCACCTGGGGGTCCTAGGAGTTGAAACCGACTTGATGGCATCCGGCAACAACAATAGTGTCCCTTTGTCTGCCAAGTGGTGACCTGGGTGTGTTCCCATGTCAAATAAATCACTGAGCTGTATATTGAAGAGTTGTGCCCGTCACACAGCTTGCCATACATTTGCTGTTTTGTTGTCAAGTGCTGTCAACTCCCAGCAACCCCGTAAAGAGTTTCCGAGACTTCTAACTGTGCTGGAAGCAGCTGGTGGACTCGAACTGCCAACCTTGTGCTTATCCTACAGCGCCACTATACTGCCCATGAATTTGTTACTCCTCAAATAAGAAAAATGTCACTGGAACTCAAGGCCGAATGCCTCTCTCCTGTTGTTGTTGTTGTTGTTGGTGGTGGTGGTGGTGTTGTATGCCATGGCTCCTGTTGGTGTTGGTGGCAGTGGTGGTGGTGGTGTCGTATGCCATGGAATCAGTTCCAAGCCACAGCAGTCCTGTACAGTGTTTCCAAGGCTGTAAGTCTTTATGGGAGCAGAAAACCTCACTTCTCCTGCGGAGCAACTGGAGGATTCAACCCACCAATCCTGAGGTAACAGCCCAAGGTATAACCCACGACACCTTCCTCCTACGCAGAGGAAACAACTAAATCCACTAACAAAACCACTGAAGTGTCTCATTTACAGGGGCCTTAGCTTCTTTGTCTGTGAAATCAGGATAATGGGGACGAGCCTCCTCAGGACAGAATGAGTTACCGCGTTCACCACACTTAGCAAACACCATGCTTTGTAGTGCAATCCTCATCCACAGCAAATCTTGGGATGGAATAATGTCCATTCAACAATACAGAAAACTCTAATTATACCCAACTACTCCTAATATTTTATATTTCTTAATAAAAAAAAATATATACATGGGTACACTTTTGTTCTTTGAGAATTATTTTTTTTTAAAAAAAAAGGTCACCCTTGATTCCACTTGAAACCAAGGACATTTGATGAAGTTGTTGGGGAAAACTGTAATGCACCAACAACAGGGAAACGCTAGGCACCACCACCTAGGCTACAAAGCTTCCATGTCATTTATCTGTCCTTCTGAAACTTACTCAAAGATTGGATGGTATTTCTGGAAGAGAAAATGCAAGGTATAACTTTCTTTTTATATATATATAATTTTTTTTTAATTGTGAATTATGTGATAGTTTACATGGGAGAACATTAGTTTTACATTCATCCTATATCATTTCATTGCCATGGTTACAATCCCCCTCCATGCATCATCAACCAACCAAAGGGTATACACTACAAGCCTGCCCCTTGGTCATCAGCACACAGCCCCTCTCCCTCTCTGGATCTAAAGTCCCCAGCTGCTCCATCTCTCCACGTCATCATCTCTGCCTCCATCGTCTCTGCCTCCATCTTAGGCATCACTGCATCTCTGGGTAGGGTCCCACTCTCCGCTCTTCTCCCTTGATGGTCTTAGGGACCTCCGCTCCTAGACTGAAAAGTTAATCACTCCCTTCTTTGCTATAAAATGTCTACCTTTAAGGTGTAAATTTCTGATTAAATTATTTTTTTCTCAAGCTTATCATATGTGAGAGTCCTGGGGTGGTGCTGCGGGTTAATATGCTGGACTGCAAAATCATTCTGAACCACAAGGTAAGTGGTTCAAGCTCAGGCAGCTGCGCTGCTCCTCATAAACCCTACAGGGTCACTATGGGTCAGAACCGACTTAACGGCACTTAACAACAACAACAACAACACATCACATGCCAGAAAAGAACGTGGTATTTCATGAAAGTCAGCTAGCCTTCAGGTGGATTCCTAGTGTGTTCAAAGCCACCAGCCACTCCCTAGAAGCCCTGAACAGCGTCACTTGAGTCAGGACTGACTTGATGACACACACCACCACCAACGCCACATCCTGAGCTACCTAAGTCAGCTACATACTCTACTACGGGGCTTCCCACTAGAATGTCTCAACCTTTCTGAAGATTTATGTGAGGGAGTGCTCCCTTCGCCTTCCCATCTCAATCCTTAACTCCCTGTTTACTGGCCTAAAGGAAAGACTGTAAACACAGCATTCAGTTTCCTTTTTATGTCTTACGTGTGTCGTTTTCAGATCAAAACTATGATTTGTCCATTTAGAAACTGTCTACCTGCAGTAAAGAAATACTTACAAGAGCTCACACCCTAAAGAAACAGAGGAGGGCAGCCTGGGGGTGGGGTGCAGGTAACAGAGCAGCTGTATTAGAAAAGGTACATTCGGTCCCCCTCAAATTTTTTTTAAGGTTTTACTGGAATTATTTGGAATGGACTTGTGTTGCAAGAAGGGAGCCATGTCGTTAAAACAAAATCACGCACAAAACTGCAGGCAAGGAAGTGAGACAGGGGGTTGTTGTGAAGGGTTTAGGTTCTGGCTTGGGCTCACGCCTGCTCAGTGACATGATTACCTGCCCATGCTGTATTTGCTCATCTGTAAGGCAGATGTAGTGACCATACACCCTTCATAATTAGGATGTCTCAAGAAGCTGCAGTGGCTATGATTACTGAAGACTGGCTTTGAGCTGAAATAACCCTCATTCTCTGGCTTAGCGGACATGTGTGTTTATACGATAAGTGTGGTTACTGCCTGGGTTGTGTGCCTCTGTGATGGTGCGGAGTGCACAGGGGGAAAAAGGCACACAGTTGTACTCTGTAAAAAGCTCCTACCAAGGACAGGTCTCAGCTAGCTTAATGAGACACTCACGTCATTCAGGCCAAGCTCTAACCATGTTTCTGTTCTGCCATCCTCAACTGTTTTCTCCCCTAGGATATGAACTCATGGTTTCAAGGCAGCTGCCACAGCACCAGCCACCTCGACCATATTCAACAGTGGGAAGCAAACGGAGCCCAGGATAGCAAAAAAGAATCTCCTCACAAAGTTCTCTTTCCTTTATCAAGGGAGAAAAACATCTTAGGCTGGGCTCTCACAGCAGAGGAGACCTTGGAGGAGAATGAGGGAGGGCCGGTCTGCTGCCACTGTGGAATTTCTTTGAAGTCTTCTGTGTTATCCTAAAAATGTATAGAGACTTCACATTCTACTCTAAAATACATCCATGTTTGTTTGGATATTGAAAAGGTTTGGGATGACTTGGCGTCAAGGAAAACTCACAGCTTAGTTTGTTTATGTTGCAGTTCCCTCTGCATGTTCTGTGGACCCTTGGGGGTAGAGGCACCCCATTTTACAATGCACAGGATTACTTGGTCCCCATGCTTCCTTCTGGGCACCCACAGCTTCAAAAAAAACACACAACTTTTTAATGGGATAGTCCATTCCCTTGAATTCAAGCAACCCATGAGCCTATATAAGTAGTAGTGGTGTTTGGGCAGGTGGGGTGGGGGTGGGGTATTTTGGTCCTTCCCCTTTTCACCCTGGGATAACTCACTAGCTAGTTGGGGGCTTTCAGTAATCAGACCCTTTGATTGCTTCCCTTTTCACTGCCAACAACTCTTTCCCATTTGTGCTGAAAAATACGACAGAACTCTCCCATAACACCCCAGGAAATGATCCCTAAAACACCCCCCCAAAAGGTTTCCTGCTGGAAAAGTGTGGTTCTTACTGGAACTACTTTTGAAAAACGAACATTTAGACAGACGGCCCAAGATTTGCATACTTGTTCATCTTTGTTGGAGGTCACATATCACCCCACTAGGGCTCCTGATGTGGTGTGGTGGGAGAAAGCACTGGGCCACAAAGTCACTTTGAACCAAAAAGTAGGTGGCTCAAACTCACCATCACAGGGTCACTATGATTCAGAACCAACTCAATGGCACTAAACAATGACAACAGCAGGTATTTTTATCCCAAAGTGTTCATGAAACTGAGGCAGCATTTGTGTTTCAGCAGAAGGGGCAGCAGCATGGTGGTGGGCATGGAGAGAGAAGTCAGGTCACCTCCTGAGGTGGACAGCCTCACAATCTGGGGCAGGTTGTGTTTTCCAAAGATGGACACCACAACACCTCCCATCCCATGTGCTCTTCATATGAAAAGGTCATGGTCGACCCTCCCATCAAGTGAGGGGGTCTGTGCCCCTTCCTTTTGAGTCGGGTGAAATTTCCTGACAACCTTAACCAATAGAAGACCATGGACGCGATGCTCTGTGACGTCCACTGTCTGCGCGTGGGGCTTTGCCTCCGTGTTTTAAGGGAGCTCAGTCATCTGCACAGGGACCCCCATGCTTTTAGGAAAACCAAGCAGGCACAGGGCATGGAAGCCCGAGTATTGAAGATCTCACCGATTACCCAAGTAGAAGTCCTAGCTGGCAGGCAGCATCAGTCCCAGATGCGTGCACAAGTGAACCTTCAAGTTTCTACAGATGACATCATGCAGGACAGAGGAGAGCTGTCCTCACGGAGTCCTGCCTCAGCTCCAGGAGCAAAAAAAAAATGTTTTTGTTGTTTGAAGCCACTGAGATTGGGTGGTTTGTTGCACAGAAATCAATAACTGGACTACTCGGGGTTCTATCAGGCCCTGGGCGTGGTGTCTGGGTATATCTGCCACCAATCACTGGCTGGGCAGGTTCAGGCAAGACACCTGACCCCACTGACATATTTCCTCTGCAGCAAAACAGACATGAAAGTTATTCCTGCCCAACTCATAGAGCTGTCCAGAAGCTAATGAGACACGTGGTGAAGATGTGATACCTGGTGAAGCAAAAACCCAGAATCAGAGCGACGCTTGAAGCCAAGGAAACCAAGCATTCCATGAAGTCCTGAAACTCTTCCCGAGAAGGCCCAAGGAGCCTCCATACCCTCCTGGGACATACATGGATCACATACATACTACACACACAGACCACACACACTCCACTTCACACACACTGCACACATACACTTATATGTATATCCATGCCCTCAAACACACTCACACACAGCTCACATTCACACCTCACACTCACGCACTGTGCTGATCATGTGGAGTGGCCTTTGCAGAGGAGGAGGGCGTATGTGATGAGCCTCACCACACTCTAAGTGAACACTGGTGAGTGACTTCTAGGGATGAGCAGACCAACATCAGGACCTGTGTCAGTGGCAATGCTGATGGTGATGGTAGTGATGGTGACAGTGATGGTGACAATGATTTTCACAGTGATGATGGTGACGATGAGGGTGGTGGTGACAGTGTTGATGGTGGTACGATGATCATTGTGGTGACGATGACAATAGTGATGGTGGTGGTGGAGATGATAACAGAGATGATGGTGATGATGATGTTCACAGTGATGATGGTGGTGATGATGATGGTGGTAGTCATGGTGATAATAGTGATGGTGGTGGTGATGATGATG
>NW_006408555.1:2308707-2314323 GCF_000296735.1 Chrysochloris asiatica | reverse complement strand
GATGGTGGTGGTGGTGACAATGATAATAGTGATGGTGGTGGTGGAGATGATAACAGAGATGATGGTGATGATGATGTTCACAGTGATGGTGGTGGTGATGATGGTGGTGATGGTGACAATGATGTTCAGTGATGATGGTGGTGATGATGATCCTCATAATGTTGGTAACAACAGGAATTATCAAGCACTCTGACCATTCACTCAGTACCCAGCTCTGCTCTAAGCACTTTTCATAGATAAACACACCCATCTCATGATGACTCAAAGCAAATATGGGCACTATATTCATTTCCATTTTCCAGAGAGGCCAAGCGTCACCCAGGGCCACCCAGGGCTTGGCGAGGGTAGAGGAACCCAACCCCTTACCATCATTCCCAAATTCAAACAGTTCCTTCCTGAGTTTGTAAAACACACGGCCAGAGGGGTTGTTGTGACTGGTACCCCACATGCTTTGTGCAGATATCATAATGAGTCCATTGCCCCGTTCTACTCAGGGTCCCTTGGGGCAGGTAAGTGACTCACAACATGTGTTCTGAATTAGTCTTTTAAATTCTAATAAGATCTGGATTCTGAAACAGATCCGGCTCCAGGGTCTCAGAGATGGACAAAAGACCTGAAATAGAGAGTAGCCAGATCTTTGTCTCAATTTTTGAACATTTAAAAACAATGAAAAGAACCCTAGTGGTACAACTGAAGAGGTTGGCGAGGACAGACACAATGGCCCTGAAGGACACAGACCTTGCTATCTGCTCCCAGAAAGATTGATGTTTTCAGGTGCCATTAAGTCAGTTCTAACTCATGGCAACCTGACGTACAACAACATGCAACAGTGTCCGATGTGTTGTGTGTCATCATCTTAACTGTTGCCGTGATTGGGCCCACTGTTGTAGCCAGTACGTCAGTCTATCTCATTAAAGGTCTTCCTCTTTCACTGACCCTCTACCTCACCAAGCATGATGTCCTTCTCCAGCAACTCGTCCCTCCAAAGGACACGAGACAAAATCTCTCTATCTTTGCTTCAAAGGATCATTCTGGTTGTACTTCTTCCAAGATACATTTGTTTATTCTTCTGGCAGCCACAGTGAGTTCAATATTCTTCGCCAATACCCTAATGCAAAGGCATTGATTCTTCTTCAATCTTCCTTGTCTTGCTGTCCAGGTTTCTCATGCATATGAGGTGACTGAAAATACGAATGCTTGGCTCTAGCACACCTTAGTCCTCAAAGTAACGTCTGTGTTAGTTAACACTTTCAAGAGATATTTTGCAGCAGATTTGCCCAATGCAATATATCCTTGCATTTCTTGACTGCTTCTTCTAAGAGGATTGGTTGTGGATACAAGTAAAATGAAATCCTTGACAACTTCCATCTTTTCTCCATTTAGATTACAGCCTAGAAAACCATGTGAGGCAGTTCTACTCAGTCACATGGGGTCGCTACAACACACAAATGCCACTATCATGCCTTGAGGCTGTGCTGACTCCACTCGGATCATCTGGTTGTGAACACGTCCCGAGGTACTGTGCTCTGACTGTACCGAAGCTGCCCAGCCTCCCCACCCTCAGAGTGGGCATGCTGCAGGCTCACGAGACCTTTGGCACCGATGGTGTCCCCAAACACCAGCCCAGGCCAGGCTCCACATAAACTAGATTCAAGCTGCTTGTCACCAGGTTTGCAGGTCTTTTCCCCAAGCAGCTGAACGAGATTCTGTTTCCCTGGAACATTGCACACAACTGTCAGGGAGTCCCTGCGTCACCAACGCCCTTCTGGACTCAGTGAGGACAGGGTCAAGGAAGGCGATGGTCAACACCTAAGAGGAACAAGCTGAGTCCTTACCTGTTAAGGAGCAGGGGGCCCTTCCTTGGCACCCTAGACACTTCCCTGGAGCACAAAACCTGAATCTTTCATCACGTGACTCCTAAGACCCTGCCTCCAGAGTTACAAGGACAGGAGTGACCCAGTCCTTATCCTGGGACATGGGACAACACACCAAGACTTTTTAGCCTCAGTTCCCTTGTCTACACAGTGGAAATATGAACCACTTGATGTTATTAGTTCCAACCCATAGTTGTAACCACTGTGTCTGTTGAGGGCCTTCGGATCCAGCGGGCAGGCGGGGCCGAGGGTGCTTATCTCCCAGCACTGTATCTGATGACTTTCTCTTGGGATCCACATGGTCTTCAGAGCTGGGTTGCCAGGTCTTTCTTCCTAGTCTGTCCAAGTCTGGAAGCATTGCTAGAGCCGGTCCATCACAGCTGACCCATGGCGTAGGCTTCAGCATCATAGCCACACGCAGGCACCACAGTAGGAAAGATCGGATAGGAAGTATCAGAAGTAACAAAAGATGGCGGCTTGACCATGTTGCCAGGAAGCTGTCTGTATTTGACCAGGAAACGGGTAAAGGCTGTAAAACCCTGGCGACTTTACACTGCTTTCGGTTTGCCTTTTTTTTATTTGCCATTTTTTTCCTCCCAAGTCAAATTCTTGCTGGTGGGCTTCATTGCACATTCAGACTTCTCTCTTTTTGTCTTGGGAGAGGAGGAAGGGCTGGGGGTGGGCAACACAGAGAGGAGAGCGGGAAAGCGCTGGGTCGGTGCCAAAGTAACCAGCAGCCTTCCAGGCTGCCTCTGTCAGCCAGGGCGCCCTGGAATTTCCGCTGCCCGCTCAGGTTCACTTTTCCCGTGAAGACTGGTGTTCCAGGAGGGGACCTGTCAGCCCCTCAGCCCCCACCCCCAATGCCTAGAAGGATCTGGAAACAGCAGCATGAAATACAGCAAGGCACAGCTTTAATTAGTACCGGGCAAGGACAGGTCTTGGGTCTGGTCCGAACAAGGTTCAGAACCGCCTTATTCCAGGCAGAAAGCCTTCATCTCTGGTAGATTCTTACGCCTGCCACCTTGTTTATTACGAAGGCCTGGAGCCCC
Organism: Chrysochloris asiatica; assembly: GCF_000296735.1. Taxonomy (NCBI): domain Eukaryota; kingdom Metazoa; phylum Chordata; class Mammalia; order Afrosoricida; family Chrysochloridae; genus Chrysochloris; species Chrysochloris asiatica. The sequence continues at coordinate 2,311,400 of NW_006408555.1, read as the reverse complement.
GCTGAGGCTGGAGAATTTGGGAGAACGTGCTTCACACCCACTAGGCATGATGCCCTCTGCCCCGTCCGGAGGTGGGCTTGGCAGAGCCTGGAAGGACAGCTGGGCAAGCTGCCCACGGAGCCCACTGGGAGGGGTGTCGCCGCAGGACGCAGCTGACGCCTGTCCAGTCTCATTAGCATGCAGGCTGTACCCCCCTTTGCCTCCTCAGCTGTGGCGCCTGGCCTTCAAGGGGTCCGGTTACGGCACGAGACTTTTCAACAGGCCATCTGCTACCATCTCCAGCATCCAGGTGGGGCCCCAAGTTAGGCCAAGCCACTCCCCACGGCAGGGACCAAGTCTCCTCTGCACCCACAACTCAAAGGAATCTGTGGACAACGACAAAGATCTGGGAACCGGAGAATGGCCCTCATTTCCTTATGACCTGAAGTCCCCTGGGGTCCCCCCAGCATGGCTTCTGTGACAAGTCCCTCTGTGACAAGTCCTTCTCCTCGCTCCTTTCTCTTCTGGGTTCCTGGGCAGATGGTTCTCAGCTTAACACTCTGACCCCTCCATCCTAGTCCATGAGAGACCCTTCCTGGGCTGCTGATTCATCGAGAGCTGCCTCTGTCCCTGAGCCTGGTGCCCCCGTCCACCCCCTGGAAGGTTCTGGAGAAATGTGCATAACTGTTTAGTGATTCTGGATGATTTTCAGCTTTTTTACTGACAGATAGTATCCACACAGAAAAACCGACCTGCCAAAGAGTGTGGCTTTCTGGACAGTCATACCTGAACACGGTCAGGTAAACAACACCTGGCTTAGAAGACCCACTACTGAGCCCCCATCGTGCACTGCTGCACACTCTAGCCAACATAGTCTGAGGCCCCTGCCCTCTCAGCCCCTCGGCCTGCCTTCCACGAGGCCTGTTTCAGCCACAATCACACACTCCTGGCTCCATCTCAGACAAATGGGCTTCCAAAGGGTGCGCCTGGCAAAACAAGACAGTGACATCCAGTGCTGGTGATGCTACGGGCACACGGGCGGAAATGAGATCCCAACTGGTAACAGCTCCCCAAGAGCCTTGGCAACACAGAAACCTTATGATGCCAACATTTATGCTGGCTAACTCGCCCCGGAAAATGATCCCAAGTCCATCGCATGGTAGGTGGACGAGTGAGCCGCAGCTGTCAGGACAAAGTACTGAAAGCCGGGTGGGTCAGAACCACAGATGTTCACCCTGCCTCAGTCCTGGAGGTCAAAGCCTGAGGTCGAGGTGTGGGCAGGGCCACACTCCCCCTCTGGAGGCTCCCGCATGGGGAGGAGGCTTCCTGATTTGTCTCTTCCAGCTTCTGTGGCTCTAGACGATCCTTGTCCTGAGACCCTATCAGTCCAGTTTCTGCCCCTTTATCACGTGGCATCTTGACTCTGTGTCTTTTCTTCTTATAAGGACACCATTCACTGGATTTGACCCCACCCTACCCCAGCATGACTGAATCTTAACTTCACTAACCACATCTGCAAAGACCCTATTTCCAAATGCGTCAAATTCATAGGTTCCAGGAAGGCATCAATTTTGGGGGGTATGCTTCAACCGAGGGAGTCCCTGCTGGTTTGAACGATGCACATGCTCAGCAGCTAACCAAAAGGTTACATGTTCAAGTCTCCACAGAAAGTCCTGGCCATCTAGTTCTGAAAACTCAGCCACCGCGAACCCTGTGGGACACAGGTCTACTCACACACGTGACACCAGAGGGTACTGGGTGTTCACCCCACCCAGCAGTGCTGAATAAATAGTGGTACTGGGAAACTGAGCAGAACCAGAGGAGGAGGGTTTGGGGGTAAGGGAGAGACTAGAGCTGAGCTGACTCGTGAGCCCTTAAGGAAAATGGCAATTGACAGAGGCCACTGCAAAGGAGGGAGTTAGGGGCGGAAGGCCCATATTCCTTGCTGTCTGCTGTGGCCCACACTGTCGCCACCCCGCCCCCTGCCCCACAGTACCAGGGCCACTGCTGCTCCCTTCTGACATAGTGGATCATAAACACAGGCAAGGTGGAGAGCCCAGGAAGGAGAACACTGTGTTAATGTTGGAGAGTGGAGCAAAACCAAAGAGCCAGGTCACACTCACAGCCAAAGAGCCAGTTCATACTCGCAGCCAAAGAGCCAGTTCACACTCGCAATCAAAGAGCCGGTTCACACTTGCAGCCAAAGAGCCAGTTCACACTCGCAATCAAAGAGCCAGTTCACACTGACAGTCACTCTGCAGGACAGAACAGAAATGTCCCCAGAGGCATGCCCAGGCTGCGACGTGTACAGAAGCAGACAGTCCCATCTTTCTCCTGTGGATCAGCTGGTGGGTTTGAACCACCGATTTGGGGGTTAGCAGCCCAGTGCTTAACTCATTGAGCCACCAGGACCCCTTAATACAGTAAACCAGCCAACATTAAAGATGGCATTCACATCATCAACGTCCACATTCTAGCCATAATCCTCATGACTTTCGATGATGTACCACTCATTCCAACCTTCAGGCCACCCTCCACCTGGACTGGGATACTGACTTTGGAGTTTCAGTCTCAAAATATTCTCTATGATCAGTGAAGGAGGCTCCCTGTGGAAACTTTGCAATACATAAGACTATAGGTAGACGCCTGAACCACATCCAGAGCTCCAGAGATGGGAAATTTCCACTTGAATGGACGAGCAGACCAGCCTGAAG
>NW_006408555.1:2265018-2306993 GCF_000296735.1 Chrysochloris asiatica | reverse complement strand
CCCTTTGGTCGGTTGATGATGCATGGAGGGGATTGGAACCATGGCAATGAAACGATATACAATAGAATGAATGTAAAACTAAAGTTCTCTCATGTAAACTATCATATAATTCACAATAAAACATTTTTTTTAAAACCACATGAATAGCAAAAAAAAAAAAAAAAAGTTCTCAATCCCTCTTGTGTGGCGAACAGTGTGAGTCCAGCTGGGAAGGGACCCATGGAGTGCTGATCCTCATGTGTTCTTGTGTTCTGTTCTGGGAGCAGCCCACCCTCCACCTTGCTCACACAGCTGAGCAGATGTCCTCAGGACTTACACTATGGGGTCACCTGGACCCTGGAGATTAGAGCCACTGACCAGCATGGGCTTTGTGTGACACTCCAGTTTGGGGTCACCCAGACTATTTACAATGACACCAGCCTCTGGGATCCTATATACTTCAGGGGTGTCTTGCTGTTATTACTGTTAGCTGTCAATGTGACTAATAAGAAGCATTGTAAAGTCCAGGTCTACCGTGAACCCATGGGACTAAAGCTGACCCTTCCCCCACAAAACGTGAGCGCTTTGGGATGGACATCCTGAAGCCAAGCAGGGGTAGTCAGTCCCATCAGCCCCTGGGGACCCCAGGTTCTAACTCCCCCAAGTGGTGGTGGTGGTTCTGGGCTGCGGAGTTGGTTCCAACCCATAGCGACCCTGGACAGGGTTTCCGAGGCTATAAATCTTTACGGGAGCAGAAAGCCTCATCTTTATCCCAAGGAACAGCTAGTAGTTTCAAACTGCTGACCCTGAGGTTCACAGCCTGATTCGTAACCACTACGCTACCAGAGCTCCTTCCTCCCCCAAGTAAGCCACCCCAAAGGCTCCCAAGAAGCCGCACGGGCAACCTCCTTTCCCTTAGCCCTCCTCCCCGGAGAGGGTCCCTGCCCACATGGTCTCCACTGAGCTTCGCCCATGGTGAGTTTTTAACGAAACAAAGGTTGCGTCAACCCGGCTTGGAGTCTCTCGGCGCTGTTCTCCCCACAGACAGAGCTCACTTGGTGTACCTGTATCACATTTGGCTCATCCCAAGGTTCCCAACAACTTGGCTTTTATAAGCACTGGAAAACCAAAAGCAAAAACTGGTATGACTCACTTTATGGCAGTGGGCTGGACCTGAGCCCGCAACACCTCTGAGGTTGTCTTGTACACGCCATCAAGCCCAGCAAACGCCAAGGCAGACCCTTCAGGAACAACGGCACTGACAGGTCAGCCGAGCTCCGAGGCTTGGTGCAGGTGTCCGCGTGGTCGGAAGCTCTGGCAGCCACCGACTGACTGAGAATCTCCAGCTTGCAGGAGGGGAAACTGAGGCGTGGAGGGACGGCACAGACTCAGACACAGAGGCTGTGCTTGGAGCCAGTGCCCACACAGAGCTATGAGGAGGCTGGGAGAGGGTGAGCTAACAAACTGAGGCTGAAATCATTAAAAACGTCTTCACTGTGGGGGGGAAAAAAAACGCTGCGCTCACCCGCGCAAGCTAGCTGCACATACACAACAAGCAGGGTGGTTACTAAGTCCCATCCTGGGGCAGTGTGCTTGGTAAAGTGAGGGTCAGCGAATGAGCGGCCCACCCTCCATGAGATGGATTGGTACAGTGGCTCTAACAATGGGCTGAAACATAGCAACAACTGTGAGGATGGCGCGGCACCGGGCGGTGTTTTGTTCTGTTGTGCATGGGGTCACCATGAGTCAGAACCGACTGGATGGTACCCAGTGCCAGCAACAGCAACGTCCTGGGACCCCAGATTCCACCTGAGCAAATCTCGGGGCCAGGGAACTGGTATATTTAACTCATTGGTGGTCCGGCTGTGCAATTGGGTTCAAAGACAGAAAAGCCCAGTTGTCATGGCATTGATTCCGACTCACTGCTCCACAGGGTTCTCAATGACTGGCTTTTCGAAAATGGATCACCAGCTCTTTCTTCCACGTTCCCTCCAGGCAGACTCGAACCTCCAACCGTTGCTTGGCAGCCAAGCATGGTAACCATTTACACCATTCTCAGGAATCTAACTGGGGCCAAAAACTACTGAATGAGATGCTTTCTAACCCCCTACCTTCCCCATTCCAACCTTATCGTACATGCAGCTATAGGAGACAGCTGTCTTCCCAGGCCCCCTAACCCAACATATCCTCTTGCCCACCTCCTTCTGTTTTCCTCCAGGGCTCTCCCCAGGTCTGGGGCAACCACATATTATAGGTATGGAAGCATAGATCCAGAGCAGGACATGACAGGCCGACAGGCCACCCTGAGTTCTGGGCTCTGGTCTGTACTAGTGGGTCCATCACCCTTGTCCACATCCAGCGGCTTCCCCGTAGTCAACCTCATGGGACGTCAATGCAAGTCAGATGCAGAGCTCCCACTTGTGGGCGAGAGGCCTCAGCATTGACCCTCTGGTCCACAAACACCACTCAGACACCCTTGGGGGATAATGCAGCCCTAGTGACCATCCAGATGAGCAGGGCCCAGCATGGTCACCTCGCCCCAATCTCACTGCAATCTGTTTCTAATTCTGGCACATGAGGGGGGCGCCCCTCCCTAGACTGAGCTCCCCGCATGCCTGGAGGATTGTAACTGAGGGAATGCTACCCGTCGGCCACCAGTCAGGGATGAGGACAAAGCGTTCCATTGTTCCTGCTGCCTCTCCATCACCCCGATTGGCAAGAACCTGTCTCTGAGAGAGAGACAAAGAAAACATTCCACGAGGCTTGCTGCTAGCTGCCTTCACTCAGCCTGCCCCCTCACTGGATGAGAAAGCCTTCTATCAGCAAACAAAGCCCATTCCTCCCAGGATATGAACCTCAAAACTCATTGAGAGACACTACCCAAGAGACCACCTACCCAGGCTGCCCAGGGCTAGGCCAAATTGCAAATACTCTACCAATGGCTGCTTACTATAATAATCATTCTGATAAGACTTCACTGAGCACTTGATCTGTGTCAAGCCTGCGCTAACCTCTCTCTGTAACAATCATGGTGAGAGAGAGTCTGTATAGATAGTCTGTCATATATCAGACTGTGGGGGATTTCAAACACCAGCAGGGTCACCCAGGGTGGACAGGTTTCAGACTCAGACAGAAGAGCAAGAAAGGCCAGAGATCCGTTTCTGAAGACTAGTCAGGGAAATCCACACCAGAATGTAGTGGGATACAGTGCTGGACGGGGAGTCCCCAGGTTGGCAGGCACCCACAGTACCCAGTGGCCCCAGCGATGGACTTGATCATGCCAGCGACTGTTAAGAATGGCGCGGGACCAGGCAGTGTTGCGTTCTGCTTAACATAGGGTCACCACGAGCCAGAACCGACCCGACAGCAATACAACAACATTGGTACTTACCCTAAGATCAGTGTTTTCTACTTCATTTGATCCTAACAGCGAAACTATGGTGTAGATACTGTTGTCCGTTCCCTTCCATAGATGGAAAAGTGAGGCTGGCGGAGGTAACTAGCCCCAGAGCCCACTAACAGTAGCTCTCACGTGCCAGAGACAGGACTGACTGCAGCCTAGGTCTGTCTCCCTGAGCCCAAGCCCACGCTCTGGGCCATCTTCCTATGCAGCATCTTGTTCAAATAAACTTGAAATGCCACCCACAAGTCACTCTTCAGTGCAGGTGGCCTATGAGGAGTCATCACCCTGCTCCCACAGTTTCGTGCAGGAACAAGAGTGACAGGAGATGAAGTCTCCAAAAGGTGACAATGAGGAAGCCCCCACTGACTGGGGTATGGGCAGAGAGGAGAGGAGCTTGGCCCTGGGCAGTAGTGTCAACCCTTGGGAGCCTCCTATGTTGGGGACACTCTGAGCAGCCCACATACACTGGTTTCCAGGGGCTGCCATGGAAACCTTCCTCATGTCAGGGGCTCAAAATGGCAGGGACGTCACAAAGGCCAGGGACAGAGGGATCAGATAGAGTGTTTCAACAGCATGAGAGTGTACTTTGGGCTCAAGAGTGTCCAGTACATGGCCAGAGACGGGTAAGGATCACGTGGAACCTCGGCAACCTAAGACAGAGCCATTGCCATGCTGCAATGAGTTTCGATGACAGGTAAGACGGAGGAATTCGCACTGACCGCCTAAGACAGGCAGCGTCCCTTAAACAAATAATAAATAAAGGGGAATCTGATGCAGACCGTGCAGACCCGGTCAGGAGTTCAAGGCCCTGTGGGCCCAAGCATTGCAGACCGTCCAAACCATAGGCTCTGAGGATCAGACTTTAGCCACCTAGCAGACATAGCAAACTGTCCCTCATCTGATTATTCAGTTATGCTTGTTAGTAATCACATACATGAGCCCTGGATATCCACAGATAAATGTAAAAACCTTTCCTAAAAACCGAGACTGTAAATTCCAAAAAGGCAAAGTTTTTCCCCCTCTCCAAAAAAAAAAGGAGAAAAGCTAAAGAGGATAGAGAGAAACACTGTTAACTGGTGATATATGGAGGGGATTATAATCAATGTAATGAAACAAGTCATATGAATGGTTGAATGTGAAACTGATGATGTGCCCTGTAAACTTTCACTCAATCCACAATAAAAATCTTAAAAAAAAAAAAAAGAGTCTCCAGTACAACAGTTGACATTTTGAGCAGACACAAACTGAAGCCACCACAAAGGACAACAAAGCTCAGAGGCACATCCCCACATGGATGAAGCTTGAAGACATCACGCAAACACAAAGGAACAAAAAAACTGCCATTGAGTCAATTCTGACGCATGCAGGTGGTGGTGGTGTGCCGTGGAGTCGGTTCCGACTCATAGCAACCTGTACAGGGTGTCCGAGGCTGTAACTCTTTACGAGAGCAGAAAGCCTCATCTTTCTCCCGCGGAACAGCTGGTAGTTTCAAACTGCTGACCCTGAGGTTAGTAGCCCAACTCATAACCACTACGCTACCTAGTGATCCTATAAAGCCAGAGCGCTTCATAGGGTTTCCAAGGTTATAAGTCTTTTCCGGGAGCAGACTGCCTCATCTTTCATCTCAGTTAATACAACTATTATTCCAATTTATGCACCAACCACTAAAGTCAGTGAGGATGAAAGTGAAGAATTCTACCAACTTCTTCAGTCTGAAATGGATCAAACATGAAATCAACATGTATTGATAATTACTGGTGGTTGGAATGCAAAGGTTGGAAACAAAGAGGAAGGTTCAGTCCTTAGAAAATATGGCCTTGGTGAGAGAAATGGTCCTAGAGATCACACGATAGAATTTTGCAAGACCAATGATTCTTCACTGCAAATACCTTTTTCAAAAACAAAAGACGACTTTACACATGGACCTCACCAGATAAAATACACAGAAATCAAATTGACTATATCTGTGGAAAGAGACAGTGGAAAAGCTCCACGTTATCAGCCAAAACAAGACCAGGGGCAGACCATCAATTGCTCATATGCAAATTCAGATTGAAGCTGAATACAATTAAAACAAGTCCACGAAAGCCAAAATATGACCTTACAACACACCTGAATTTAAAGCGCATTTCTAAAAGGTATTTGATGCATTAGACACTAATGACTGAAGAGCAGAAGAGTTGTGGGGTGACATCAAGAACATCATACAGGATGAAAACAAAAAGTGATTAAGAAGACAAGAAAGAAGGAAAAGACCAAAATGGATGTCAGAAGAGACTCTGAAACTTGCTCTCCACCAGAGAGATGCTAAAGAAAATGAAAAACTCAGGAGGTAAAACAGATGAACAGAAAATTTCAAAGGTCAGTATGAGAAGACAAAGTCAAATATTACAATGAAATGTGCAAAGACCTGGAATTAGAAAACCAAAAGGGAAGAACACGCTCAGCATTTCTCAAGCTGCAATAACTGAAGAAAAATTCAAGGTTCAAGTTGAAATACTGAAGGATTGTATGGGCGAGATATTGAATGACAGAGAAAGCATCAAAAGAAGATGGAAGGAATACACAGAGTCACTATACCAAAAAGAAATGGTTGGTGTTCAACCATTTCAAGAGGTAGCATGTGATTAAGAGCCAATGAAAATGAAGGAAGAAGTCCAAGGTGCACTAAAGGCATTGGCAAAGAACAGGGCTCTGGGAATTGAAGGAATATATATATAAATCTTTCAACAAACTGATGCGGCACTGGACTAACCCACTCATCTATGCCAAGAAACTTGGAAGACAGCTACCTGGCCAAATGCTTGGAAGAGATCATTTGTGCCCATTTCCAAAAGAGGTGACCTCCCCCCTCCACACACAGAGTAGACAGGGATGGGCAACTTGGACATTGGCTACCCAAAATGGGGGGCAGGGGGCTACAAAGGCAAGAAGTGACTGGCTTACAAGCTCTCAAGAGGGAACCTAGATCCAGAGGGCCTGGAGGAAGGTAGAATCTCCAGTGAGTAGTATTCAATCTGTCTAGGTGGGGCTGATGCAATGAAATGCAGACGGGTCTCTTGTGATACACTAGTGAATAATTGTCATCAGGACTGACTGTGAGGGTTGGAAGTGTAAGGGTAGATGTTTTATAGCAAGGAGGGGAGTGATTAACTTTTCAGTCTAGGAGTGGAGGTCCCTGGGACCATCAAGGGAGAAGAGCAGAGAGCGGGGACCCTACCCAGAGAAGCAGTGATGCCTGAAATGGAGATAGAGGTGATGACGTGGAGCGATGGAGCAGCTGGAGACTTTAGATCCAGAGAGGGAGAGCGACTGTGTGCTGAAGACCTGGGGGGTATGGGGGAGGGATTGCAGGGTATACCCTTTGGTTGGTTGATGATGCATGGAGGGGATTGTAACCATAGCAATGAGACAATATACGATAGAATGAATGTAAAACTAATGTTCTCCCATGTAAACTATCACATAATTCACAATAAAACATTTAAGGAAAAAAAAAAAATAGAGAGAGGTAACTCAAGGGAGTGTGGAAATCATCAGACAGTATCATTAATATCACTTGCAAGTAAAATTTTGCTAAAGATAATTTAAAGATGGCTGCAACAGTACACTGACAGGGACCCATGAGAGGTTCAAGCCAGAGCCAGACAAGGACATGGAATGAGGGACATCGTTGCTAATGTCAGATGGATCTTGGCTGAAAGCAGAGAATACCAGAAAGATGTTCACCTGTGCTTTACTGACTATGCAAAAGCTTTCAATTGTGTGGATAATGACAAGCTATGGACAACATTGTGGAGAATTAACACACTGGAACACTTCATTGTTCTCATGAGGAACCTGTACATAGACCAAGGGGCAGTTGTTCAAACAGCACAAGGGAATACTGAATGGTTTAAAATTAAGAAAGGTATGTGCCAGGGATGTACTATTTACCATATTTTTTCAACCTGTATGCTGAGCAATAATCTGAAAACTAGATTATATGAAGAACAACATAACTTCAGAACTGGAGGAAGGCTCATTAACAATCTGCAATACACAGATGATACTACCTTGCTTTTTCCCAGAGAAGAGGACTTGAAGTATTTACAGATGAAAATCAAAGACGACAGCCTTCGGTATGGGTTGCACCTCAATGTAAAGAAAACAAAAATCCTCACTACTGGGCCAATAAATAGCATCAAGATATATAGAGAAAAGATTGAAGTTGTCAAAGACTTCATTTTGTTCAAATCAATCATCAACACTCATGGAAGCCGCAGTCAAGAAATCAAACGAAATATTGCATTAGTCAAACCTGCTTCACAAGACCTGTTTAAAGTGTTCAAAAGCAAAGATTTGAAGACTGTTTGAAGATTTGAAGCAAAGTCTGAAGACTAAGGTGTGCCTGACCCAAACCATGGTATTTTCAATCACCTCATATGCATGTGAAAGTTGGACAATGAATAAGGCAGACCATAGAAGAACTGATGCATTTGAGTCATGGTGTTGAAGAAGAATATTAAAAGTACCATGGACTGCCAGAAGAACAAACAGATCTGTGCTGGAAAAGGTACAGCCAGAGCGCTCCTTAGAAGCCAGGGTAGCAAGGCTCTGCCTCTCATACTTCTGACCAGTACCTTGGAGAAGGACATCATGCTTTGTAAAGTGGAGGGTCAGCAAAAAGAGGAAGAGCTCCCACCCCATGAGCTGGATTGGCACAGAGCCAGCAGCAATGGGCTCAGGTGTAGCAATGATGGTGAGACTGGCACCGGACCAGGCAGGGTTTTGATCTGTTGTGTCCAGTCATTATGAGTCGGTACCAACTCGATGGTTCCTAAGAACAACAAGGATTCTGCATGATCTAGAACAGAAGGTGGTCCATGGGGAGGCGATACCATGAGTTCCCACACTGGGTGACACCAACCCTAAAGATGTCCTTGCCCTCTTATCCTCAAGCCTTTTATCACCTCTGAGCCCTTCTAGAAGCTTTGCCTCCACCTGTAATGCCCACCCCTCCATCTCTCCTTCATTGCTGAATTCTTGCCATCCTTCAAGGAACAACTCAAACATCACCTGCTCAAAGAGGACTCCTGGCTGCCCTCGTTACCCACTCCCTCCATGGATGTCCAGCATGACACCCGTTCATGTCCTTTGCAGCCCTTGTCACCTTGGTCTTCATTCTACTCCTTTCTTGTCATGGACCTGCCACCAAGTTTTAAGTTCCCTGGGAGTACAGCACCATGGTATCCCAGAGCCCAACGCAGTACCTGCGCCTCAGTATCTGGGAAATGTTTGGATGAATTTGGGGTGCTGAAGGTTTTTCAGTGGCCAAAGAGAACCTCAACTGTCCCCAGTAAAATGGGAAACATCTTAGACATAACAACTGTCACTGCGTATCCTGAGCAGCGGATGGAATGACAGTCCCCAGAACTTTTAATTATACTGTTACAAAGTAGAATGAAGACTACAGAAAGAATTAAGGTTACTAATCAGCTGGTCTTAAAATAAAAGATGAGCCTGTAATCAAAAGGGCATTTAAACAATGAAGAGGGAAAGAAGACAGCTGGTCAGAGAAGGAGATGTGAACATGCAGGAAGATACTCCACAAGGGTAATGAAACTGGAGGCGGAGCCACAAGCCAAGGAATGTAGGCATCTTCTAGAACCTGGAGAAGAAAAATGGACACACTTCCCTCCAGAAATAAACACGGCCGTGCCAACACCTTGATTGCACCCCAGCGGGACCCATGTCAGACTTCTCCCTCAGTCCTAGAAGATATCAGATCTGTGCTATTTAAAGCTACTAAACTTGTGTCAATTTGGTACAATAGTGACAGGAAATATGTACACTGTTACAATAGCGACAGGAAACACACACACACTGTTACAGTGTCATCGGAAACATGTACAGTGTGCAATTCTTTCTCTTGGTAGTTAATAGCTCATTTGATCCTTGTAACAAATCCATGGAATGTGTATCACTCAGACTCCCATTCTATGGATGACGTATCTGAGGCAGCGTCCTCAGCTCCTAAAAACAGGGTTGGGACTGGAACCCATGCAAGGCCTCAAGCTGATACCCACTATAAGTTACTGTTTGCCACAAGACAACCACAGGAGTGGGACAGAAACACAGGTGAAAATGCTGAGCCTAGTTCCTGCCCCATGGGCAATTCTGAGTACACCGGCAGTTCTTGGTTGATAAGATGTGTCTGATCCCACTTCTAAAATGATCCTTTATCACTTTCCATTTGTTCTCTGGGCCACGTGCCCCAGACTTCCGTAAGCAGACTGGATCCATTCACTTCTCTTTGACAGCTACACGAGGAGACTTTCAAACGTTCACGGACATATAGAATGAGAAGAGAATGGAATGTGTCCACAGACTCTAAAGTCTCCTTGTTCTGCCAGTATCCAAAGTTGTGGGCATGGGGACCACAATAGCAGAGCTGGGTTAGCACGTCCACCTCCATTCATCATCATGAGGCCTTACTGAGACGCATGTCCCTCTCAGAGCCCTCGTTCCACCTGGTGAAATTGGGTGGTGTGTCCTCCCTTTGTGGTGGGTCATGGAGATCAAGTGGGAAGTGTTTCCTGTCCCCCCTCCAGGTCAGGGGTGCACGCCACAGAGCCGTGTTTGCCGCATCATGCCCAGGAGATCTGTTTGCCTGAAGCCTGTAATCGCAGCTTCCTAGTTACACTACCCAGCAGCAAAGAAGTTAAGGGATCCCCGAAAAAAGTGTTGGGGGGGGGCCTTAGCTTTCCTTCTTCTGATCATTCTAGTCCCTTAATCCACATTCTCCAACTACTAGTGACCACAGAGGCCGCCCAGCACTTTCTCTGGACGTGGGATGTCTTTTCTCCTGCAACGAGCCCTCTGGGGCCAGCAGGTCCAGCACCTTGAGTTCCAGCTGTGTGCTGCTCTACCGTTAGCAGGGGCACAGAGCCATGGAAAACAGCCCAGCCCAGCTCCCTGCGCACAGACAGCCCACATCACTGCCCCCCACCGGCTCTCTCCTTGGACCCGGCGCCGAGCATATGTTTGACCCTGAAAAATGAGAACGGGTGAGAAGCAAGAAGCAAGTGGTCTCTGTAAAGGGGCCGTGAATTTAAAAAAAAAAAAAAAAATCTTTGTAGGCTTATAAGAAAACAAAACGGCATTTCTCTCTAACCCTGCGACTATGAAACTTTTGGGAACTGTGACCCCCTTGGAAGTCTTACAAACCAATGAGCCCCGCCTCAGAATGTTTTCAATGCAGAAGATAAAATCCTCAGGTTACAAAGGAAACAACTGTGTTGCAGTCAAGTCACCAAACTATTTCTCGTGGTGATACCGTCATCTGTGGGCTTTTTGAGAATCTAACAAAGGTCTGAAATCGAAGCTGTGCTGATATCAAGTTATAACCCAAAACAGTGACCCATGGGGACTGACTGAAGACTCCAGCTGTGATTTCACTGTAAACAATATTCATTTCTCATCCACAGTCAAAATGGAAGGAAATGCTAATTTCCAGTTATGGTTAGAGCAAGTAAGATTCTCTTGTGTCTCCCTCCAAGCTCCAGATCCCATGAATTCTCTCCAAGGACCTTTGGGTAAGAAGCACACGGATCACAGGACCCCTAGGAGACTGCTCTCTGAATCCTACTCAGAGGGATAATGGAGAAAGAACATTCAACAAGTCTGCAGCCATTTTCAGGCTAGCACGTGACACATACTTTTTTCTTCATTTGTGCTAGGGGAAAATCTAAAAAGCGTAATAAAAAAAAAACCTAGAAGGAGAGAAAGTTTGAAATAGGTTTATTGTTAATTTCTACGGATGCGATTGGGGCAATATTTTTCCCCTTTCTTGTTTCACTTTTCTATGTATGTATGTGGCAGGGCTTCAAAAAGTTCATGGAAAAATGGGGTTGAAATACCATGGAATTTTTCCACAAATTTTTTTAAGTCCCTAGTTTTTTGGGGTTTTTTTTGTGTTTTTTTTTTAACTATAAACTTGGGTGCTAAGGAGAGAGGCATCTACTGACAAAAAAAGACTAAACACGGAGCTTTTTCTTTCTTTTTTAGTATGAACTTGTGCTTTATATTTATTAATGCATTTAATCCTTATAACAACCCAATAAAGATGTACTATTATTTCATGTTCCGCGGGAGAAAGATGAGGCTTTCTACTCCCGTAAAGATTTATACCCTCGGAAACCCTGTACAGGGTCGCTATGGGTCGGACCCGACTCGATGGCACTTAACAACAACAACAACAACATTATTTCATGTAGAGTTCTAATGTGGTGCTGTAGGTGAATGCACTGGACTGAAAGGTCAGTTTAAATCATAAGGTCAATGGTTCAAGCTCACCAGCCACTCCTAAGAGACCCTATACAGGGTGGCTATGAGTCGAAACCAACTAGGTGGCACTTAACAATAATTATATGTGCATTTTTTTGTTTTTTGCTTTTTTTTTTTTCTTAAAGAATAGAAATATATTTTCTCATAGTTCTAGTGGCTGAAAGTCCAAATCAGGGTGTTCCTCACGTTGATTTTTTTTTTTAATGTTTTGCTGTGATTTGAGTGATCGTTTACAAAGCATATCGGTTTTCCATTCAACAATTCATACACATTTTGTTTCATGATATTGACTGCAGTCCCCACAGTCTCCCATTCCCCCCTGCCACTTCCTCCTGTGTTCACTGTTTCCATTCCTCCTTTCCTCTCCCTTCCTGCTCCCTGAGAGTTCTCCCAGGGTAAATGATGCTCTTTTGATCTTCTATCACTGATCGTTCCAAGGAGCCTACACCTCCCTGGTGTGATTGTGTCCCTGCCAGGCCTGTCTACCACTTGACTGAAGGCTGGGTCAGGGGGTGAGTTCCGTCCCAGTTCGAGGCCATCTGCGGGCCATAGTTGTGGGGGCTCCACCAGTCTCTCACTGACCGATAAGCCTGGTCTTTTTTTCTGACTTTGAGATTTGCTCCATATTTTTCTCCCACTCTATCCAGGAGCTTCTAATGCGATTCCTTTCAGATAAAACAAAGAACTTAACGTTTAACATCCTACAAGTTTGAATTTTCAACAGTGGATATATATCGTGTTTTAAAACAAAAGGTGATGAATCAAACTATAGAAAGGAAAATTATGAGCCATTTGAGGGTATTTAAATACTGTTTGTTGTTGTTGTTGTTATGTGCCATCGAGTCGGGTCCGACCCATAGCGACCCTGTACAGGGTTTCCGAGGGTGTAAATCTTTACGGGAGTAGAAAGCCTCATCTTTCTCCCGCGGAGCGGCTGGTAGTTTCGAACCGCTGACCTTAAGGTTCGCAGCCCGATTCGTAACCACTACGCTACCAGAGCTGTTTAGGTATTGTTAAATATGCTTGATGTGATAATAATCTGACGGTTATGTTTCACAAAGGTGCCTCTGGTTGAAATTTGACAGACACATTAGTTTCCCATTCAGTAACTTACGATGTTGTGTTTTGTGACCTTGGTTGCAGCTGTCTCAAATATAACCACCTTCTCCCACTTCCTCCCTGGGTTTCTTGTTTCCATCTGTCTGTCTCATCTGCCCCTCCCTGCCTTCTGAGCGCTGTTTTTTGGGCCAATGCTGCCCTTTCTGTTGATTATTTTGAGTACAGTCCTCACAAGTATTACTGCTCATTTGATAGTCTGGTCTCTAGTTTGACTGTAAGGTGACCCCCGGGAACAGTTTCAGATTTGAAGGCCACGGTCACGGAGGTTCCACCAGTCTCTATGAGACCAGTAAGTCTGGTCTTTTTACTGATGTTGAATTTTGTTCTACATGTGAGTTCAGGTTCATGGGGAAAGAACAAGTTGGAGATGGAGAGGATCAGAAGGGTGGAACATGTCACCCATGTCACTGAACTGAGCGTAAATTGTTGAGTTGGTGTACATTCCCCTGTTTATTTAAAAGAAATGAACAAGTCCTGTGACTTGTTGCGGGTGGAGAGAGAATGGAGGAAATACTAGCATTCTGATCATTGGTAACATTGGGTGATGGGAACCTGGGACTTTTACTAATTCATACACATTTGAGCATTTCTATAATCAGACACTTTTTAAAGATGAATCAGTGTTTATTAATTGTGCGAGCAGTCAGAAAGCAAACAACATGAGAAAGAGAGTATCAGGGAAAATGGAGTAATGTGGTTTCAAACGGCAAGAAGACCCTCACTTGTCACTGTTGGCATGTTTGTTTTCGATGCTAATAAGAGGTAACTGCAAGCCAACACCAAAGGGGAAAGGACCCTCGCCCAGCAAGGCTTTCCAAATGTCCCACCCCAGACACTGTGGTGTGGGTGGGGCGTTTCCCCACCCAGCTTCGGTTTCCCCCTGCCGAGACAGCAGTTTGTCCGGGAAGATTCTTCAGGCATCCAGGCCTCCACCTGTGATCATCTTCTGAGAAGTGTTTATTTGGGCGCAGGCTCTTCATCACAGGGCCAACGAAGTCAGAGGCCCCTGCGCTTCCCAAAACATGGGCGGCGTTGCAGCCCCTGCCAGGCCCAGCAGGGTCGTCATCCCAGGCCCTGGGCTCCCTGGGCTTGCACGGGGTCAGGCAGAGGTGTTTACAGGGACCCCGCGGACTTCTGGCCTGGCCAGTGGACACTCCCACCCTTTGGGCCTCACCCACCCTGCCTCCAAGCCCCCACTGAGTTCTCTACTGTCCTGCCAGATGGCCCCAGGCACAGCACAGACAACTGTGAACATACAAGGCTGTGACAAGTCTGAGCGAGGCAGGGCCCCTCTCCTGGTGGCCCACGTCACACACACCCCGTAGCCACCACCCCAAGGCCCCACAGCCAGGGATACACGCTCCTGCTGTCATTCTAGGCACCGTGGGCCCAAGCCACTGCTGAAACCTCACCCCCAGGCCCCTCGCAAGACTCCCCCACAAAAGCCATCAGCAGGCACTGAGCCACTGAAAAACTCAGAGTTAAACTTCTTAGGGAAACTCTAGGCCAACAAAACTGAGCCATGTCTTTATGCGGACCTCCTTGGGGCCTTCAGTGTGTCACCAGCTCTGAGAACATAAGCCACCAGGAGGAGCACAGGGTCCTGCCCACTTGAGCCCCCAAATCCAAAACCAAACCTACTGCCATCGATTCAATTCTGACTCAGTCACCCTGTAGGACAGATATGGTTTGTTAGACTATAAATCTATAGAAGAAGATAACCTCACCTTTCTCCCACAGAGCAGTTGGTAGATTTGAACTGCTAACCCCTTGGTAAGCTGCCTGATGCTTAACTCATTGTACCACCAGGATTCTTTCATCTGCATCAAGCAGTCTGTAATTAATAGGGATTTCTGGATTCAAGCAGCGCTCCAGACGTTTCTTCCAAGGTACCTCTGCGTGAACTCAAACCTCCAACCCTTCATTAGTCATTAGGAGTTACGTGTGGTCATCACTGGCCCATCAATGGACATCCCCCCCCTTCGGGTCTTGTCCACCCTGCCTCCCGGGTCCCACTGAGCTCTCTAGTGTCCTGGAAGCTGTCCTCAGACACAGCACAGACCACTATGAACATACGGAACGGTGAGGAGTCTGGGAGAGGCAGGGACCCACTCAGTTCAGGTGGTCCCTCTGTGTCTGTAAGTTAGTGTCACATACAGAAGGATGCAGGAGCCCTGGCCTCTGGTCCCCATTCCACAATCTCGAACAACCCCATCCCCTTTCTCCAGCTGCCTTTTCCATCTTTACATTTGCTGCTGTCCCTGTCAGTGTATGGATTCATTCTGGGTGCTTCTCTGTTGAGAAAACGCAACAGAGCTAAATTCAGCTAAAATGCCGGTGTTTTCCTGACTCCCAAGACCAGCAAACGAACCTTGCCTGACCCCTGGGAACCCGCCCAGAGCCGGTAATGAGCAGGGTGGATTCTTCCAGAAGCTCTGCCCAGCCCCATGTGCTGCTGAGTCCAGCAAATCCTCCTGGGACATGGCCACTCATTTGCTGCTCACCAGAGATGCCAGGAACACACAGCTCCCATGCGGGGGCCAAGGTTCTCTGGGACACGCACGGCCAATTCCAAGTTAGCCTCATGCTGGCCCAGCCGGATCCCACCCTTCCCCCTCAGACACAGACATCTCCACATGGCTCAAGGGATCACTCTCTTCTCTCTTCCCAACAGCCCAGGCTTTCTGCACTTCAAGTGCTCCAGATTCAATGGAAACCCACACTCCCAGAGTCGGATGCATGTCACCAGGCAGTGTTATTTGGGATATGTCCATTAGACTGGTCAAGCTGACCTCTGGGGACAGGCCTCTGCTTTTGTCTCTGAGTGTTCTGCTCTCCCCTTTGGGGATAATAACCCCAACTGAACTTAATTAGGCTGGTGGTCTGGCTCCAGGTACAAAGTAGCTCCCTAAGCCGGCCTAAGCCTAAATTGCGGGTTGGGTAGGTCACTGTCATTGGGAAGCCCTGTACCAAAAATGACACACCAACCTCTTTGCCATCTGTGTCATCCTCGGTTAAAGACACCAACCACGAGACAGATGCGGGGGAGACAGCTGGAGTACAACCCAGCTTCCCCCAGACTAGCTGTGTGACCTTGGGAAGGTAGCGGACCCTCTCTGAGGAGCTAATGTTCCTTTACCCTGAAAGGGTGCTCATAATTACACCAACTGCTCACAGTGTGCGCACTAGGCATGTGCCTCCCCCAGGCGTGGAACAGCGGAGAGAGGGACACTGGGTCCGGCGGGTGGACATCGAGCATCACTTTCACGACAAGCACACCTCATGTCTCGGCTCTGCACAGGTCCCAGGTCTGCGCCAACCCTGCATGGAGCAAGTCTCGGACTCAGCCCCGTGTCTGTCGGGTCTCCGAGTCACACTGTTGCATTGTCACAATAGCTAGAGTTTTTATAGACAGCTGCTGGACACCAAGCAGACTTCCACAACCAAAACTGAGTGCCGGCGACTTTGTTCCCAGTCACAACAACCCCGCAGGGTTTCCAAGGCTGCAAATCTTTACAGACGCAGACTGCCCATCTTCTCCTACAGAGCTGTCGGTGGGTTTGAACCTCTAACCTTTGGGTTAGCAGCTCAATGCTGAGCCCACAGCACCAACAGGACTCCTTTCATAGACTACCCAAAGCAAACCCATTACCACTGAGTTGCTTCCGACTCATAGTGACCCGATGCAGGGTTTCTGAGACTGTACATTTCTATGGGAATAGGTAGCCTCATATCTTCCTTCCAACAGGGAGGCTGAGGGGTTTGAACCACCAACCTTGGGGTTAGCAGTTCAGTACTTATCCTACAGTGCTGCTGAGGTCCCTCTTAACAGACTAACAGTCAAGCTTAGACATAATTTTCTATGCACTAGGAAACCGAAAAAAAAAAAAAAAAACTAAAAAAGTGTGACTCGCTTATGACGATATTCGCTGTAGTGTGGTGGCTGGGATGGAACCAGCAGTGTTCCTGAGGTCCACCAGTACTGACAGAGATGTCTGGTCAGCAGGCTGATCCATTTCCCTCAAGTCGACTCTGACTCACAGTGACCGCACAGAACAGAGGAGGACATGGTAGAGTCGTCCCGTGGGGTTGCTAAGGCTGTCATCTTTAGGAAAACTGCTACCTGCGTCTCTATCCTGAGGAGCACCTGGTGGGTTTGAACTGCCAGCCTTTTGGTTAGCAGCTAAATGCTTACCCATTGTGCCTTCTTATGCATTTACCAAAACCCACACTACAAAGCCATGGCCTTCAGTCGGTTCTGACTCAGTGACACTGTGTGGGGGTAGCGGACAAGGCTGTTAATCTTTACAGGAGAAGAAAGCCTCATGTTGCTCCTGCAGGACGGCTGGTGGACCTTGTGGTTAGCAGGCCACTGCTTCCCCTACAGCACCTGCAGGGCTCCTTCTTATGCGGTTGTGGTTGTCCTTGTTACTGTTAAGTGCTGTCTAGGGTTTCCAGGGAGTGGCTTGGTGGCTTTGAACCACTCACCTTACGGTTAGCAGTCCAGTGCTGATCCTACAGCACCACATGAGGACACCACACGAATGCTTGTGTGCCCAGTGGCAGGCAGAACAGCAAAGCCACAGGCTCCTCAGTGGGGGTCTGACCCCATGGGACTTAAGACCGGAGGAGCAGGAGTGCTGGCCTTGCCTGCAGCGGGTTCCAAAGACAGGACCAAGAAGTTAGAGGGGAGACAGAGGGGCCAAGGGTGCTGTCTCAACCTAGAAACCAGGGAATTGGAAATACACTGCCTCCCAGGGGACCTCGGGGCCTGTAGTTGTGATCATTATTAACAACCTAGAGGGCAGTCGGCACCTGGCAGCCCTCAGGGGTACGTTGGTCTGGGGTGATGCTGACGGGTCTCGGGGGAGCTCCTGCAGTAGACAGTAGAAAGAAATGCCTCACAATCAGCTTCTGAAAATCAGCCCCAGAAATCCCTCTGGGTTCCTGCAGTACGATCCTCGCTCAATCTTGGGGATGGTGCAGGACCGGACAGCGTTTCCATCCATTGTACATGGGGTCGCCATAAGTGAGAAGCCAGCATGATGTCAGCCAACGATGACAACTCTGTACATGTGTGAACAGCTTCACACCTTTATATGTGTGTGGGGGGGGGGGGGACTATAAGCAGTAAGTGCCCCTGATATGATGCTGTAGGAAAGCAGTATATGGCTAACCACAAGGTCGGCAGCTCAAACCTACCAGCCGATCCTCGGAAACCGTACACAAGGTCACTATGAGTCGAAACTGACTTGAGTGCACTTAACAACAACATTCGCAACAAAATCAGGAATGTCCTCACCCAATATTAGTGTTGGTGTTGTTAAGTGATGACAAGTCGGTTCCAACCCATATCAATCCTGTATGCGGTTTCCAAGGAGTAGCTGATGAGCTTGAACCACCAACCTTGCTGTTCAAACGGACTTTGCAATCCAGCGTCTTAACCCACGGCACCACACCAGGAATGCTCACCAAATCTTAGGAGTGCCTGACGGCACTATGGGATAATGAATTGGACCTCAAGGTTGGTTTGACCTGTAAGGTGGTGGTGATGGTTATGTGCCATGGAGTCGGTTCTGACTCATAGCGACCTGGTTCAAATTTACCAGCCGGTCCTTGGAAACCCTACAGAGGCACGCTATGAGTCAGAACCAACTTGACAGAACAACACTGAGTGCTGGAACTATGGAAGATTTTAATTCTGCCTTTTGCATTTCTCAGTTTTCCAAATGTTTTGGAAAGAACATATACCTTGGTAGTATCTTTAAGAAACATTTCTTGGTGGGTTTACAAGATTTATGGCATAGTCCCAGCCAGAGAAAGCCAAGCGGGTCCCTCTTTCATTTAGAGAGCCCCAGGTCCCAATTTAACCAGCACCCTTTCATGGAACACAGCTTCGATCTCAAAGTCAGGTTGCTAATTTCTTTGAAATAAAGGCCATTTTCTGACTTACACATAAAGTCCAAGCGTCTGAAGTAGGTGTTTCCGCTATTTGAGTTTCCACCTTGGTTCTGTTTGTGTAATGCGATGATCTATTAAAAATACTAATGGTCATTTAAAAAAAAACAAAACACCTCCAGAAAGCAAGCAGTACAAAGGACAAGTGGACCACGTGATCTTCAGTCTCCACTACCCTAAGACCAGACGAACTAGATGGTGCCCAGCTATCAGTACTGACCGCTCTCATGGGGGCCATGGAATGATCTGGACAGAACGGGAGGAAATGAAGAACAAAATTCAACAGCATAAAGAAGACCACACTTACTGGTCTCACAGAGACTGACGGAACCCCAGGGACTGGGCCCTTAGACACCTTCAACACCCTACAAAGCTGGAACTGAGCTTGCAGACAAGCAGAAGACAGACCTAGAGAGTGAACCATGATGATCCTGAGAACCATCAACCATAGGAGACCAAAAGGACAGCATCTCCCCAAAACCAAAGCTCAGAAGGCAGATAGCAGCAGGAAGGGAAGAGAAATGGAAATGAGGAACCCTGAGAGGAAGAGGAATGAATGTCGTTACTTGGAGGGAGAGGGGCAGCCAATGTCACTAAATAAAATGTGTATAAAGTCTGGAAGGGAAAATTAATTTGCTCTGTAAACTTAAATTAACATTTTTTTTTTCATGCCAGTTGTCAAGTTTATCGCTAGACACTAGAAATGAGCACCAACCTGGCATCTCAGCATCTCTCCCTCATCCTTCAAGGGTTGGAAGGCTGAGAACTGCAATGCCCATAATCCCTTGCTTTGGGGGTCTAGATTCATTCCAGCAATGAATCAGTCACATGACATTGGGATATGGAGGAAAGGCCGAAGATGCTGTGCCCTTCCCTGAAAACACATGAGAGGGTTTGCAGCAGCTGCCTGGCATTCTTGCCAATCACTGGCCAACAGCTGGACCGCCGGGTACCATCAGCACACATTCCCTGAGGTTGTGGCAACATCCTGATTCTTTAAACCTCAGTACAGATGACAGCTCTCCCTGATCTTTGCTCCCCTAGCTCTTCAACAGTCTATGAAGAAATTAATCCACTAGTGTGGTGTTGCAGGATAATGCACTGGACCGTAAGGTTGGTTTGAACCACACGGTCAGCAGTTCAAACCCACCAGCCACTCCTCAGAAACCCTATACAGTGTAGCTATGAGTTGGAATCTACTCGACAGCACTTGACAATAACAATAATATCCATGCCATTTTCAACTGACTGACATACATGTGAAAGCCGGACAACACATAAGGAAGACCAAAGAAAAATTGATGCTTTTGAATTATGATGTTGGGAAAGAATTTCCAAAGTCCCATGGACTCCCAGAAGAACAAACAAATCTGTCTTGGAAGAAATACAGCCAGAATACTCCTTAGAAGCAAAGATAGAAAGACTTTGTCTCAAGGAGCTCTGGTAGCGTAGTGGCTACGAATCGGGCTGCGAACCTTAAAGTCAGCGGTTCGAAACTACCAGCCGCTCCGCGGGAGAAAGATGAGGCTTTCTACTCCCGTAAAGATTTACACCCTCGGAAGCCCTGTACAGGGTCACTATGGGTCGGAACCGACTCGGCGGCACTTAACAACTTAACAACAACATGTACTTTGGACATGTTATCAAGAGGTACCAGTCCCTGGAGAAGGACATCATGCTTGGTAAAGTGAAGAGTCCGAGAAGAAGAGGAAGACCCTCAAGGAGATGGATTAACACAGTGCTTAACAGCAATGGACTCAAACACAGTAACAACAACTGTGAGGCTGACACGGGGACCAGGCAGAAATGCGTCCTCTTGGATATGATCTACCGTCACTATGAGTTAGAATCAACTCAATGGAGACGCAACTCACAGTACCAAAAACCCCAATTTCTACTGCCGTCTTTCTTCTAGAAACACCAGAAGCTGCTGCTGCTTCTGGGCGATGTTATCACTTTTCTGTCTGCTCCATGGGTGCTGTTGAGTCAATTAGGACGCCAGGCAATCCCTTGTGATGGAGGAGAACTGTCTCTTAGAGTTTTCTAAGCTGTCATCTTGGTGTGGTACTGTAGAGTACATCCTGAACTATACAGGGTCACTATGAATCCAAACCAGCTCAAAGGCACTTAGCAAGAACAATCTTAAAGGAACAGATCACTAAGTCTTTCTCCCACGGAGCCACTAAGTAGGTTTGAACTGAGTTCTCAGTGATTGTGCCACCAGGATTCCTGGATTCCTAGATAAGAGATGCAAACATTGATCAAGCACATCTCGATTACAGATCCAAGCTGAACATTTTGCCAGTGTAGTATCGCTGAAGTTACCCCAGTGGAATAAAACTACCATTTATCAGATAGATGCCATCTAGTTGACCTTGATTCATAGAGCCCCCACGTGTACCAGACTAGAACTGTGCCCACAGGATTCTCAGTGGATGATTTTCCATAAGTAGATCCCACTCATGGCATCCCCATGTATGTCAGAGTAGAACTGTGCCCCACAGGGTTCTCAGTGGACGATTTTCCATAAGTAGATTCTACTCATGGTGCCCCCATGTGTGTCAGAGTAGAACTGTGCTCCACAGGGTTCTCAGTGACTGAGTTTTCTGAAGTAGATCCCATTCATGGTGCCCCATGTGTGTAAGAGTAGAGCTGTGCCCACAGGGTTCTCAGTGGATGATTTTCCATAAGTAGATTCCACTCATGGTGCCCCCGTGTGTGTCAGAGTACAGCTGTGCCCACAGGGTTCTCAGTGACTAAGTTTTCATAAGTAGATTCCACTCAGGGTGCCCCATGTGTGTCAGAGCAGAACTGTGCCCCACAGGGTTCTCAGTGGATGATTTTTCATAAGTAGATTCCACTCATGGTGCTCCCGTGTGTGTCAGAGTAGAACTGTGCCCCACAGGGTTCTCAGTGGATGATTTTTCATAAGTAGATTCCACTCATGGTGCCCCGTGTGTGTCAGAATAGAACTGTGCTCACAGGGTTCTCAATGACTAAGTTTTCATAAGTAGATTCCACTCATGATGCCCCGTGTGTGTCAGAGTAGAACTGTGCTCACAGGGTTCTCAGTGGATGATTTTCCATAAGTAGATCCCACTCATGGTGCCCCGTGTGTGTCAGAGTAGAACTGTGCTCACAGGGTTCTCAGTGGATGATTTTCCATAAGTAGATCCCACTCATGGTGCCCCATGTGTGTCAGAGCAGAGCTGTGCCCCAGGGTTCTCAGTGACGACGTTTTCAGAAACCAGACCTTCCTTTAAGGTACTTCTGGTAGACTCAAATCTCACACCTTTTGGGTTGGCAGTCAGGCATGTCCACCAAGTAGCATTACCTCCACTTTCTCTGTGCCCAGTTTCCAAAGAAAACCAGAGGCTCAGCTGGGATTTGACCTCAGGCTTATCTTACCTCGCAGCCAGATCCCTTATTAACCCTTTACTGGACAACAGTGGCTTTCTCCTCCTACAAGCTCTGTTGTAGTTGCTCTGTGCACTTGAACTTCTCTGTCTACAAACCTAGAAAATGAGGGTGATGGACAGAGACCCTGGAGAGGCAACATTAGTGTGCATCACATGGGATCTGGAGGAATCTCACTGGTCCTTAGTGTAACTGGCCCCCCCATCCACTGAGACTACAGTTAGGTCAGGAGACAAGGTGTGAGGTTGGCCTCTCCAGGCTTCCATAGAAGCCCAGATGGAAAGGATGCTCACGCTGATTCTAAGGAAACTGGAGAATGCTAGGGTTTGGGAGATCCCTGGCCCACTTCAATCCCAAAGGGGTCATTTCCATGTTTGCAACCTCTGAAATCCACCATCAATTCAATTCAACTGCCGGAGACTCCATTGGACAGAAGAGAAAACTCTCCGTAGGGTTTCCGAGGCTGTCATCTGTACAGAAGCAGATGCCTCATCTCACTCCCATGAAGCGGCTGGTGGGTTTAAACCCCCACCTTTTGGTTAGCAACTGAGTGCTTTCACCACTGTGCCACCAGGCCTCCATCTCCAGAAAGAAAATGTTGACAGATCTGTAGATTTCCAGAGGTTTTTGGTGATTTGAGAAGTTTTAAAACGCAGCCAGACTTTTATTTTGAAGCAGAAGGTCCAAGGCTCCAAAACTGAACTAGGGGTTTGGGGGAGTTCACTTGTCCTTCCCTACTTCACTCAGGGGAAAAGCAAACAGATTCAAAACACACAGGAATCAAGTCGTTTCGGGTTTAGGATTATTATTTTTGTAATTGGTGGAAAATAGGTATATATTTACTTTGGGTCTGTGTGAGCTTTGAAACTTTAATATCTAAATTGCCAGAATTATATGAATTCCCTTTCAAAATCATTATTGTAAAAAAAATAATAAATGAAAAACAACATGTAACGTGGTTTGGAACCGTCTGCCCGCTCTGTAAAGTGATACTACCATTTCATCCTTGCTCCCTTTCCTTTTTAATCAAAGCAGATGTGCCCACTATGGTCCTCTGACGTTGGAGAGTCCCCAGGAAGACCTTCTCACTTCCCACCACCAGGGCCCACTGCTTCTGCTGATGGTGAGGAAGGATTCTAAAGACCACCTCGGGACCCCCTTTCCATGGAAATGATTTGGGGTAAGCTGGAACTGCACAATTTATTATGCTAAACGTTTCCCAGCGGTAAAAAAAAATAAATTGTGGTACAGGAAGGCCTGTGGAGCCAAGCAGGTGGTTCTGAGCTGGGAACAGGCACATCCCAGCGCCAGCAAGAAGAAGTGCCAAGTGGCCCTGGTTAGGAGTGTCTTTGGATTTTTCTAAGATGGAGAATATGTTTTGAAAGTTTCCCAAACAGTCCAAGACTGGCTGGGTCATGTCAAGACGGGAGTTTCTCCAAACCAACGTGATCTGCTGAACATGAGAAGAACCGAGGCTCAGGGACCCACACCCACAGAAACCAGAGCCGTTCTGCAGCTGTCTTATTTTTTTCCATGGAGTTCTGCTGAAGGTAGTTTGTCTGGGGCATCTCATATCTTCTCCAATATTCTCAGTTTTCAGATGAAGACAACGAGATCCAAAGAGAAAGGACTGCATTAGATCCAAGCGTAAGAACCATGGGCCCTTGGGTCTGGGAGGAGACAATACACCACTTGCCCTAAATTGTAATCCTGGTGGCCATTGCTGACAAGCTAGCTATCAGACCCTGGGTGTGGTGCTGTGGGCTAATGCGTCAGACTGCAAAGTCATGTGAACTGCAAGGTCGGTGGTTCAAGCTCACTAGCTGCTCCTTGGAAACCCTGTATAGGGTCACTATGGGTCGGAATTGACTCGACGACACTTAACAACAACAACAACACACCTCAGCAATTTCCCAGCTGTGGTTCCGTGTGGCCACATGACTGGCGTAAAGCCCATGAAACCCTCCACATGTATCTGCTATAACTCATCCCTTGTCTGAGGCTAGCTTGAAATGGTAGTTAAAGACATGAAAGCCCACATGGGAGGAGGAACCTGGATCCCTGAGTGACCATGTGGAACAGAAACCAAGAGAGTCACATGTGCAAGATGCCATAACTATGGATGGTAGTGAGTGAGAAACCAACTGGTCTTTACTAAGCCACTGAAATGTTGGTTATTTCAACAGTTAGCCAGCCACTACCTAATTCAATCCTGTAAAAGAACAGTCACTATACTATTTGTTTCATTTGAGTTCATTGCCCACCTATAATCTATCTCTCCCTCTTACAATTACCACTCTTCTATCTCCCTTCAGGAAATTAATCACCTTCCACAATAGGTGAAACCTACTGTCTGTCAAAATGCCCCTCCCTCCATAAATTAGTGGGTGGGCACTAGACCCAAGTGTGGCCAATCAGATTCTCTGCCCTGGAACTTTGGTTCTTGCACAGAGTAAAGGAAGGAGAGAAATGATTTAAGCTGATTCATCATTCCGTTAGCAGACCCTGCTCCCTGTTCCCAAATCGCATGGCTGTTCAAGCTCCTTCTCTCTCAGGTTCTCATGGTTTACCATTCCCTCTGTGTATCCACCAAATCCCTCCACATAACTTTTTTTCTTTCTTTTAAGTTTTTATTGTGAATTGAGTGACACTTTACATGGGGGAACATCAGTTTTACACTCATCCTAGCATATTCGTTTCATTACAATGATTACAATTGTATTTGTTTCATTGCAATGATTACAATCCCCTACATGCTTCACCATTCAACAGTATTTGCTTCTATTCCTTCTGGTTTTAGTTTTGTTTTTGTTTTTGCAGGTGCACCAAAACACTCATGAATAGATAATCATTCAAACAGCCAAAAGGCACACCCTGCAAGCCTGCCCCCTGGCCACCAGCACACATGCCTTCTCCCTCCATGAGCCTAGACTCCTCAGCTACTCCATCTCTCCACGTCATCATCTCTTCCTCCATCTCTAGTATTGACACTTCTCTGGGTAGGGTCCCACACTCCACTCTCGCTCTTCTACCTTGATGGTTCCAGGGTACTCTGCTCTGGGACTGTAAGATTGACCACTCACCTCTTTGTGCTACAAAACTTCTACCTTTACAGTTGTGACAATCACAATTGGTCATGATAACAATTACTCACTATTGAATCATGAGAGTCTTGTCCCCATCTCCTTTCACCAGACCTGTCTAGACAGGATGAAAACCACTCAGTGGGGAGTCTACCTTCCCCTGCACACTCTGAATCTAAACTCCCTCTTGAAAACTTCTAAGCCAGTCACTTCGTGCCTTTACAGCCCTCCCCCACCACCACCACCACCACCATCTTAGGTAGGCAATGTCTAAGTTGCCCATCCCTATCAACCCTGTGTTCAGAGGGGATGGGAAAGACCCATTCTTTCCCTCTTGGTTGGCATTTTAAGGTACTACATTCATAACTATAGGTCAAGTTCATCAGAATGTAGTGATTCACACTTGTTTTCTTTAAAAAAAAAAAAAAATTTTTTTTCCCCTCTGTTCTTTCCTCTCTTTGGGTTCTGAACATCCAGCCATTCAGGCTAGGTCCAATCTGAAAGTTTGGGTGCCCTTGTGCATATCCCCTCACTTCTCACCTCTAACCCTCTGTGGCCATGTCGTTGTCCATGGGCTCAGGCATCCCCAGGTCTCATCGTACTTCAGGCCAACCAGCTCTCACCATACTCCAGGTCGATAAGCTGGGGGTGGGGGGGGGTGGGGGGGTGTCTATGTAACTGGGTCAGACTCAGCCCACCTCTTCATTGCTGCTTTTCTCCCACTTCCACTCACCAGTAGACCAATGTGGTCACCAGCAAGCTTGCATGCCTGCTCATGTATTCTCTTTGAGTTTCAGTCTTGGGAGGAGGTTTGTCCTAAAGAGACTTGATTGCTTGCCTTGATGGCTCCCTAGTGAACAACTTGCTTGTTCTTGTAGTAGCCAATCAGACTGCCATTTTTGGCTTTTGTTTTCCCTGCTGGTCTTTCTTTCAAGAAATATCTTCTGTTCCTCTAGCTGCTTCAGCTAGTCTGTTTGTCTTTTCAAGAGGGAATTTCCCATCTCAGAAGGTTCTGGATAGGGATCAGGATTCCACCTAAGATCTTCTATCCTGCAAAGGCTCCACAGGAAGCCTCTTTCACTGGGCAAGTTCTAAAGCCCCTTTTAGGTAGTCCAATCAGTTATAGACTGAAGGTGGACTTACAAGCTTTCTATAATCATGTTTCTGGATATTCCTTTCTATCCCCTTTAAGTGTCTATTTTACAATAGTAGGAAAGAGAAACAAATATTCATAAGACAATCAAGCATCTTAACATTATTTCCCCTCTATTACCTATTCAGACTATGCCTCAATCCCTGTATCACAGAGCACTTTTGTTCCAAGGTTGAGCACACATCACTATTTACCTCTGTCCCATTTAGCCCATGCAAGCCTGCCTAAGTGTGCTCCTATCTACCTTGTTTTCCTATCTCCCTTTCCCTTCTTCTGTACTGCCCACCCCAACACCCAAACTGTGAGGTGTCTATCCCCTACCCTGTGCTCTACCGTCCCCTCCTGCCCTCACCCACCCCCAGCAACCAGCAAAGAATTTTTCTTTTTTTCATTCTTCGTCCTTTTAGTAAAGGCATCTTTTCTTAAGCTTTTACGATGATGGTCTTAGGCAATAGTTCTCCTTTAGTGACTGACTAATTTCACTCAGCATAATGTCCTCAAGGTTCATCCATGTTATGTGGTTCCAAATAACTTTTTAAATATTTAATTTATTTTTCTTAATTTGGTCAGGTCTACATATATTCCTCACAACAATGATTTTTTTTACTTAATGTATTAAAAGGATGAAATGATAACAATGCTCCCTGATAAGAAAAGGTGGTTCACACCCTACCTAACAGTATCACAAACATTACCTGATGTGAGCCTCATGCCCACTGTGCCAAGTAGACAACAACATTTTACAGAAGGCGAGACTCAGAGGTGAAAAAAGACCCAAGTTGTTAGCCCAAGATCATGCAGCTAGTAAACAAGGCAGCTCGGGTCAGATTTAGAAGCCCAGATGATTCCAGCCCAGTATCTCTCTCCCATTGCCTGCCCAGGATGTGAACTCATTCCCCCACCTCCCCACCCCACTAAAAAAGCCCTTGTTACAATCAAGTCGATTCCAACTCAAAGTTATCAGAGTAGAACTGCCCCGTCGGGTTTCTAAGACTGTAAATCTTGCAGACTGCTGTATCTTTCTCCTGTGGAATGGCTGGTGGGTTTGAACTAATGACAGCCTAGGACTGAGCCACTGAGGCATCAAGACCCCTATGCATTTTGTAGTAGGTGTTTAACAGAAAAGGTAACACTCACGTATTATCTGTTTAAAGACTCCTCTTACCAGAAACACATTTACTAGTTTCGAAGACTTCTGGTTTAAGATCAGCAGTGGACTGAGAACCACAAGGTTAGCAGTTCAAACCCACCAGGTGCTCTTTGGAAACCCTATATAGGGTTGCTATGAGTAGGAACCAACTCAACAGCACTGAACAACAGCATCAATGCATCATTCCAGGAGTCCTGGTAGTGCAGTGGGTTAATCGTTGGGCTGCTAACTGCAAGGTCCGTGGTTCAAACCCGCCAGCCATTCCATGAAAGAAAGATGAGCCTGTCTGCCCCTTTAAAGATCTCACCCACTGCCACAGGGGATGGAATTTCCAAGGCTGTAGCTCTTCAAGGGAGGAGAAAGCTTTTTATCCTGAAGAGCAGCTTGTGGGTTTGAACTGCTGACCTTTACGGTTCATAGTCCAGTGCTTAGCCTACAGTGGCACCAGTGTCCTGTCAAGAAGTCAGCCTTGCAGACCTGGGGACATGTCTACCCCATCCTATAGAGTCGCTGTGAGCTGGAATCAACTGCATGTCAGTCGGTTGGGGGGGCAGGTCTTTCACTGTTTCAACTTCCAATCAGTGTGTTCATTTCCATGTTCGTTTGAGTATTTCTAGTCGAATCAATGCATTTTCGCAGTCATGTGCTTTGGGTCACATGTCCATGTTTATCTGCAGACAAGATCCCCAGGTGTAAACGGCTGGATCAAGACATCCCTGAATTTTAGATTTTGATACGTGGGGTTGGGTTGTCCAGAGAAGGACCTGCCCTAATTAACGCTCCATGTAAATACACCTTGAGAAGATTGTGAAACCATGTCAGAGCTCAAGATAAGATTGACGGAATGCTGACATTCCAGCCGCTGGGTTCTGCTAGCAGCCTGCCTTTTGCCCACCAAATGCCATGATTGCAGCTTTTGACCTTTTGGGTAATGGCCAAAAGCCATTTGCCCTGAACCAATAAAATGCATTAGCTCAAACAAACACAGCTTTCTGCACCCTCCATAAAGGAGGGGGTGGGGTGAGGATCCCCCATCAGATCCCCCCAGGCGTGAAGTTCTCAGCAGAACACAGATGCTCTTGGGAAAAGGTTGCTGGTTTGGATTACCGGAGCCTTCTGACTTTTTACAAGGGAGCCATGTGATGCTTTTACTGCCTTCACAAGCAATAAATGTCGACATCAATTTAATTATTTGCTGCTTCCAAGACTGCCCCCTTCCCACAGAAAGGTGATCATCTGCGAGTATTTTCACCTGCTCAGAAGCCCATACCACAGTGAGGGAGACAAGGAGACGCTAGCTGTGGGAACCACTGACCTTCTAGTTAGAGTAAAGGTGCTGGGGGGTGGGGTGGGGGTAACTCTCTGGCCCCAGGACCCCAGGATCTGCCACACACACACATAACCTCGATATTCACCGCAAATGTCTGTAAAGTGAGAGTCCACTGTGTCCTCGCTGCACAACTCCACTAGGCCCTCTGGTCCATGGAACCTCATCATTGGAAGGGCTTGGTGCCCAGGTGTCGGGAGCTAGAGTAGGATGCCCTGGGTTCAGGTCCAGCTAGCATATGACATTCCATGGGTTCCAAGTGCTAAGAAGGGTCTACAAGTGACTCAAGAATCTGGCCTTTGATGGCTTCTCCCAGTCTCACAGATGTCCCCCTTGCTCCCTCCAGGTGTGTTTACCTCTGGGTAGCCCCCTCAGCAGTCAGGCATGCTCCTACCTCAGACTGAGACTCTTAAACCAGGGCTCCACGTGGCCCATCTCCTCTCTTTCTAGACGTTGCTAGAACGTCACCTTCTAAGAGAGACCCTCCAGAAAAACATGACAGACTCTCCCATGACAGGGGTAATGCCACTCCCATTTGCATGCTTTTCACACTGGGCTGCTAACTGCAAGCTTAGCGGTTGGAAGCCACAATGGTTGGAAGCCCACACTGGGCTGCTAACTGCAAGCTTAGCGGTTGGAAGCCACGATGGTTGGAAGTCACGAAGCTCCGTAGGAAAAAGATCAGGCTTCCTGCTCTAATGATGGTGGACAGCCTCAGAAATCCTATCAGGCAGGGTCTCTCTGAGTAGGAACTGACCAGACTCCTATGGTTTCCAGCACATGACACCAGGTAACATAGATTATCTATCTCTCTCCACTACATGTGACCCCCATATCACCGAGGCAGAATTTGGTTTTCATTATATTTAGGTTTTCTCTTCTCCAGGAGTCCTGGTGTGGCACTCGGGTAAGCAGAGACTCCTAACCAAAACGTCAGCAGTCAAGCCACCAGCCACTTATCTTTCCGAAGAAAGATAAGGCTTTCTGCTCCTGCAAAGATGTACTTGCCTTGGAAACCCTATACAGGATAGCTATGAGTCGGCACCCACTCGAATGCTCTGAATAACAAATCAACCACACTCCCCTGAGGCTAGAACAACTCCTGCACAGAGTAAGTGTCTGTAGATTATTTCACAACCCATGGGAAAGCGTTCACTACAGTTTAGTACGTAAGCACTAGTAAACCTGTGTGTGCCGTATTTACTGGTTAATCCGCCTTGTGTCTGAAATACCAGCAGGCAAGTTAACAAATCTTCTCCTGCCTACAATGCAAGAAGACTGCATTTCCCAGACTCCCTTGCAGCTAGTTCTGGGTAACGTAACTTATTTCCAACCAATAGGATGTGGGAGGATGTTTAAAACACGCCCCATAGCCGGTCTCGCTAACGCCCCCTGGGATCATAACCTCGCCTACTTTTCTGTGTAAGAAGCCACCCGCGTGGAGTCAGCGTGCTGTAAACTCCGCTAGACTTTGTGTAAACGGGGTAAAACCTTCAGACCTGGCCTGTGGGATTTCAAAACTGCTTTGTTACTGCACATGGGCTAGCAAGTCCTGAGGAACACAAGTGGATTATAGTAAGCAGCTCTGCAGTAACACGACATGTTGTTAAGTACCATGGAGTGGGTTCCGACTTATAGTGACCCTGCACAGGGTTTCCGAGGCTGTAAATCCTTACGGGAGCAGAAAGCCTCATCTTTCTCCCGCGGAACAGCTGGTAGTTTCAAACTGCCGACCTTGAGGTTAGCAGCTCGATTCGTAACCACGATGCTACCCGAGCTCCTTGCAGGATCAAAACCACGGTGCTTATGTGGAAAGTGGGGCTAGGAACAATGTCCTCAAAAGAATCATTGGTGAATTTAAAGAGAGGGATATACAGAAGTCTAGCAAAAACAGTAGCTCAGCTTTACACATAGCATGGCTAAGAAATACATAAACGCTACATAGAGACACTGGCGTTGGAAGTGACCTGGAATGAATCATGGGACGTGGACTTTGTGAATCATTGTAAATGGGGGGCAGGCTCTGACATCAGATGGGAAGTTGGAACAAGAGGTGGATGGTGTGGGTCACAGTACTGAAGGCACACTGGGCAGCAGGTAGATGTTGGAGGGGTGTGGGTGGGATTGGGGGGTGAATGCAGATTACCAGTAAGCACGAGCTATCTTGTGCTGACTTACTAATGTGTATCGAACACCTACCATCACATGGATTTCACCGTAGAGGCAGAGCCTTAGGTGGCACAGTGGTAAAACGATCAGCTGCTAACTGATGGATCACTGGTTCTAACCCACCAGCCGCTCCATGAGGCGGTCTGCTTCCATAAAGCTTTACATCCCTGGAAACCTAAGGAGCACAGTGGACATGATGGCAGTGGGTTTGGGGGGTGAGGTTTGGCTGGGTGAGGCTCTCTGTGTTCATCTCTTGTTTATCACCAACAAAACCATACATAAGTAAACGTAAGATTCAAGTTCTGTTTAGATTGTTCCTTAATGTCACCATAATGCAGGAACCAATTCAGTGTTTTCAAATCAAGCATTATGGCAGAACTGGTTGCTTACTGAGCATGCACCATGCAGAGTCTTTGTCCATCTTATCTAATATAAGGAGCCCCTGGTTGTGCAGTGGGTTAAGCATTGGGCTGCTAACCACAAGGTCAGTGGTTCAAAGCCACCAGTCACTCCACAGGAAAAAGATGATGTTGCCTACTCCCATAAAGATTTACAGTCTCAGAAACTCTTGAGGAGCAGATCCACTTTGCCCTATAGGTCAGTGTTGCTGTTGTAATTAAGTGCCATCGAGTCGGTTCCAACCCATAGCAATGTATGAGTCTAAATTGACTCTAAGGCAGTGGGTTTTGTTTGGGGGTATCTAATTTAAGGAGCCCCTGGGTGCTACTAACAGCTAATACACTTGGTTGCTGACTGAAAGGTTGGTGGTTCAGATCCAACCCGAGATAACTTGAAAGAAAGTTCTGGTAGTGGACTTCTAACATCAGCCATTGACCACCATTTGGAGCACAGTTCTACTCTGACATGCATGGGTTCACCACGAGTCATACCCAACCCTAACCACTGGTGAATGACCATCGGCTTTAACCCTGCCTACCAGCTCCACATTCTTACGTGTCTATGAAGTAGCAATCTCCTGGAGAACATTCCAAAAGGAGATTCCCAAGTCCATCCACTCAGGAATCCTGGGGTGTGTTAAAGAATCACGTGTACAACCAGCACCCCACAATTCCAGACACTGAAGCAAATGCACCAGAGAACAAGCTCTGTGGGTGCCAGGGCCATGTCCTCATCACCGCTGTCATTCTAACCCCCGTACCCGCTCCACAGAAGGAGGGAATGAATGAGGAGAAGAAAACTCAAGCACCTTGTTGATACCAACACACATGTTCACTGAATGAAATGAGGAGACTGGTCGAGAGCATGCTCTTCGTTTATCAGATGAGGAAAATGAAGCGTTAAAATGGGACCCACCAGTCCTGGGTGCCCAGTAGGACCCTTCTGACTCCCGAGCAGACTGGACCAGGAGTCCCAGAGGAAACTGTGTCTGGAGAGCTTCCTCTTCCTGGCCTCACCTCCCTCCACGGCAAAGCGGTACTTATTGTGGTTCAATGCTGTCAAGTTGGTTCCGACTCATAGCAACCCTGTATATGGTCTCTGAGCAGTGGCTGGTGGGTTCAAAATGCCTACCTTTGATTCAAACCTACTTGAGCTTGAGTGCTTAGCCTATGACACCACACTGGACAGTGGTATTAAATTGGAATTTGGCACACAATGGTCCCTGTGCCAAACCCAGCCTGCTCCCTATTGTAAATAAAGTTTTATTGGTACATTCACATCTTTACGTACAGTCTCACTGCCGTCCCACCACAGCCGGTCATAACAGAGATTGTGGGGCCAGCAGAGCATGAAATGCTTACATTCTGGCCCTCACAGGACAAAGTAACCAGCCCCTGTACCTGAACCAGGCGGACTCGGAGATCCCAATGGACGTGCCTGGACTTGCTAAAGGAGAGGGATCTCCAACCCCCTACCTCTCATCCCCTCCTACCTGAGCAAGGAGGGATGTTTGGGGCTGCTTACATGTATGCACACACATACATGTATACACAGATGGACAGGCACGTGTGTGCGTGTCTGCACATGCATGCATACATGCATGTATACATGTGTACATATTTACATGCATGTCTGCGCATGTACACACATGCATATCTCTGCACACAATTACACCCATTCCTGCATATGTACACATGCATGCATGTCTTTGCACACCCATACACACAGGTGCACATATACACATGTACACAGCTGCACGTGTCTGCATGTGTACACATACATATATGTCTCTGCACACATTTACACACATACCTGCATATGTACACATGCATGCATGTCTCTGAAACCCATACACACACATGTACACACCTGCATGTGTTTAGACACATACCTGCATGTGTATGCATGCATGCATGTCTGCACACGCATACACACAGGCACACATATATACACACTCACAAGCATGCACAAGCCCTGCAATATGACATTATCTGAGTACACCACTCAGCCCGACCCTGGGAGTGGTACCCATATCTGGGGGCAGCTGCCCTCTCGTCAGCCCACACCCAC
The DNA here is from genome assembly GCF_000296735.1 of Chrysochloris asiatica. Taxonomy (NCBI): domain Eukaryota; kingdom Metazoa; phylum Chordata; class Mammalia; order Afrosoricida; family Chrysochloridae; genus Chrysochloris; species Chrysochloris asiatica. Next base: position 2,273,438 of record NW_006408555.1, on the reverse strand, counting down.
CACGGGCTGCAGAGTACTTGTGTGAAGCCCTCATTTCCCTTTCCTCCCTGGGGAACGCCTCGGAAAGCTGTGTTTGTCTGGACAGCTGACAGTCACAGGGTCAAGTGCTTCACACCCAGACTAAACACCCTAATGAGCTCCCATGAAGGTCAGATGGGCAGTTAGACTGCCCACCGTACTGGGTGGAGGCACACTGAACAGGTCTGCCTCTGCCTTTACAGGGAACCCCCATCCCCAGAGGGGAGCTGTGAGCCCCCACCACAGAGCATGCAAGACTGCCCCTCTCAGTGACTTGTGTTAGTCACGCTCATACCACCAGTGGTAGGGTCTGAGAATCACATTAGACGACACAGTGGAGCTCCCTCAGGCTCCACGTCCCCAGCCCCTCAAGAATCCCGCCAACCCTCCCTGCACAATAGACCCTAAGTGCCCCGAGCATTCCGAGTACCTCCTTCCCTGTGCCAGTTCAAGGCTCAGACACCGTCCACCTGGGCCACGCTGCACCTGGGAGGGGTCTGTCCTATTGTCGCTGGCCATCCCCAGCTACCTCCTACCTGGATGATACCAGAGCCCTGCCCACTGCCCTTGGACCCCCCAGGGCCCTACTCAGCACCGTGCAGGATACAAACACTCGGCTCACTAGGCATAGAAGGAAATCCCCCAACACAGTCAAGGCGTGTTTGACAAACCCATGCTCACAGCATCTCCATGTGACAGATGGGGAGCTCCCGCTGACTTCAGGATAAGACAAGGACACTCACTCACACTACAGATGCCCAACCAGGTGGGAGAAAGAAAGAAAAGGCCTTCAGGTTGACGGGGAGAAGTATTTGCAGGTGACATGATGTTACTGCAGAAGCGCTGTGCTGGCAGCAGGGAGGGGGCTGAGGTACTTAACCTGCTGAGGCTCATAACCCTCCATCCATGGCTACACAGTGTGGGGAGGGGGCACTTAACACCCCTAATTTCCAGGTAGGGAGCCCTGCTGGCACAAGAAGTTTGTAGCCTGTTGCTGACCTAAAGGTTGGCAGTTCAAATCCACCAACAGTGCTGTGCAAGAAAAGCCTGGTGATCTGATTCCGTAACGTAAACCACCAAGAAACCCCTGAAGGGGACTTCTACTCTGCTTGAGTCCAAATTAACCCTGCAATTAACAGTACCACCTCCAGGATGCGCCTGGACAAGGGGAAGCAAGTTCCTGGGGGTGGAGGAAAATTCTCCAACAGAAAGGGAGAAAGCCACAAGACTGTGAGGTGGGAACGGTCCACCGTCTCCGGGTCAACGGAGCGCAGGGACGCAAGTCTGCCACCTGCAACATCTGCTAGGCTGATGGAGGCTTGCGTCTAAGGACAATTTCTTCCAGTGTTCCATCACTCTTGAAGAGGCATTTGCATAAGGAGGTTATTTTTAAAAGGAAGGGAGGGAGAGAGGAAGGAAGAGAAATTTTTACAAACATTTAAAAATTCATCCTGATTATAGTAGCTTAAAATACCAGCCAAGAGGGAAAGAATCTTTACAGCAAGGATCATTCCCATCCCCTCTGTACACAGCAGTGATAGGGATGGGCAACTTAGACATTAGCTACCTAAAATGGGGGGTGGGGGGGCCGCGGGAGGAGTGTAAAGGAACAAAGTGACCGGCTTACAAGTTTTCAAGAGGGAGTTTAGATTCAGAGTGTGAGGCGGTGGGGGCGGGGAGGGTTAAAATTCCCACTGAGTGGTTTTCATCCTGTCTAGGCAGGTCTGGTAAAAAGGAGATGGGGACAAGATTCTCATGATTCAATAGTGAATACCATGACTGTTAGCATGACTAATTGTGATTGTCACAACTGTAAAGATAGAATTTTATAGCAAAAAGGGGTGAGTGGTCAATCTTACAGTCCTGGTGTGGAGGGCCCTGGGACCATCAAGGGAGAAGAGCAGGAGCGGAGTGTGAGACCCTACCCAGAGAAGCAGAGACGCCAGAGATGGAGGCAGAAATGATGACGTGGAAAAATGGAGCCTCTGAGGGCTCTAGACTCACGGAGGGAGAGGGGCTGTGTGCTGGCAGCCAGGGGGCAGGGTGTGTCCTTTGGCTGTTTGAATGATTGTATATTCCTGAGTGTTTTGGTGCACATCCAAAAAAACACACACACACACACAAAACAGAGGGAATAGAAGCAAATACTGTGGAATGATGATGCAATGAAACATTGCAATGAAACAAAGTGATGTTCCCCCATGTAAACTATCACTCGATTCACAAAAAAATCTTAACTATATGATAAACATAAAAAAAAATGTTCATCCTGATGAAAGTGGATTTAAAAAAAATAAAATAAAATAAAAAGTGGATTTAAAGACTGACCAGCCATGCCTCATTTTCTGTCCCTGGCAAATGTCATGCTGAGAGGACCTGGGTCACTACGAAGGAATGTCTAATACAGTGAACATTTTTATATCAGCTATTTCAAAATAAGGAGTCCTGGTGTGGTGCTGTTGGGTCAGCGCTGGTCTGCTAACCATAAGGTTCAAACACACCAGCCGCTCCTTGGAAACTCTATACAGGGGTCACTATGAATCCGAAGCGACTCTATGGTACCTAACAACAATTTCAAAATCAAGACTAGAAAATTCTTAACACAACCTCATTTGTTAACTCTCCCCTCAAAGGCCACCTGCCCAGGAAATACCCCGACCCTCCATCTGCAGGCCAGCCCAGACGCCCGCTCCGGGGACCCAAGTCCATTCCTCCGCAGGAAGCTCGCGAGGTGCCTGGGTTGGTAGCTCCAAACCCAACACCAATCACATGCAGAGAATGTTTGAGTGGACAAAGGACCATCACACTGGACCCGGTCACTCAACCTCTTAGGTTCTTCCAAAGACCAGGGCTGACGTTAGCACTCGGGACTGGACGGCACGCGTGAGTCTGGCGCCTTCTGCTGGCCAACACCGGGAGTGCACACGCATTCACTTTCCACATGTCCGCCTGTCAATCCTGTAAGGGTTTCTGTCTCACAGGTGAAGACGCTGAGGCTGAGCTCCGCTAAGAGACTTGACTGAGATCCGTCATCAAGAACTGCTCATGCCCACACTAGAGGAACCCTGGTGGTACAGTGGGCTCAGCGCTAAGCTGCTGACCAAAAGGTCAGTGGTTCAAACTCACCAGCCCTTTTCTGGGAGACAGATGTGGTAGTCTGCTTAAGCAAACATTAAAGTCCCACTGCCATCGAATGAACTCCACTCATTGCCACCCTGTAGGATGGAGCACAACCAAACTCCACTGGGTTCCCAAGGCTGTCATCTCTGTCACATCTCTCTCCCGTGGAGCAGCGGGTGGGTTAGAACTGTTCACCTTTTGATTATCAGCTGAGCACATAACCACTGCATTGCCATGCAAATAAGCAATGCTGTCCAGTGGGTTCTGACTCATAGTGACCCTGTAGGACCACAGGGTGGACAAAGCTGGCAATCTTTACAGAAGCAGATGAACCACCAGGGCTCCTTAGAGATCTGTCTCAGAAACTCTCTGTGACCGTTTGACTGTGCGTAGGTTCCCTCTGTGTGGGACTTGACTGGACAGCAACAGGTCATTACCAAACTGTGCTGGCAAGTGAAGGAAGATGGGGATGGAGGTGCGCAAGGATACTGGGACTGCTCACAGCCTCTCACCCCATGTCTACGGTTCACAACGCTGTCTCCCAGGACAGACTGTGGGGATGCCACCTCATGCTGGGCTTGCCTGGGCTTTCCCACCTGAGTGTGAACGGTGTGTGCAGAGGTCAGAACACAACCTTGAGTATATCCTACTGAACCCAGAGACCGTCTCAGGAACAGACTTAGCGTGCTGGACACTGATGGCCCATGGTCAGGCGAGTTGTGAGATGACACCCAGGACATGATCCGTGAAGACACAGATGGTCATTGAGAAGACAGGAAAGAGTAAAGTGGATGACACAAGAAACTCTGAAATGTGCTCTTGAATTCAGAATAGTTTAACTGAAAGGATTAAGGACTGCAAGGTCGGTTTGAAGCTCAACGTCAGCAGTTCAAACCCACCAGTTGCTTCTCGGAAATTTTATACAGAGCTGAGTCGCTATGAGTTGGAACTGACTCAAGGAAACCTAACACCAAAAATGGTGCACCTGACTTTCAATCACTTCACCTGCATGTGAAAGGTGTGCAGTGAATACGGAGAGTGTAGAAGGATTGAAGTCATTGAGTTACAGTGTTAGTAGAGAATACTGAAAATACATGGACTACCAGAGAACAAACCAATCTGTCTTGGAAGAAGTGCAGTTAGAATGCTCCTTACAAGCCAGGATGGCCAGACTTTGTCTCTCACACTTTGGACATATCGTCAGGAGGGACCAGTCCCTGGAAGAGGGCATCATGCCTGGTCAAGTGGAGGAGGTGAAGCGGAGGAAGTCATCTAAGGAGTGACATAGTGACAGCAACAATGGGCTCAAACGTAACAATTGTGAGGATGACGCGGAACTGGGCAGGGTTTTCTCCTTTTGTGCCCGAGTTGCTATGAGTCAGGGCCGATGCAACGGCACCGAACAACACCAAATCGGAAGGAAGAGATGGTGAAATAAAGGAGCCGAACAGAAGCTTTCCAAGGGTGGCTCAAGAAGACCAAGTAAAGTATTATGATGAAAAGTGCCCAGACCTGGAGACAGCAAATCCAAAGGGAAGGACAGCTCCACACTTTTTAAGCTAGAAGAAAGGGAAAATAACTATCTTCATTAGATGCAATCCAAGAGATGTCCAAATCAATGGTACCACTTTATGTTTTCACAGCAGTGCATGAGAATTTGGTGGGTCTACAAATTCAACATTTGGTATTGTCAGTCGCTGAGGTTCCGGCCATTCTGGTGGACATGCAATGGTACCGCATTGTGGCTGAAGTCTACATTGGTAGCAATCATCTTTTGAATATACCTAACAACAGCAGATGGATCTTGGCTGAAAGCAGAGACTACCAGAAGGGTGTTTACCTGTGCTTTACTGACTACACAAAGGCTTTCGATTGTGTGGATCGGACAAACTATGGACAACATTGCAAAGTATGAGTATTCCGGAACAGCCAAGAGGCAGTTGTTTGAACAGAACATGGGAACGCTGAATAGTTTAAAATTAAGAAAGGTGTGCGACAAGGTTGTATTCTTTTACCATACTTATTCAGCCTGTATGCTGAGCAAATAATCCGAGAAGCTGGGTTCTATGAAGAAAAACGTGGCATCAGGATTGGAGGAAAACTCACTAACAACCTGTGATGTGCAGATGATACAACGTTGCTTGCTGAAAGTGAAGAGGACTTAAAATGTTTACTGATGAAGATCATAGAGCACAGTCATAACTATGGATTGCATCTCAATGTAAAGAAAACAAAACTCCTCACCGCTAGACCAATAAATAATATTCTTATCAAGAGAGAAAAGATTGAAGTTGTCAAGGACTTCATTCTTCTTGGATCAACCATCAATACTCATGGAAGCAGCAGTCAAGAAATCAAATGACGGATTGCATTAGGCAAATCTGCTGCACAAGACCTTTTTAAAGTGTTGAAGAGCAAAGATGTCAGTTGGAGGACTAAGGTGAGTCTGACCCAAGGCATAGTATTTTCAATAACCTCATATGGATGCAAAAGTTGGACAGTGAATAAGGAAGACTGTAGAAGAATTGATGCCTTTGAGTTGTGGTGTTGGAGGAGAATATTGAAAGTGCCATGGGCTGCCAAAAGAACCAACAGAACTGTGTTAGAAGAAGTGCAGCCAGAGTGCTCCTTGGAGGCCAAGATGGCCAAACTTTGTTTCTCATACTTGGGATTATTGTCAGGAGATACCAGTCTCTGGAGAAGGATATCATGTTTGGTAAGGTGGAGGGTCAGAGAAAAAGAGGAAGACCCCCAACGAGATGGATTGGCAAAGTGGCAGTAGCATCAATGGGCTCAAGCGTGGCAACAATAGTGAGGTTGGCTCAGGATCGGGCAGTGTTTCATTCTGTTGTGCATAAGGTCACTATGAGTTGGTACCGACTCGATGGCACCTAACAACAACAACAGTAGCAGCATTGTTGTTGTTAAATACCATCAAGTCAGTTCCAGCTCATACCGATTCTGTACAGGGTTTCCAAGGAGCTTGGACTGATGAGCTTGAACCACCAACCTGTGGTCCAGCACAGTAAACCGAGGTGCCACCCCAGAACTCCACAATAGCATCAGCTAGCCATATATTTATCTTTGTGAAATATCTTTCAAGTCATTTATCAATTTAAAATAAATAAATAAAAGTCATTCTGGACATGACAGATGGAGGGAGAAGAGTGTTCGTGGGCCCATTCCTCTGGTGTCTCAAGGTCCGAGGCCCCCATGTGGGGAACACCCAATGAGATGCCCTCAAAGACCCTGGGCCCTCGTCCAGCAGCTCTGACCTCTCACCCAGTGGCCAGATTGAGGACCACCAGAGAAGCAGGGAGGCAGCGGCAGCGGTCTTCACTGGGAGCTTGATGGCATTTCCAGGAGGGGAACTCCTGGGGGGTCTCCATGAGGGAGGGGGCAGAGCAGGCAGGAAGGACTGGGACGTGGTGAGAGGGACCCCAAGCTGGGGGTCGCAGGAAGGAGAAGGGGCTGAGTACAGCAGAGGAAAGAAAGGCGGGGCTGGAAAGACAGACACAGAAAGAAGAGGATGGAAGGAGAGACAAGGACCAAGACAGAGGCCAAGGAAGAGCGAGTGAGGGACAGAGCTGGGGAGGCAGGAGCAGAGACAGATCATGGGACGACAGCAGGTAGGCCAACAGACAGAGACACGCAGAAAGACAGACGTGAACACAGAGGACCAGTGTCAGCGGAGGGCAGAGGGGAGCCAAGGGGAGCCCACCACCACAGTCCTCTGAGCCAGCTGAGTCAGACAGCAGCTCCCACAGAAAACCTATACATGGTCCCCGGGAAAGTCCCAACCAAGCAATACACAGGGGGTCTTTCCTCCTGCCCGCTCTCCCCACCACTGTCTCTCGCTCTCAGTCTCCCCCCTCCAGCCCCCCATGAAGAGAGAGATTGATTGATGGCACTTCAGGCGAGAGAAGCTGGGAGGGAGGGTGGGCACCCATGGCAGCTCCATCACAGGTCTGCTCCTCATTAGGGCTTGCTCAGCCTCACAACCCAAATGCTAATTACGGTTTTGCATGTCACGTTACTTTGATTCATATTTCCTGTCTGGAAAACAGGCTGGCGTTTTGGGCCTTGGGCCAGGGCTGAGGCGGGAGGGCAGGGCAGGAACCTGCCCTCAGTAGCTGACCGGAGCCCACTGCAGGAAACGGAAACTTTCCATGGACAGGGAGGCTGCAGCACACCCACCCACCCACACCTCCCTCTGCGCTGCCCTCCAATGTGGGGGGTGTTGCTGACTTCTGGTCAGTGCTGAGACCCTGGGGTCAGGCAGAGCTGAGTTCGAATCCTGGTATCACCATTCCTTCCAGTCCACAGTGCTCCCAACCAAGCCCTGCTTTCTCCATCTGTACAGTGGGAGCACGTCAGCCACAACAGTGAGACATGCGGGGTTTGCCCACGAGTCCCTGGCACCACACTGGTGAATACTTGGTATCTGTGGTGTTTGGCTGTTGTCATTATTATTATTCCTGCAGAATAATAGGGGGCAGAGGCTCTCTCCCCAGAGGAAGTGTAGCGCATGGAAGGGAACATCAGACCCCTGGGTGTGAAGCCTGGCTCTGCATGGGCTCCACTCAGGGCCCAGCCTCCTCATCTGTGAAATGGGCTGACACTCACCTATCTCATACATTCCCTGTGCCACACTAAGTCACCACATGTCAGGGGCTTAGAGTCATCCCAGACGCAGAGAGGCAGTTGGTGAATGTAAGGTACTGTCATCACTATCAGCACCATTGTTGTCATCCTCCTCATCATCACCATCATCATTTGTTGTGATCATCGCTGTAACCACCATCATCATCACCATCACCATCATCATCACCATCACCATCATCATCACCATCACCATCATCATCACCATCACCACCACCATAACCATCATCACCACTACCGCTATCACCACCATATCACCATCACTGCGGTCATTGTAATCATCATTATCCTCATAACCATTATCATCCTCGTTAGCATCATGAGCATCCTCACCATCAGTGTGATCATTGGAATCATCATCACCAACACCACTACTACCATCACCAGCATCCTTGTTATCATCATCATCATCATCATCATCATCACATAAATCTTCATCACCATCAAAATTATCACTGTTGTGAACTTGGTCAGTGTCATAATCACCACCATCATCATGATCATCACCATCATCACTAGCATCACCACCAATATCATCATGACCAGTATTATTGTCACCATCACCACCATCATCATGATCACCACCTTCATCACTAGCATCAGAACCAATATCATCATGA
>NW_006408555.1:2262865-2264873 GCF_000296735.1 Chrysochloris asiatica | reverse complement strand
CACCACCTTCATCACTAGCATCAGAACCAATATCATCATGACCAGTATTATTGTCACCATCACCACCATCATCATGATCACCACCTTCATCACTAACATCAGCACCAATATCATTGTCACCACCACCATCACTGTCATGATCATTGTCATCATCATTGCCACTGCTATCATTACTGTCATTATTGTCATCAGCAACAGCACTGTCATCCTGGGCACTAACATTATCATCTCGATTCTCATCATTGTCATCATCATCAATGTTATTATCAAGTCTCAAAAACTCTGATTCGATCTGGACTCTACTGAGTTCAAAGTGCTAGTTCTGCCCCATTCACTACAATATATTTCTAGCCTTTCCCTGAACTGGTCATCAAAGATGGGAGTTGACAGTGGACAAGTACCATGGGAAACCCACAGCATAGGGAAGTCTCCCTACCCACACAAGCCGGAGAACCATCCAACTGTGCAGATTAGGCAGATGAGGAGCAGGCTGGAGGCTGCCAATCAGAAGACACCAGCCTCAATCCTCACCTTTCACTTCCAAAAAAATCAGTGTACCCAGACTCAGGAAAAGTTCTCAGAGAACATGATTAGAGTCTACAGGACATCTTCCCTATCATCAGTAGTAGACAAGCCCTCTAAACTCCCCCACAAGACAGATGGGGTCCTGGGTATAAGGACAAGGGCTTCCTGGCCTCCAACGGACACTATCTACATGGGGATGAGATATAAACAAGAGGAAGTCTCTAGGTCTCAGCCTCTGAGCATGCCACGTCCCCAGGGAGGACTGAAAACACACTGGCTGGGGTGTGTAGAGGTGGGACTTAAGGCCTCCAAAGATGTTGGCACCTTGCTAGGTTCATTACAGTTTCAGCAACTTCTAAAAATCTAGAGACAGGATGGACCTTCTATAGAGCCAAGAGCATTACACGGCTAACTTGGACTCAGTCCCCACTCCCCATGCTATTCCCCAACATGCAAACAGCTTGCAAGACCCTTGTCTCAACCCCCTCCTCCTGGTGGGACCACACCAGACAACAGTAATGGGAATCATTTTACTCCCCAGGTGGCCCTGGCCATCCCATCCCAGCCACCTTTATGCTGCCTACCTGGCTGGAGTGGACCACAGAGGACAGGATGATGCTACAGTCAGGGGCAGCTCCAGCCCCACACAAGCCCTGTCTCTGCAATATCACTGGCCCAGGAGGACCACACACTGGACAGTTTTGAGTTTTAACCTCTTGACGAGTCTTGGGAAATACATTAGGCATGCTTCACTAGCAAACATAAAAGGCTCACAGTCCCAACTGTTTCCAGAAAGATGGGGAAGACGGGGGATATCAGACCAAAGGGAGGAGATCGGAGCCCTTTTTATAAATTGAAATATCATTCACACACCACCAGAGTCGCTCCCTCTACAGAGCGCTAGTCTGTGGTTTTTAGTTTTCTCATGGGATCATGCCATAATCACTATGATCTAATTCCAGACGTTTTCATCTCCCAAAAAGAAAGCCTGCAGCACTCGCCATCTCCCCTCCCCCGAGCCCATGAAACCACAAATCTGCTCACTGTCTTGGCGGCTTTGCCTTTTCTGTACACCTCATGCAAACGAGATCACACCATGTGCAATTCCTTCGTCCCCTCAGCGTGGTGTTTCCAAGGTCCATCCAAGCTGCAGCAGCAATCAGTGCTTCATGCATTACATGGCTAAATGACAGCCCGTGTATGGATGGACCAGGCTCCATTTACTCATTTGTTAGTGAACCGACATTTGGGTTGCTCCCACTTTCTGACATTTGTGAACATTGTTACTGTGATCATTCATGTACAAGTCTATGGATGGATGTTTGTATTTCTTTTAGGTAGATAAGATAGTCCAGAGCAGAATTTCTGGGAGAAATGGAGCCTAGTCTGAAGAACTACATGTTGTTGTTGTTGTTGTTAGGTGCCATTGAGTCGGTACCGATTCATAGTGACCTTATGCACAGCAGAACAAAACACTGCCCGA
>NW_006408555.1:2261920-2262394 GCF_000296735.1 Chrysochloris asiatica | reverse complement strand
ACTCAAAAGCATCAATTCTTCTATGGTCTTCCTTATTCACTGTCCAGTTTTCACATGCATATGAGGCTATTGAAAATACTATGGCTTGGGTCAGGCGCACCTTAGTTTTCAAGCTGACATCTTTGCTCTTCAACTTTTAAAAAAGGTCTTGTGCAGCAGATTTGCCTAATGCAATACGTCATTTGATTTATTTACTGCTGCTTCCATGAGCGTTGATGGTTGATCCAAGAGGAATGAAGTCCTTGACAACTTCAATCTTTTCTCCGTTGATAAGAATGCTGTTTATTGGTCCAGTGGTGAGGGTTTGTATTTCTGATTGCATGAGATCAATGTTTGTGCCCATTCCAAAGAGAGGTGACCCAACGGAATGTGGAAATCATGGACAATCTCTTTGATATCTCAAGCGAGCAAAGTTTTGCTAAAGGTAATACAGAAACGGCTACAATCATACATTGACAGAGAACTTCCAGAGGT
>NW_006408555.1:2259875-2261100 GCF_000296735.1 Chrysochloris asiatica | reverse complement strand
TTCTGCTGTGCTTGGGGTTGCTATGAGTCGGTTCCGACTCGATGGCACCTGACAACAACAACAACAACATACATTGAGATGCAATCCATACTGAAGGTTGTGCTCTTTGATCATCATCAGAAGACCTACTTGAGACCTGGAAAAGACCAAGCAGCACTGGACTGCAAACCACAAGGTCAGCAGTTCAAACCCACCAACTGCTCCTTGGCAACCCTATACATGGTCACTATGGGTCAGAACTGACTCGACGGCACACTTAACAACAACAAATCAACATCATGAAAATGACCAGTGTCACTGGATGGAGAGAGAATGGTGGGACCCCCAAGGCTGTGCCCCTTAGTTTCCCTTCAGGTCTGGAAATGAACTCACTCCCATGATTCAATTTTCAACCAAACAATAGACAGATCTTTAAGGGAACAATAACACTCGGGAGGTGGCCACGCTTCAGAACAATCAATCATTTAGATCAAAACGGCAGCATTTGCTCAGGAATAAAGTCCCGAAAGGAGTCCTGATAATGTAGATTACAAGCTGGACTGCGAACTGCAAGGTCAGCAGTTCAAATCTACCAGTTGTTCCATGGGAGAAAAATGAGGCTTTCTGCTCCTGTAAAGATTTATAGCCTTGGAAACCCTGTGCAGGGTCATTATGAATCAGAACTGACTCTGCGGCACACAACCACCACCACCACCAATGGCTGATGATGCTGAGCATCTTTTATGAGTTTATTGGCTTTTTAATATACTCTTTAGTGAAATATCTATTTAAGTCCTTTGCTCATTTGGGGATTGGTTTGTTTGTCTTTTCTGTGGTTAAATGGTCTAAGTGTTTACTCATATATTGTCAGGGACTGCAATCACTGAGATGCTGAGGCCCTGTGTCATGGACGAAAATCCAACATGAAGGCCCCACTCAGGATTGCTAGCCAGGGACCCTGAGGGCCAAGGAAGTGTCCTCCTGACGTCCGGATTCATAGGCTTTTATGAACTCACTGGTGGGCTAGCTCTGAATAATTTTCTTTGGTCCTATTATTCATTCTATGCTTCTAACTCCAGTAATTGTAGCTTCTGAGAAAATGGTTTCTTATGTGCCTCTCTTAATGTCTCCACTGTGTTGGCAGTGGGTAGGGTCTGGGAACAAATCTCTCTGAGGAACAAACTCTGGCCACCTGGCAAGCATGTCCAAACTGTTCTTTATCAAATTATTCAGTTATGTTTGATAT
>NW_006408555.1:2249247-2258116 GCF_000296735.1 Chrysochloris asiatica | reverse complement strand
GGAAACAGGAAAAGGAGGAGGACGGAAACAGGAAAGGAGGAAGGATGGAAACAGGCACCACAGGCATGAGAGGGGTTCCGTTGTCAAGACAACCATCCATGAGATGAAGTGAAACATGAGTGGATTGTTATATGGAAAATGGGTCTACTCTGGAAACCTGCGCTCAGTTCACAATAAAAAAGGGGGACATACCAAGGGAAGGTCCATTCCTTCCACATCAGGGCCCAGCAGCGTGCAATGGTAACAGAAGGATGTGGAATCAGACAGATCTGGGTTCAATTCAACCTCAACATGGACCAACTGTGTACCCTGAGCAATGGGGTGGCTCTCCCCAGTTGTGACCACATTGTGACCACACACATCCCATGGGCAGCTTCAGTGAGCAAAGGAGCCAGTTTTAACAGAGTCTCAAATTTTCATGGAATCCTGACTTTCCGGAGTCAAGGAGGCTGGATGAAGCCCTGAAACAGTTGTCCAGAGATCATCTTTAAATTTAAACCTCAAATAACCCCTGATGTCTTCTTAAAGCCAAACAACAGTCTCGCTTAACTAGCAAAGAACGTCTGCTTTAACTTCTGTACTCCTTCAAGATCTCTCTCTCTGGGATCAAACTGACAATTGTTGTTGTTGTTAAGTGCCGTTGAGTCGGTTCCGACCCATAGCGACCCTGTACAGGGTTTCCGAGGGTGTAACTCCTTACGGGAGTAGAAAGCCTCATCTTTCTCCCGCGCAGCGGCTGGTAGTTTCGAACCGCTGGCCTTAAGGTTCACAGCCCGATTCGTAACCACTACGCTACCAGAGCTAACTTCAGACAGGAACCCTTAGAGAGACAGGATGTTTGTGGTACAGGGAGAGGAAGAAGTAGGAAAGGTGGGTGAGGATGGTGGCACCATCGATGTCACTGGAGTGTACGAGTAGAAGCTTTAAGATTTCTGTAAGTTCTGCTGTGTGTATTCTCAACACCAACCACAATCATTTTTTTTTTAAGACACCGGCATTACTGACTGCCTGCCACTGGGAAGGGGGTCATCATGGCAGCTCTCCGTACTGTTTTTAAATGGGATGTTTGCGCTCCAAACAGAACAGAAGCAACTATACAGAAAGTGAGCAGGGCATATGCTACAAGCAGTGGGGTTGGGGTGGGAAGGGTAACACATGAATTTACTTTCTTCTGAGAGAGAATGTTTTGAATTATCTGAGCTTTTTACTGTAAGCAGGCACTTTTTGTGGAATAAAAGGAAATGTAGCTATAATGTTTTTAGAGGGAAGTTGTTTACACCTAGCCATTCTCACCTCTGATTGCAACCAGAAGGGCCACTGTAAACGCAGGTGAGGTGCTGGACACGATGTCCCTCGGAGGCCCCCAAAGAAAGCTAATGCATGGACCCCACCAGCACCCAAAGCGAATATGCTCTTTCCAGCTCTCCCTAACATTTGCTCAAGTAGAAATGTGTGGAGTCAGATGGGGATGCTGAGTAGGGTGGGGTCAAGCTTCAAGGTCAAAGGCAAAACTCTCCTGAGGAGAAAGCCCAGCTTCAGCCAGGCCCTGGTGGGCCCACCAGCTGGGAGGTCACAGAGCTGAGGTCATGCAGTGGATCTAACAGCAGGTCAACAAGGAGGACAGTCATCAGCCCAGCATCCACTGAGACTGGCCACAGTGACCAAACAAGAACATGGATGCCCGCTCAGCATGGCAGAGGGTCTCTGATGCTGTGTGATTATAGATAAAAGCAGGGGGCCTCTGAGACCCTCTCACCCTGTTTTGGGGTATGCTGCCGAGCCCCACACCTCCTCCCTCTACGTCGGTGCAAAGATCCTCATTTAAACTATAAATGGAATTAAAAATGTGCGTTTAATATTGAGCTGCGGTGTGGTTAGTGGTTTTATGGGCCAGGCTGTTGCCTACAATGTTGTCCTTTATGATTGCCAAACCCAGGCAGCTCAAGTGACCAGTCAGGCGCCAAGTTCTTAACAAGTATTACCTTTTACAGTCGTTTTTGGCCCTGGCTGGCTGTTTCGGTGGTCTCATAATTCCAAAGCAGGGACCTTTGAAACTATACTCTGGTACAGGCTGCCTGCCTGCTCAGCCCCTCGCCAGCCAGCCCTGTAGCACCCTGTTGTGAAGCATTCTCCACCCACCTCTGTACAGCGTGCCCACAGCTCCATGCCTCGGTGCCAACATCGCCTGGTGAGAAAGGACTTCTGTGTCAGTGGCCCAAAGGAAGACTTCAGGGCGTAGCCCATGACAGAAGTGGGTCTTGTCACCCAGGCCGGGAACTGAGGGCAACCAAGTCCCCACCCAAAACCACCTGCCATTAACCAGACCAGTGCCTCTCCCAGGGCCCACACCTCAGCCTTGCTGGTTCGGTTGATAGTTCAGTGAACACACATGACAGGGACGGGGGATAGCCAGTGTGTGTGTAAGCTGGTGTGTGTGCACGTGAGAGTGTGTGTGTGAATGTGTACTCATGTGTGTGTGTGTTTCTCCAGTGTGTGCAGATCCAAACACTTCATTTCTTCCTCAAAAAGATAGACTCAGCAATTGTTGTAAGACAGCAACAATGTGTTATCTAACAGCTTGTTTTCCAATACTAGTGTTCTTCACTATTTTGAATTATCTTTAGAAAATCGTGGCTATTATCAAACAATATCATTAAGGTAAAATTTTACAACCATGTTTAAATTATCTTCAGCCAAGTTTTACTTGCTTGTGATATTAATGATGTTGTTTGATAATTTTCACCATTTCTTGGGTGACCCTTCTTTAGAATGAGCACAAATATGGATCTCTTCCGGTCAGTTGGCCAGGTAGCTGTCTTCCAAATTCCTTGGCATAGATGGGTGACCATGGCCAGCGCTGCACCAATTTGTTGGAAGACTTCTATTGGTATTCCATCAATTCCTGGGGCCTTGGTTTTTAGCCAGTGCCTTCGATGTAGCTTGGGTTTCCTCCTTCAATAGCAACAGTTCTTGGTCACGTGCAAGTATTGGATGTTGGCCAGTTCTTTTTGGTGCAGTGACTCTGTGTATCTTTTCCATCTTCTTTTGATGCTTCCTGTCATTTTAGCTTCTCTGTTGTTGTTGTCAGGTGCCATTGAGTCGGTTCTGAATCACATCAACTCTATACACACCAGAAGGAGACGGTGCCTAGTACTGTGCTAGCTACAGAATTGTTGTCACGCTTGAGCCCATTGCTGCTGCCACTGTGCTAAGCCATTTTGTTGAGGGGTCGTCCTTTTTACTACTGACCCTTCTCCACCTTAGCAAGCATGTGTCCATCTCCAGGGACTTGTCCTTCCGGAAAATATGCCCAAGGTATGAGAGACAAAGTACAGCCATCCTGACCTCTCAGGAGCATTCTAGCTATATTTCTGCCAACACAGGCTTCTGTTTTCCTCTGACAGTTCATTGTTATGGCTGCTAGGTACCATGGAATCAGTACTGACTCACAGAGACCCTATGCACATCAGAATGAAACATCGCCCAGCTCTGTGTCAACATCACAATCGATGCTACACTTGAGCCCACTGTTGCTGCCAATGTGTCAATATCTCAGTGAGAGTCTTCCTCATTTTCTTCAACTCTCCACTTTACCAAACATAATATATCCTTCCCCAGGTACCGGTCCCTCCTGATAATATGTCTGAACTATGAGAGATAAAGAATGGCCATCCTGGCTTCCAAAGAGCACTGTGACTGTACTTCTTCCAACACACATTGGTTTGTTCTTCTGGCAGTCCACGGTACTTTTAATATTCTCCTCCAACAACATAATGCAAATGCATCAGTTCTTCTATGGTCTTCCCAATTCACTGTCCAACTTTCATGGGAACATAAGGTTACTGAAAACACCCTGGCTTGGGTCAGGCACACCTTGGTCCTCAAACTGACATCTTTGCTGTTGAGCACTATAAAGAAGTCTTGTGCAGCAGATTTTCCTAATATAACGTGGCATTTGATTTCTTGACTGCTGCTTCCATAAGTGTTGATGGTTGATCAGAGCAAAATGAAGTCCTTCACCACATCACTCTTTTCTCCATTTAGATGGATGTTGTTTATTGGTCCAGTGGTGAGGATTCCTGGTTTCTTTAAATTAAGGTGCAACCCATATTTAAAGCTGTGATCTTTGATCTTTATCAGTAACTATTTTAAGTCCTTTTCACTTTCAGTAAGCAAGGTTGTATCATCTGCTTCTGGCAGTCCATACTACTTGCAGTATTCTTCTCCATCACCAAATTCATAGGGTTTTCCTTGTTCATTTATCCAACTTTCACATGCATATGAAGCAACTGAAAATACCATGACTTGGATCAAGCATACCTTAATTCTCAAACTAATATCTTTGCTCTCAAACACTTTAAAGAGGTCTTATACAGCGTATTTGCGTAATGCAATACATCATTAGATTTCTTGACTGCTGTTTCCATAAGTGTTGACTGGGGATCCAAGTAAAATGAAGTCTTTGACAACTTCAATCTTTTCTCTATTTATCATGATGCTATTTATCTGTCCAGTTGTAAAGAATTTTGTTTTCCTTACTTTGAAGTACAATCCATATTGAAAACTGTAGTCTTTCATCTTCATCAGCATTTTAAGTCCTCTTTGCTTCCAGCAAGCAAGGTTGTGTCATCTGCATATCGCAGGTTGTTAATGAGTCTTCCTGCAATCCTGGGGCCACGTTCTTCGTCATGTAATCCATCTTCTCAGATTATTTGCTAAGCATACAGATTGAATAAGTATGATGGGAGAATCCAACCCTTGCGCACACCTTTCCTGAGTTTAAACCATTCAGTGTCATCTTGTTCTGTTCTGACAACTGCCTCTTGGTCTAAGAACAGGTTCTTCATGGCACAAAGTAAGTGTTCGGGAGTTCCCATTTTTCACAATGTTCTCCATAGTTTGTCATGATCCACACAGTTGAAAGCCTTTGAGTAGTCAATAAAGCACAAGTTATCACATTTCTGGTATTCCGTTTCAGAAAAGATCCATCTGACATCAGTATTGACATCATTAGTTCCATGTCCTCCTTTGATTCCAGCTTCAATTTCTGACAGTTCCCTGTGGATGTACTATTGAAGATGTTTCTAAATTATTTTCGGCAAAATTTTACTTGCATGTGCTATTCATGGTACTGTTCAATGATTTAGACATTCCGTTGGGTCATCTCTCTTTGGAATGGGCATAAACTTGCATCTCTTCCAGGCAGCTGTCTTCCAAATTCCCTGGCTTAGGTAAGTGAGCACCTCCACTGCTACATTAATTTGTTGAAATTTTCCTGTTTGTATTCATCAATTCCTGGAGCCTTGTTTTTGGGGGTTTGGGTTTTGCCTAAACTTTCGGTGCAGCTCGGACTTCTTCCTTCAGTACCATCGGTTCTTGATCATTTGCCGCCTCTTAAGATGCGTGAACATCTACCCTTTCTTGTCGGTGCAGAGACTCTGGGTGTTCCTTGCATCTTCTTTTGATGCTTCTCTGCAGTAAAGAAAACTACTAAGTTAAAAACATTGATTTGGAAGATGTCATTTTGTTCTTCGGTTCTCTATAGTCAAAAGAACAATTTCTGACTTACAAGGCAGTCGGAAAAGAATTCATCTGTTTGACAGTCGATGTTTGTTGGTGGTCCTTTACACATCTCCACATGTGTTTTTTGTCTTGAAATGAGACATAAACACTCGCAGATACACTTTGTGCCCTTTGAGGCTGTTCCTCACAGTTCACCGCAGTACTGCTGATGTGCCCCGGGAACGTCTGATACAAGCACGAGGGACTGCTCCCTCTGAACATGTGTTTTGTTCACTTTGTGCAGGATAGGACGCCTGACTCCTTCTAATGTGTCTAACAAGAGAGAACTGAGTGGGAAATTATGCCTTGTGTAAGCAGTGTGTAAGAGGACAGGCTCTGGTCACAGGTACTGTCCAAAAGGAAAAGGAAAAGGTCACTGCTATTGTGTACAGAAGTAATAAAATATACGCCTTCTTTGTGGAACTGTTCACCTGCCACATTCAGAGACATGTATGGAGTTGACGTAACAATGACACTAGCTCTCGATGGGCCAGGTGATGTGTTGAGCCATCACAGTATCACACGACTTCTTAAAAGAAAGCAAGTCTGTAGGGAAACGGAAAATAAAATCTACTGACCTAATTTTTATTATTTATTCATTTGTTTCCTCAAGGAATTGTTGCATTTCCTTACATGAAGATGGATAAATAATTACTCACAACACAAAATGTGAATGAGATGCTCTGACCAACTCCCCTTGTGACTTTCTAGGGAGACAAATTTCTTAGAAACTCACTCACGCAAAATAGGACCCTACTTTGTGTGTTAAATAAATATTGGATTTTGCATCCTCTTAATGTGCCTAATGGAATCCTGGTATGGCGCTGTAGGACCAGCATTGAACAGCTAACTGCAAGATCAGCAGTTCAAACCTGCCAGCTGCTTCTTGGAAAACCTATACAGGGTTGTTATGAGTTGGAACCAACTCAATGGCACAAAACAACAACAACAACAAATGGGCCTATTGAAGCCCCGGTGGCTGTGAGTTAAGTGGTTGGCGGTTTGGATGCATCAGTAGCTCTTTGGGAGAAAGACGAGGCTGTCTTCATACAGATTTAAGTCTCAGAAATCCGATAAGGCAGTTCAACTGCTCTGACCTGCAGGGTCGCTAGGAGCCAGAACTAACATGATGACATGGGAGCTGGGTTTGGTTTGAGCACTGGGAAAGACTGGTACCGAGACACATGGAAAACTCCAACAAATTCTGGGTGAACAGATACTGAAAGGAGACAAGGACCTTTCCCCAGAGCCGGTGCCCTGACTTCCAGCCTCCTACACGGGGAGAGGACAAACCTGTTAGCTCAACCCATCCACTTGTGGCATTTCATCCTTAAGGTCTGGGACTGAACTCACCACTGTGGCTTCACTTTCAGCCAAACAATAAGGAACGGACAGCAACACAAGTGAGATACACACACCATACAAGAGTCAACCACTTGAGAGCAAACGTGCACCATCTATCTACAGACAAAACACAGAAGGGTGGGGAGAAGAGGTGACCGGAAATAAGAATCACAGAGAGGAAGTGGGACATGTGACATTTCAATCAGAGGATTGCAGTCAAGATGAAAAACTGATGATCTGCTCTGTAAACCTTCCCTTAATTCACAATAAAAAAGTGATTTAAATAAAAATTTTAAACCGCAGAGTGAGAACAGTTACTTGAAAGGTGAGGCAGGAAGCTCAGAGGCCCTGGGTTTGCCCTCGTCGTGAGGGATAGCTCAGAAGAGACGAGGGAGAACAGCTCACAACTCGAAGAACATCGTCCAGGACAGTGAGCTGCACATGCAGACAAAGCTGCACTGGTGTATGTTTTGCTATATATATTTCCAACAAAATAAATTACTCAAGATAATAAAGAAAAATGCACACCATGGGGAAAACCCAACAAGGAACTTCTTGTTGGTACTGTTGAGTGCCATCGAGTCAGTCCCAGCTCTATGCACAACAGAACGCAGTCCTGCCTGGTCCTGTGCCACCCTCACCACCCTTCCTATGACAGAGCCCATGGGTGCAGCGATAGCGTTGATCCACCTCACTGAGATGAATCGAGGAAAGAGAGTCAACGTCAGTGTGTACAAGGTCAGGCTCCGGTCACCAATAGTGGGACTGGAATTGTCTTCAAGAAATACCCTATGTCCTTACATCCATCACTTCCCTGTCCACTTCCACTTCCCCATCTCTAAAACACACTGACTGTGAGAAGAACATGTGAGCCACCTCGTCAAGCACACACCGAGTACCCCATAAATATGTGACCCCTAACTATCACATACGCTAACCCCTTAAAGGGTCCTGGCCTCATCCACCTAAATGCATTTACATTTTCTGGGAAGCTCGATCAAGGATCTGCTGACCCTTCCCTAGGGACTGCTCAGATAAAATACCCCACACTTTGCTGGAACCTTACAGTTTGAACCATCTCAGGAGACCCTCTCTACACGGGGACATGGGGCTGTGACTTGTCCTTGTCTTGGTTTTGGTTGTAACTAGACTCAAGGTTTTAAGGAAAATCAAAAAATGTGGATTGTTCCTAAGGCCCCAGTGACACAAACATCTTCACATGCCATGAAAGAATATATTAATTCCTCTCCCAGCCTCCAGCTCCCATCCATCAGGAGCGTGGTGGTGACCACCTGGAGCCACCTACCTGGGGGCTGGCTGAGGGGGGCTGAGAGTTCAGTTAGATGAAGAAGATCAATCAGATTGACACCTGCCCCGTGAAGAAAATTGACTCTGATGTGTTGCTATTGTTATTGTTGCTGTTAGATGCTATCGAGTTGGTACCAACTCTTAGTGACTCTAGATACAACAGAAGGAAACACTGCCCAGCCCTGCAAGAAACCCACAATCTTTGCTATCTCCCAGCCCATTGCTGCTGCCACTGTGCCAATCCATCTCATTGGGGGTCATCCTCTTCCTCTCCAAACCCTCGCTTTACCAAACATGGTATCGTTCTCCAGGGACTGGTCCCTATTAATAAAATGTCCTAAGAGATGAAGTCTGGCCATCCTGGCTTCCAAGGAGCATTCTGGCTGTACTTCTTCCAACACAAATTTGCTTGCTCTTCTGGTAGTCCATGGTACTGTTAATATTCTCCTCCAACACCAAAACTCAAATGCATCAATACTTGTATGGTCTTCCATGTTCACTTTCCAGCTTTCACACACATACGAGGTTATTGAAAATATCATGGCTTGGGTCAGGCACACCTTAGTCCTCAAGCTGACATATTTGCTGTTAAACACTTTAAAGAAGTCTTATGCAGCAGATTTGCCTAATGCAATAATACACTGTTTGATTTTAT
>NW_006408555.1:2236739-2247937 GCF_000296735.1 Chrysochloris asiatica | reverse complement strand
ATCTTTTCCTTCTTTCTCAATGACTTCTTGATGTCATCCCTCAACTCTTCTGGTCTTCAGTCTTTAGTGTCTAATGCATCAAATCTATTCTTCAGATGATCTCTAAATTCAGGTGGAATGTATTCAAGGTCATATTTTGGTTCTTGTGGAATTGTCTTAATTTACTTCAGCTTCAACCTGAGCTTGCATTATGAGCAATTGATGGTCTGTTCCACATTCTGCCCTTGGCCTTGTTTTGGCTGACGATATGGAGTTTTTCCACTGTCTCTTTTCACAAATGTAGTCAATTTGATTTCTGTGTATTCTGTCTGGTGAGGTTCGTGTGTATAGTTGTCTTTTATGTTGTTTAAAAAAGGTATTTGCAGCTTCTTGTCTTGTTGATTCTTTCTATAGTTTTTCTGTTTTCCATCTCATTTATTTCTGCTCTTATCTTTATTATTTCTTTTCTTTTGGTGACTATAGGTTCCCTCTGTTGGTCAGTTTCTAATTGTTGGAGATGCTGTGTTAATGTGTTAATTTTGGTTCTTTCTTCTTTTTGGATATGCACATTTATTGCAATAAATTTTCCTCTCGCACCACTTTCGACATGTCCCAAAGATTTTGGTATGTTGTGTTTTCATTCTCATTTATTTCTAGAAAATTGATGACTTCACGTTTAATGTCTTCTTTTACCCAGTCACTTTTCAGCAGGGTGTTGTTCAGTTTCCATGTATTCGACTGTATTTCCTTAGTCTTCTTGTTGATTTCTAGTTTTATAGCATTGTGGTCTGAAAATAGTCTCTGTAGTATTTTGATGTTTGTAAATTTATGGAGGCTTGCTTTGTGTCCTAAAACATGGTCAATTCTGGAGGATGTTCCATGTGCACTGGAGAAGAAAGTATATTTATTGTGCTGTTGTTGGGTTGAATGCTCTGTACATGTCCATGAGGTCCAGTTAGTTGATTGTGTTGTTTAGTTCCTCTGTAACTTTGTTGAGTTTCTTTCTGGTTGTTCTGTCCCTTTTCTAAAGTGGCGTATTAAAATCTCCCACTATAATTGCAGATTTATCTATTTCTTTCTTCAATTCTAGTAAGGTTTGCTTTATATATCTTTGTGCTTTCTCATTGGGAGCACAGCTATTGATTAAGGTTATGTTGTCTTGCTCAAGTGACCCTTTGATCATGAGATAGTGTCCTTCTTTATCTCTTGTGCTGGTTTTTGTCTTAAAGTTGACTTTATCAGAGATTAGAATTGCCACTCCTACTTGTTTATTGTTGTTTACTTGGTATGTTTTTTTCCATCCTTTAACTTTTAGTCTGTGTTTGTCTTTGTGTGTAAGGTGTGTCTCTTGCAGGCAGCATATTGAAGGGTCTTGTTTTCTTATCCAATCTGCCACTCTCTGTCTCTTCACTGGTGAATCAATTGAATCCATTGACATTCAATGTAATTATCTATATGCAAGAATTGATTGCTGCCATTATATTAAATTTTGTGTAGTGCTGTTTGTTCCTTTGTTCTGCATGCCTTCTTGTGCTGAGTTTGTGTTTTTTTATGTTAATGAAGATGTCATTGGTCTTGCAAAATTCTATCATGCGAACTCCAGCACTGTTTCTATCATCAAGGCCACATTTTCCACCTATTGATCCTTCCTCTTTGCTTCCAACTTTGCATTCCAATCACCAGTAATTATCAATATATCTTGATTGCATGCTTGATCAAGTTCAGACTGAAGAAGTTGGTAGAATTCTTTCATTTCATCATCACTGGCTTTAATGTTTGGTGTGTAAATTTTAATAATAGTGCTATTAACTAGTCTTCCTTGTGGTGGTGGTGTGCCATGGAGTCAGTTCCGACTCATAGTGACCCTGTAGAGGGTTTCCAAAGATGTAAATCTTAACATGAGCAGAAAGCCTCATCTTTCTCCTGCAGAACGGCTGGTAGTTTCGAACTGCTGACCTTGAGGTTTGCAGACTGATTCGTAACCACTACGCTACCAGAGCTCCTTAGTCAAGTATATGGATTTTATCCTATCATAGACAACATTGTACTTCATGACAGATCTTGATATGTTCTTTTTGATGGTAAATGTGACACTATTCCTCTCCAATTTGTCTTTCTGGTAGAGTAAACCACGTGATTATCAGGGTCAAAATGGCCAATACCAGTCCATTTCAGCTCACTGATACCTAGAATATCAATATTTATCATTTCATTTTTGACAATTTCCAATTTTCCTAGATTCCTCCTTCGTACATTCCATGTTTTGATTATTAATGGCTGTTTACAGCTGTTTCTCTTCATTTTGAGTTGTTCCCCATCAGCCAATAAAAGTTCCAACAGCTATCCTCCATTTGCATCATCACGGTCAACTGTATTTTAAGAAGGCAGCTCTTCCCCAGTCATATTCTGAGTGCCTTCCAACCTGAGGGACTCATCTTCCGGAATTATATTAAATATTCTGGTGTTCTTCATCCTGTTTCAATATTCCATATTCCGGAGCTCACTGTGTCCCATTGCTATCCGTAAGGTTTTCAGTGACTAACTATTCAGAAGGAGTCTGTCTCTCCTTCTTCCTAGTCTGTCTTCATTTGGAATCTCTGTCCACCATGGGCGATGCTGCTGGTATTTGAAACACCTGTGGTATCGCTTCCAGAATCACAGCAACACGCAAGCCACCCCAGTATAACCAAATGACAGACGAGCAGTGGTGGTTGTTGTTTTTGTGATTAGGAGCTGTTAAGTCAGTTCTGAGTCACAGAGGCCTTGTGTACAACAGAAACCCCATCCAGTCCTGTGCCTTCCTCACAACTGTTATGCTTGATCCTAATGCTACCAACTGTCCCAGTCCACTGTGCTGGCAGGCTTCCTCTATTTCACTGACCCTCCACTTTACCAAGCATGGTGTCCTTCTCCAGGGACTGGTCCCTCTTAATAGCATGGATGAACAAGAGACACAAAGTCCTGCTGTCCTCGCTTCTAAGGAATGTTCTGGCTGTAATTATTCGAAAGCAGATTTTGTTCATTCTTCTAGCAGTCCAGAGCGTATACAATATCCTTGGCCAACATAATACCAAGTCATTGAATTGTCTTAGTCTTCCTCGTTAATTTTCCAGCTTTCACGTGTGTATGAAGTGACTGACAAGACCACGTGGGGCTAAGGTTCTAACTCTTCACACACTCCCATGCAGGACCCTTGCCATGTGGCTCTGTAGCTCCTCCCATAAACGACCACGCTCCTTGTCCCTGACTTGAGTTCGGCTGAGGGACTTCTTTGGCCCCTGGGATGGTATCGGATATGACATTAACAGAGTCTGAGAGTGCTTGGATGGTGGAAGGAACATGCCCAAACTTGTCCATTGGTCTCAACAAGTGAATGAGAGGCACAGGGAACAGAGCTAGGGGCTGCCCAGTCGTGAAGGAGCCCAGTCTATACCGGCTGACCTCCAGCTGGCTCACAGATCTGAGAACAAGACCAATCAGAAGTGGTACTGCGGTGACTGACATACAAAAGCACAAAACCAAAAATAAATAGTTGCCATTGAGTTGATTCGAACTCGTGGGAACTCCACGTGTGTCAGAGTAGAACTGTACTCCATGGGATTTTCAGTGGCTGATTTTTCAACTGCACATCACCAGGCCTTTCTTCCAAGGCCCCTCTGGGTGGACTTGAACTTCCAACCGGTCAGTGAACAGCTTCACCATTTGCCCCACTCAGGGACTCCTGACTCATACATGCTTGAGCTAAGTGTTTAATGCATGTCACTGAGCTAGTCTGTGATTGATTGGTTGGATTTGTTGTTGTTGTTAGGTGTCTATGAGTTGGTTCTGATGCATAGTGACCCTGGATGGGGTTTCCGAGAGTGGCTGGTAGGTCTGAACCGCCGACCTTGCGGTGCAACCCAACCTTCAGCTAGTGCTTTACCATACAGCGCCTCACAGTGATCTCTAAATCTTGGAGTTTTAGTTACTATGGTAACTGACACACTACATATAATTGGCCATTTTCACCATTTCCAAGTGGCCAGTCTAGTGGCATTCATCACAATGTCAAGGTTGTGCAACCATCACCTCTGCCTGTTTCCAAAATGACTCCATCACCCCGAAGAGAGTCTCTGCCCAGAAAGCAATCATTCTCCAGTCCTCTCTCTGCCGCCCCTGGCAACTACCCTTACACACAAAAACACGGATGAAGACATCACTTTCCCTTCATCCCTCCTCCATAAAAGGCACTTCCAAGAGTTCACATACCCATGGAAAGTAAAAGATCATGGAGCTTTTCCGCCAACATTTTGAAGACCCCTCGAGTAAGAGTCACGGCATCGGTTCTGAGATGATGTTTGTTGGTAGTTAATGTTTTACAAATTTCATATCAAGATGAGAAAAAATGGTGTCATCAATTATTTGTGATTAAAAGACGGCACTGACAAAAGCCAAGAGAAGGAAACTCCCCAAGTGCCGGAAACTGGTGGGTCCACAAACTTCAGTGGACTATTAGTCAGGAGGAGATGAGTAGTGAAGACATGCACCACCCATTGGAAGGATCTTGAAAACACGATGCTGAGTAAGATAAAAATACAAACATGAAGCATGCACAACTGCACTTTTCTGAACACCTTGCCGGTGGAGGTGGTGGTGTTGTGGTTAAAGCGCTGCCAAGTCAGCACCAACTCATAGTGACCTTATGCACAACAGCATGAACCACTGCCCGGTCCTGCTCCAGTCTCACAATTGCTGCTATGCTTGAGCCCACTGCTGCTGCCACTGTGCCAATCCATCTCATTGGGGGTCTTCCTTTTCACTAACAATTCACTTTACCAAGCATGATGGTCCCTCCTGATATAATATGTCCTAGAGATGAAGTCTGACCATCTTGATTTCTAAGGAACATTCTGGCTGTACTTCTAACACACAATTTGTTCCTTTGGTAGTTCAACACCATAACTGGAAACATCTAGACCTGGCAAATCCATCGAGACATAAAAAGATCAGTGGTTCCAGGAACTAGAGGTAAGTAGGAACTGGGGGATTCAAAATAAAAAAGGATTGGGTTTTGGGGGGTCAAAACACATCCTGCTGTAAGAACCTGGGCCCCTGACACCAAGGAGGGAAGGGCAGAATGTCCTGAAAAGAGCCCCAAAACCCCATAAATGCTACCATCCTCTTCACCAGCTGCACCAGTGGAGGCCTGGAAGATGTCAGAGAGATGACCTAAGGATCGCTGGTAGAGAGAGTAGCGAGAAGATCTTGGACACCCAGATACCCACTGCTGCTGTCTCTTCCAACTCAGCGACGCTGTGGGAAGCAGAGAGCTGCTCCACACGGTTCCCAAGGCTGTGAATCTTGATGGGAGCAGACTGCCTCATCTTTCTCCTGCAGAGTGGTTGGTGGGTTTGGAAGCATCCCAGCACTTAGCCCATGGCATCACCAGGGCTCCTTTTTTTCTTTACTACCCAGTTAGTAGAATTGGTCGGCAAAACGTGTCTTTGGACCTCACAGCAGAGCTGGGGTGGAATCCTTGTGTAACTGCTGTGTGGTCTAGGACAAGTCAGACCCATCTCTGAGCTTTACCTCCTTGTCAGTTACTGAAGGATGCACCACAAGACCGTGATGCAGCTCCTAGGGGACAGTGGCCCTGACCAGCCCACCCCCACAGGGGCTCTGGGGCTGGGAGGGGCAGAAGAAAAAGCCCACAAGCACCTTCAAACCCAAAAAGCGCCATTTCAGACGGACCAGCATGACAGACAGAACAGAAAATCCACACAGGTCAGCGCACGTCTGAAGAGAAAAAGTGAATAAAAAGCGTCCTTTACGGGCAATAATTATATACAGGAAGCCAATTAAAGTTTTAATAATTTAATTACCTTCCTGCAAGCCCATCAAGGGAAAACATTTTCTGAGGACGAGCGGGCAGTCGCGGCCAGGGCGATCAAAGGGCCGAGCGCCTCTGCTCCGAGGCAGCTGACGCGTTAATTTTTATGGGCTGACCACCGTTATTAATAGAAGGAGCTACATGGGAGTGTTTGTCCTCGGTGGGGGGGCACACCACCATCTGATGCCTGATGTTACAGCAAACATGGTTTTGGCTTCTCTTTGGAAATAAATCTGTTTTCTCTGATCTCGAGTTTGGCTCAAGGCAAGGCCAGCTTTCAAGACCTGGCTGTACAGAGAGGCCTCACTGCGGCCACCACCCGGACAACAACCCGGAGGATGAAAGGAGATCAAAGGCAGTCCCGCCAGGAGCCCAGAGCAGGGCTGGCATGTCGGGCGTGGCGAGGGCGAGAACATGGACGAGCCCACACAGCCTCAGGGCAGCCCCCAATGCTCCTCATTCCGCCCCTTCCACCTTCCACAGGACGGCCACCATGTCCACCATCCTCATCCACTCCTCTTGACCCTGCAGACGGCCACCAAGTCCACCCTGCTGAGTCCATTCCACCCCACAGGATGGCCACCATGTTCACCCTCGCCCGCTGCCCCTCTCCACACCTCAGGGTGAGAGTTTGGATAGCTGGATGGATGGATGGATGGATGGAAGAAAGGAAAGTTGAGAGGAGGAAGATGTCCCCATATGTGTAGCTCCCCTCACCAGGAAACTGCACCTATGGACCACTCAGGTACTAACCCATTAAATGCCATGGTAGTGACTCAGTCCACAGATTGGGGGTCAGAGGCACAGAGAGGATAAGCAATATGCCCAAAGTCACACAGTAAATGAGTGGCAGGGCCTGGCTTTGGACCCAGGTGGGTCTAATGAACTCAGGCCCCAAGGTCTCTGCAGTGAGAGACACTGGGGGCCCGGCTGCATGGTGAACAGGTGGAAGGCAGCTGTGATGTGGGAGGCCTAGATGCTAATTCATACATGAGGAAGTGTGTCTCAGGGGGACGCTATATATTGCTGGCTACGGCAGGTCCAGAAATGATGCGGAGTTCATCAGCATTCAACAAAGCTGGCTGGAGGCCCCTCGGGTCAGCTATTCTTCTAGCTGTAAGGTGGAGGAGTATCTGAGCCCCCACAAGACCCCCACACTCTGCCTCTCCCAGTACCTGTCCCAGGGGCGACCTTTTCCACGGGACAGGACATCTCAGCGTCCTGGAATACAGCTTGTTTTCCCACTTGGCGGCAGGGGACTTGAGGCTGCCAGCCCCACCTGGGCCCCCCTGCCGTCCAGACCGACTGTGCAGTACTGGGGCCTGACCCACAGCCAGGTTCAGCCTGGCCGACAGCAGGACTCAAAGATGCTATGGCCACTGCCCCTTGGCCAGGTCCCGGGCCTGTGGTTCCCACTGTGCCTGGGCAGCAGAGACCCGACAGCGCCACCTGTAGGTCAGGATGTGACATGTTCCCAGTGAGTCCTGAAGATCCAGGTCTGGCTCCAGTGTGGCCTTACAGGGTCCAGCTGCAATTCAAATCCGTGTCTGCAGGGTCTGCATGGAGGAGAGAGCTGATGAAAGGCCCTCCTTCACCAAGTCCTCCTGACAAGGTGGAGGTTGTTATGGGGTGAACTGTGCCTCCCCTCCCCCCCCCGCCCCACCAGTACCCATGAGTGTGGAATATGGTCTCTGTAGACATGGTCAGTAAGTTAGCATGTGGTCATACTGGACTGCTGAGCTCACCCTCAGGCCCCTGCCCCTCTCAGAGTCCAGAGCCCCCCCATCCAGCCTTCACGAGATTGACACTCAACCCCATGAAGGACACTGTCCTTCAGTAATCAGATGCCATTTTCAAGGACCAGAGACCCTCTGGGAACTTGTGTCTCATCTGGGAGAAAGACCACAAGCCTTTCAGCAAGTGAACTCCGATTCCGGTGTCCTGTGCACAAGACAGAACCAGGGCCCCAAGGGAGGCACACCTGGGGTACCTGAGGCGGAATGACCTGGGAACACCTCTCTGGAAGGGACAAAGAGGTTCCAACCTGAACCTGAGGAGGAGGGGGCAGGACGCCAACACCAACAGTGCTTCCTCTGCACCTCCGGGGCCACCGCGAAGAGGGTGGTGGTACACTGGGCTGCAAACCACAAGGTGGGCAGTTCGAGCCCACCAGCTGCTCTACAGAACGATGATATAGTGTGTTTCCGTACGGATTTACAGTCTCATCAACCCTATGGGTCACTGTGAGGTGGATCCCACTCGATGGCAGCAGAGTGTGACTCTAATAAGGAGCCTGGTGGTGCCACAGGTTAAGTGTTGAGCTGCTGATCCACAAGGAGGGGTTACACCGTCACTGGGCTAATGGGGATGCAGTGGGTATCTGCCATAAGGTGGGAACACACCCACCTTGTTTCTTTGTGAAGGGGCTTCTCCAGGGTACCACCCCTGGTCTTTCTGCTCCTCTGGGAGGGAGATGTGAACATTCTGGTTGGTAAGCATGGGAGCCAGGAACACTCACCTACAGCAATGACCTGCTGAGGGACATCTCTGTGTCCCTGTAAGCCCAAGTCTCTGACCCCATCAAGAGGTACTGGGGGCCTAGCCTGGGAAAAACCCTTCCACCCATCCCTACCTCCCCCAGGCAGCACCATCAGAGACCAGTGTGAACCTCAGAACACCAGATCAACCAAACCAACCAAAATAACACCGCGAATGATCTAAAACCTAAAGTTCCATCAGAACCACAGCCCACAAAAGTAAGTCTATGCCTATGTGCTAACCCTAAACAGAGTGACTGCTGCCAAGATGTCAGACTCAGGCAGGACTGGAGTCTCCCGAGAGAGCAGATGACATTTCCAGGGTACAATGGATTATACCAAGAATCGAGAAAATCACAACTGGAATAAAGAAAGGCAGTCCACGATGCCAACCCTGACTTAAATCAGATGTTGGAATTCTCAGACAGGAATTTCTAAACAACTATCTTAAAAACACTCCAACAATCAATTACTAACTACCTTGGAACAAATAAGGGAGGGAACAGAAAATTTCAGCAAGGAAATAAAAGCTATATTTTAAAAAAGAACCAGATGAACATTATAGAACTGAACATTCAATAACAGATTTTTATTTTTATTTTTATTTTTATTTTTATTTTAGTTGCTGGATGGGCTTCGTAGTCAAATGAAGCTGAGAGAGGACAGAATTGCTGAATGTGAGAGAAGAAAAATAAAATTTACCCAATCGGAACACCAAAAACAGACTTGGAGACAAATTGGACAACATCTCCAGGACAATTTAAAAAGTTCCAACATTCATATCACCAGAGTCCCTCAAGGAGGAGGGGAGTAGAGAAATCTTTGAAGAAATAATAGCGGAACATTTCCCAAGAGGGCAAAAGACACATGTACAGATTCAAACAGTTGCGCGAATCCTAAACAGGCGAAATCCAAAGGCGTCCATACCAAGATCCATCACAATTAAACTTTCAAAACCACAAAGAAAGCCATCTTGAGAGTTGTTATTGTAAAATGCCATCAAGTCAGTTCCAACTCATAGCGACCCTGCATATGTTTCCCAAGGAACGGCTGGTGGGCTTGAACCATCAACCTTGCAGTTAGCGAGTGAGTATCCTAAAATGCCACATCATCAAAGTTGGCGTTGTTGTTAAGTGCCGTGGAGTCGGTTCCGACCCATAGCGACCCTGTACAGGGTTTCCGAGGCTGTAAATCTTTAAGGGAACAGAACACCTCCTCTTTCTCCCGTGGAACAGCTGGTAGTTTTGAACTGTCGACCTTGAGGTTCGCAGCCCGATTCGTAATCACTGTGCTTTCCGTTAGCAGTCCAGTGATTACCCTACAACGCCACGTCTTGAGAGTAGCCAGAGAGAAATATCACCCTTGGGAAACACAAAATAACAGCATATTTCTCATCTAGACTCATAACACCCAAAAAGACGTACCATGATATTTTTCAAGCACTGAAAATTCTATTACCAGCAAAACTATCTCTTAGATATGAAATGGGAAGAGAAAGAAAACATTCTCAAATAGATGAAAAGGACAAGGTTTCTTATCCTTATGATGGGCTCAAGTACGGTTTTCAACTAGGAAAAAAAATCATGAAAGAAGCAATCTTGGAACATCAGGAAGGAAGAAGAAAATAGCAAGAAGAAGAGAATTGTGGGTACACGCAATAGACTTTTTCCTCTTGAGTTCTGTGTTTCATGTTCAATTACAAAATTATAACACCGTCTCAAATTAAGACAATGGTATTCACAAGCGTGGAAGGTACAAGGAGTTACAAAGAAGGGACGTCTGTACATCTACCTCAATGTGGTAAAACTTGGATGGGAGTTGTTGGTGTTGTTAAATACCGTTGAGCCAATTCTGACTCATAGCAACCCTGTATAGGGTTTCCAAGGAGCGGTTGGTGAGCTTGAACCATAAGCGTTGCAATTCAAACCCACTTGGCAGTGCAGTGCATTGTCCCACAGTGCCACACCAGGACTCCTGGGTCTGAGTAGACAGCTACATGATATCTATCTACAGTGTATTACTCAGAGCAGTGATGACAAAAATAGATACACTCAGAAATCATATAAACAAGATACACACTTTAATCAATCAAGATGCAATCCTACCATCAAGGGAGAAGAGCACAAGCGGAATGTGGGACCCGATCCAGAGAAACAGTGATGCCAGAGACGGAGGCAGAGATGGGGACATGGAGAGAGGGAGCAGCTGAAGACTCCAGATTCATGAAAGTGAGGGACTAAGAGCTGGCAGCCAGGAGGCAGGCTTGCAGAATATGCCCTTTGATTGTTTAAATTATTATATATTCCTGAGTGGTTTTGTGTACACCGCTCCCCTCACCAAAACAAAAAAAAACTAAAACGGAGGGAATGGAAGCAAATCCTGTTGAATGATGATGCACGGAGGAGACCTTAATCATTGCAATGAAACGGTGGTCAAAGCCGATGTTCTTCCATGTAAACTACCACTCAGGTCACAATAAAAACTTTTTTTTAAAAAAGATACAATCCTAGAGAAGCTCCTGCTTGTTGGCACGCCCTCACACCAAATGAATCTTGGTGTTGGAGAAGACTATTTAAAACACCCTGGACTGCCAGAAGAACCAACAGATCTGTGTTGGAAGAAGTGTAGTCCGAAGGCTCCTTAGACTCAGGATGGTCAGAGTTCGTCTCTCAGACTTTGAACATATTGTCAGGAGGGACCAGTCGCTGGACAAGGACATCATGCTTGGTAAACTGGAGGCTCAGTGAAGAAGAGGAAGACCCCCAATGAGATGGACTGACACAGTGGCAGCAGCAATGGACTCAAGTGTTAAT
>NW_006408555.1:2235641-2236639 GCF_000296735.1 Chrysochloris asiatica | reverse complement strand
CTAAGGCTGTGGTCTTTGAGCTTCACCAGTAAGTATTTTAAGTCCTCTTCACTTGCAGCAAGCAAGGTTGTATCATCTGCATGTCACAGGTTCTTATTAAGTCTTCCTCTAATCTGGATGCCACATATTTTCTCATATAATCCATCTTTTTGGATTATTTGCTCAGCATACAGATTGAATAAGTATGGTGAAAGAATACAACCTTGGAACACACCTTTCCTCATTTTAAATCATTCAGTGTTCCCTCATTCTGTTTGAACAACTGCCTCTTGGTCTATATACAGATTCCTCAGGAGCACAAATGCATGTTTAAGAATATTCATTCTCCACAATGTTGCTCATCATAATCAAAAGCCTTTGCATAATCAATAAAGCACAGATGAACATCTTTCTGGTATTCTCTACTTTCAAACAAGATTCATCTGACATTAGCAATGATATCCCTTGTTTCGCATCCTCTTCTGAATCCAGCTTGAACTTCTGGAAGTTCTCTGTCAATGTATGCTTGCTGCCATTTTAATTCTCTTTACAGAAACTTTACCTGTATGCAATATTAATGATATTGTCCATTGATTTCTACATTCCGTTGGGCCACCTCTCTTTGGAATGGACACAAATCTGGATATCTTCCAATCAGTTGGCCTGGTAGCTGTCTAACAAATGTCTTGGCATAGCTGAGTGAGTGCCTCCAGTGCCCCATACGTTTGTTGAAAGATTTCTATTTGTGTTCCATCACCTCTCAGTTCCTTGTTCTTTGTCAATGACTTCAGTGCCCCTGGGACTTCATCCTTCAGTATCATTAGTTCGTGACCATAGGCTACCTCTTAAAATGGATGAACATCAACCATATCTTTTTGGTACAGTGACTTTGTGTATTCCTTCCTTCTTCTTTTGATGCTTTCTGTATCGTCCAATCTTTTGCCCATAGAATCCTTCAATACTACAAGTCGAGGCTTGAATTTTTTCTTCAGTTCCCCCAGCTTGAGAAATGCTGAGTG
>NW_006408555.1:2221716-2225799 GCF_000296735.1 Chrysochloris asiatica | reverse complement strand
TGTAGACGGTTAATGACTCCTGTGTAGACGGTTAATGACCTCCGTGTAGACAGTGCATGACCCTATGTAGGCGGTTAATGACCCCCATGTAGACGGTGCATGGCCCTTTGTAGACAGTTAATGACCCCTGTGTAGACGGTGCATGGCCAGGCAGTGTTTCGTTCTGTTCTACATCAGCACACTAGGACTCAGAACCAACTCGACAGCACCTCACAACAATTGTTAATCACAAGGTCGGCGGTTCGAATCCTCCAGCTGCTCCTTTGAAATCCTATACAGGGTCGTTAAAAGTTGGAAGTGAC
This sequence comes from Chrysochloris asiatica, assembly GCF_000296735.1. Classification (NCBI taxonomy): domain Eukaryota; kingdom Metazoa; phylum Chordata; class Mammalia; order Afrosoricida; family Chrysochloridae; genus Chrysochloris; species Chrysochloris asiatica. The sequence goes on along the minus strand of NW_006408555.1, from coordinate 2,225,497 downwards.
TCTACAGCACACAACAACAACAAGAATACTAAATGTACAATGAAAGCATGGGACACAAGAGGACATATTTTCATTTCACCTACTCTTCCTTCTTCGGAGAACGTTTTCCTCCCCAATTCCAGCCTTGAGGTTCTCACATCCTGATTAGCTATAAAGGATCTGCACTGCCCTGAGCAGAGCCAATGAGAGTCCTTTCTCCGGGATGTTCCTATGAAGAACACGAAAGTGCAGACAGTGCTCCCAGCAGCCTTTCAAGAGGATGCTGGGAGGATGTGAGCTCAAACTGCCATCTGACCAGGCGTACCATATAAAGGAGTCCAACTGCAAAGGACAGGAGACAGGTAGAGACAAAGGGTCAAGGGACAGAAGAGACAATGGCCACAGTTGTGTTTCAGGATTCTGTGTTCTTCCTGAGACCAATGTCTTTAGTGCCTGCTCTCCAGCTCAGTGATATGAGTTTATAACATTAACTCAAACTTTGGGTTCACAAGGCTGCCACCAGGAACCAAAAGTGTCTCCCCTAAAACAGATGAGGTCCCATAAAAGGCAAGGAGTGGGGGAAAGTGGAAGTAACACACTAAACACTGCCATTTTCTGAGGGATCTGAGGAATGAATGCTAGGCAGGCACCAAACTGGCCATGGGGCTCCCCTGCCTGGACTGTGTGCCCCAAGCTAGAAATGGACAGCAGGCTCAGAGCAGGAGAGGTTCAGGAGGGGAAGGGGGACTCTAATTCCCCAGGGACAGAGAAGTTCCACGGTTCTTTGTTTCCTTCAGCTCTCTTGCACCAGTCCTCAGACAGGGACAGTGGGGACAGCAGTAGTAAGTCCCCCTGTGCTCACAACAACTGTGGTCCCAAGCCATAGAGCAAACCCCTAGTACTTTCCCATACCTGTGTTCAGATCTAGACACAGGTAGGAGAAGTGCTCAGCTCAATGATGACAGTGCATACCTGATTATGAAAGCTACGCTTTGCCACCTTAAACTCTCACCACGCCCAGCCTGCAGACACAGGTCCCAACACTTGGTAGGTGAAATGACTTCCCAGGTGACACAGTGAATATGGAATATGTGGGCCCAGGCAGCTTCAGTCCCAGAAGTCTGGCCGCTCTTGTTCCCGCCACAGCCTTCCAGGTGAAACATGATGGTAATAATGTTGGTTCAGGTGATGGTGGGGGTGATGATGAACGTGATGGTACTGGTGAAGGTGACGAGGATCATGTTGGTGATGGTGACAGTAATGATGGTGGTAACAACAACAGAGATGACAATCACGTGCACAGCATGGGAAGCCAGGAAGAACACTGGAAACCCTTGGTAAAATTCTTGGCATATGATTAGCCTGCAGTGATTCCCAGCTATTATGACTCCTAATGCTATCATTATAAGCTTCTGAGCAATTATAAGTTGATTGTAGGCATCTCTCAACATATGGCCTGTACTGAGACCCACTAGGTTGTAAATAACAAAAGTCCACGTCACACCGACTCCAGCCAAACAAGAGCATCCATTGATTCTCTTAACTACACTCCACACTTGGTTACCAGAGAGCAAGAGGCTCCACAGCTCAGCTCCGTCTCCTCTGTGCTGACTTGCGAATGAACTAACATGGCGGGTGCTTCAAGCAGCTGAAATGCTCACAACTCAGTAACCCAGGACGAAGGGGTTGCTCCTTCCAACCTCGCAGCAGAAAGCCCAGTAGGGCTACCCCTGGCCTCATGTAGCCACATGGCATCTCTCATCAAGCACTCTGGTCAGAGGCTGTTGAGTCCTCACAATGAACCTGTGCTGCGTGCCCTCCCTGAACCCAGGGGACTGAGAGTGGTGGGCGAGGGCTGCTCCAAGGGGGACTCAGGTGCTCCTCATAGAAGGACTAGATGGATGATGGGAATGTAAGAACACATGACCACCACATGTCTGCGATATGGGCAGGGAGCCACAAACAACCCTGTTTGTCTGGGAAACAGCTATTCAACTGGGATTTGTTGAGGGTTTATAATATGACCGGAAGGCCAGTGATGTGACCCCATCAGTGGCTCCATGGGAGAAAATACCTGGTAATCCTTTTCTATAACAATTACAGCTTAGGAGTCCTATGGGGCCGTTCCATTCTGCTGGTATCAACTAGAGAGCAATTAACAATTACTACTACAATGTGCCCGACAAGCCTAGACGTGGACCCAAAAGCTAAGGGAACTACGTTTCTTCATGTACCACAGCCTTGGCCCAAGAAGATACCCTGACTTGGTTCCTCTATGACAAGAAGGGGTTAACAAGAAGGGGGAAGAAGCACCACATCAGGGCAGCCCACTGGGAGGGAGCCCACCCACGACTGTGGATGTTTAAGGAAGGCTTCCTGAGGGAGGGACGGAGAAGCTGGGTGGCCAGGAGGCAAGGTATGCTGGGGGGTGGAGCTGCTTACTGAGAAAGGCCCAAAGCCAGCAAACCCCAGGGTCAAAGTCTGGCCCCCGAGAGCCTTTGGGTTGAGTTCATTCTTCTCAACTGATATCAAGAAGCATGTCCTGGAGGCGGAAGGAAACTCTTTCCCCCAGGAGGGTGTGTGAGGATGATGTAGAGGGTTTTTCTGGGATTCAGCAGATCACAGTACCTGCAGGAGTGAACGTGGGATGTGTGTGTGTGTGTGTGTGTGTGTTCTGTAGGAGAAAGACGTGACTGTAGGAGGAAAAGGAGGCATAGGAATAGGAGGAGAGGTGAAGATACTTCGGTTCTTCTGTGTCTCTAATCCTCTAAAAGCTCGTTAACATAATGTTGTTGCTGTGATTGTGATGCACCCTTGAGCTTCTGAGAAGCGTGACCCACCGACCTTGCAGTCCAGCGCATTAACCCACCACACCACACCAAGTGACCCTATAACACAGATGCTTCTTAGGGTTTTGTTGACTGCTATCTTTAGGAAAAGAGATCTCCAGGTCTTTTCTCCCCACGGCGGCGGATAGATTTGAACTGCTAACCTTTTGGTTGGCAACTGAGCACTAAATCACTGCGCCATCAGGTCTCATTGGGAACATTTCAGTCTTGAGCTAACAAGAAGCACTTCCTGAGCACCCCATCCACGCCCGCCACGATGCTAAAGTGTTGTCCAGCTCTTTGTCCCCTGCACCCTGAGAAAAGCCATGTGAGGCACCGATTACCATGATCAACAATTTACAGATGACAGTGATTCAGGGAAGTTGGCTAATATGCCCAACATTGCACACCTGGAACTTGATCCCAAATCTGTGTCCAAAACTGAAATCTTCCTACTAAACTTCATGACTGCCCCTTCCCTGACAGATGACCATTCAGTGTCTCCTTGAACATATTACTCAGGGAAAGTCACTGAATCCTAAGGAAACAGCTCCATAGGTCAGCGGCTGCAAACTGAGACTTGAAAAGGTGGGGGCTGGTTACCATCAGGCAGTTTATCATAACCTCACATCTCAATGAACCCCAAAATTACAATATTCTATGTTCCCTGGAGTGTTCTGATGTGACACTGTGCGATAAGGCACTGGACTACAAGGTTGGTTTGAATCCCAAGGTCAGTGGTTCAAACCTCACCAGCCGCTCCTTGGAAACCCTATACAGGGTTGCTATGAGTTGGAATTGACTCCCACAGCAGTTAAGAACAACGTGTCCCACAAATGTCCATGACCAACAGACCATTCTAACTGGCAACACTTCAGTAAAGGACACTTGGTGACGGTGAGCTGACATCACTGGCTGCAATTTCAGTCCTTCTGAAATTGAGGAACCCACCGTTCCCAAGGTAGACATGATGA
>NW_006408555.1:2213260-2221146 GCF_000296735.1 Chrysochloris asiatica | reverse complement strand
GTGGGTGGTGCAGGCAGTAGCAGTGAGGATGATGAGGGTTAGGATGACATCAGTGGTGAGGAAGGAAGGTGCTGATGGCTGTAGTAGTCAGAATGATAACAGTAAGGGGTGGACTGAACGTGGTGCAGCCCTGCGCCTGGCTGAGCAGTCTGTGTAAGGCTGTTGGCTCTGTGTCTGGCGTTGACCATGAAGTCAGCAGGAAGGAAGGATGGATTGAAGTGGTGAAGACCACACAATTCCCCATTTTACAAAGCTGGAATGTGCCTACAGTCTCACAACCAGCGAATGCCAAGCTGGGAGCTCACCCTCAAAATCTCTCATTACGCTGCTCTCTGCTGCTTCATTTTCTTATCAGCTTAGCCCACAATAAAGAACCTTGAATGGTTTTACTTTTGCCTCAAAAAACGTTTTTAACCCCTTTTTGCCAGTGTTGTTGTTGTTGTTGTTAAGTGCCGTCAAGTCGGTTCCAACCCATAGCGACTGTGTATAGGGTTTCCAAGGTTGTAAATTTTTACGGGAGCAGAAAGCCTCGTCTTTCTCCCGTGGAGTGGCTGGTAGTTTCGAACTGCTGACCTTAAGGTTTGCAGCCCAACTTGGAAGCGCTATGCTACCAGAGCTCCTATTTGCCAGTGTAGGGGAGAGTTAAAGTCTCTGTTTTAGAACTTGACACCCTCATCCCTCCAAATCAACTCTACCTCTGAACCAACAAATCCCACTTTGTTCAGTAATGATGATGTCTTCCCTCTTTCTACTTTGCTAACAGAAGGTTTGGCAAAAAAAGGCCATTAGGTTTGACACCTGACCTCTGAGAGCTCTCTAATGAAGGAGGGAACATGTTAGGTGTCCAGGGGTCACGGAGGTCCCATCTCCTCTGCAGAGAAGGATTCAGGTACGTTTTCAGCCCCACACAAGGAGGTTCAGGTAGGAGCAGACCGATCAAAGCATCCGTAACCTGGGCTGGGTCACGGACAAATCTGCTCCTGTCGTGCATACCTGGATCCCATGGGCACAATCATGTCCCGGCATTCCACATGTTAACCTCCCCATGGGCAAGGGTGGCATTACTTACAAGGACATTTCAGCTGATGAAAAACTGAAGTGTCCCTAGTGATGCAAACGGTGCTAAGCAGCTAATCCAAAGGCTGGAGGTTCGAGTCCCCCAGAATTACCTTGGAAGAGAGGCCTGGAGCTTTTGGGAAACCAGACTCTGAAAACCCTATATTCGCTCTTACTCTAACGCACATAGGGTCTGACACACGTGAGTTGAAATCCATTCAACAGCACCTCTTTTTATTTTTTTGTTTTTTAATGAAGGGAACTCGCGCGCACGCGCACGCACACTAAGTCCAACTCTGAGCCTCAATCTTCCCTTTTGTTTCAGCTGTGGAGGCTGGGTGGGAAGGTGACATGCAAGGTTGGAGGGTAATTTGCCCAAGAATGCAGAGCGCAAACATTTTTAACCGCCACGGAGAGGCTCTGCAAGCTGATTAGAACCATTTGTATGGTCAACAGAAATGAGGGCTGCAGAGCGCCGCGCAGGGGGACAATGTTCGCTCTGTTCTGTGGGGCAAAACAGATGCCAGCGTCCCCCCTGACTTTACAGCGTTTTCTTGGCCTGAGCCGGCAAACGAGCTGATTAAAATGGGGCCCGCGCCGCCCGCTGAACGGCCTCCCGGAATGTGGCGGAGGCGTGGTGGGCTGGCGCTGGGGTCTGGGCCTGGCGGGGGCTCGTGCCAAGTGCGCGCACGCGTGTGGCAGAGACTGAGGCTGGGGGATGCTCTTTCTCCCGCCTGGCCCTCCGACCTCTGCAGGCAGAGCAGCGAGCCTGGCCACAGCCAGCCTACTGGCCGGCATGGGACTGGACACAAAGATGCCGTGTCCTCCAAGTACATGTTTTCCTGCAGCGGTGTCTTGGGTGAAACCCAGCCAACCCGGGGCATTGGGTTTCGCTGGGAGATCCACTGTGTGGTCTGCGTTGGAGGCCAAGACTTTCCAACCATACATTTAAGCGGCGGTTACTCGAGTCTGGGCTTTTAAGAAAGAAAAAAAAAAGGGGCTCATTTCCGAGCAGACTGTGAACCGTGAGGTCTGTAACCGATACGCAACCCCGGAGCGCACGTTTACCGGCAGTGGGCGCCTCTCCCCGGCGACACGATGTGGCCTCGAGCCGGGGAGGACGGAGGGCAGCGTCCCACGTGTGTCCGCTCCCTGCCCGAGGGGCCGGGACTCTGGGGAGGACAGTGGAATGCGGGCGGAGACATGGAAAGGTTCTGTTAATAAGCACTCGGGGGAGACTGGAAATGACAGCGCTGGAAAAGGCCTTCCACCCGGGCTAACTTGGGTCTTGGGACCTCAGTGACCTTGTGCATAAAATGAAGGGGCGGGAGAGGAGGGCTGATGGAATAAGTGCTGTTGGGCCACCCAAGGTGTTAGTGGCTCAGCTGGACTCAGACCCCTGACCTCGACCAGGGGCGCCTTCCGCTGCCCCAGCTCCTTTGTCCAGAACACAGCCCAGTGAGAACTAGTGAGGAGGTGGAAGCCTCCCTGCGAAATCAGCTCCAACACGGGAGGGAACCTCTGCGGGAAGAGTCCTCGTGGCACGGGTGGTTAATCGCTTGCCTTACTGAAAGGCCCGCGGTTCAAGCCTACCACTTGCTCCGTGGGGGACAGCAGTGATAACGTGTTTCTGTAAAGACTGCTTTTTTGGTTGTTTTTTCTCACTGTGGTTGTGGGGCAAGTTTACAGAGCACATTAGTTTCCCATTTGACAATATGTAAGCACTGTGTCGTGATATTGGTTGCCAGCCCCCTCAGTGTAACAGCACTCTTGCTGCATCCTCCCCATTTCTAGCCTCTCTTCTTTCCCACTTCGCTTTTGGAACAGACCCTTTTGGTCTGTATGGTTGGTTGTACTGAGGACAGTCCTCACCAGTGTGTGTCCTCACCTTAGAGGCCTCCCTGTCGTTTGTTTCCATGAAGATTTACTGTCTTGGGGACCCCCTGGGTAGTTCTGCTTTGTCCTATGGGGTCTCTAAGCATCGGAACCAACTCGAGGGCAGTGGGTTTGGGTTTGGGCTCCCTGTAGATGATGAGAAAAATGTGACCCTCTTTACCTTTCTGATTAGAGTTCCTTCATTCCTTCCACAGCGCTGTATCTGATATTTCCCACTGCTGGGAATGTGATGTTTACTGAATCGTCAGCCTCATCCCAGCCAATAACTATTGTGCCTGCCCCTGGGCTGGGCTTGAGGTATCCAAAGACAATCAGATTGTCAAATTGTAAAGACAATCAAATATGGATTTAGTTAAGCAGGTGAATATTGTGGAATTATGAGCTGCCACAGACAGACAGCTCTTCAGAAAAGGAAACAGTATGTTCACGTCCTCCAAAATGTCAATACTGAACAGACAAGTTTGAGTACCCCCCCAGGCTTGGTGGGTGGCTGGCTGTAGACAGATTGGTTGGTTGGGTGGTAGGCTGGTTGCTTGGCTATGTACTGAATGTTTGTTATTGATGGCTGATTGTTGACAGATTGGTTGGTTGGTAGATTGGTTGCTAAATTAGCTAAATACAGATTAGCTGTTCTTGGGTGGGTAAGTGGTGATTGACAGATAGATGGTTGGTTGCTTGGTTGACTAAACATTGGCTGTTATTGGGTGGTTGATTTGGTTGGTAGATTGATTGTTTGGTTGACTAAGCACTAATTTTTTTGTTGTTGGTTAGTGCGTGGTTATAGATACATTGATTGGTTAGTAGCTTGGTTAACTAAATATTGCTTGGCTATTATTGGTAAAGAGTCCTGGTGTGGCACCGTGGGTTAATGTGTCAGACTGCAAAGCCATTTGAACTGTAAGGTCGGTGGTTCAAGCTCACCAGCTGCTCCTTGGAAACCCTCTACAGGGTCACTATGGGTCGGAACCGACTTGACAGCACTGAACAACAACAACAACAATATTGGTAAGGTGGGTGGTTGTTAGTAAATTGGTTGGTTGATAGCTTGGTTGACAAAGTATTCATTGGTTGTTACTGGGTGGGTGGGTTACTATTAATAGACTGGTTGGTTGACAGATTGGTTGCCTGGCTAAGTATTGATTGATTGTTATTGGTTGGGTGGGTGGTTGCTGACAAATTTGTTGCTTAGTTAACTAAACACTGATTGGCTATTGGCACTACGGGATAATGCACTGGACCGCAAGGTCAGTTTGAACCACAAGGTGGGTGGTTCAAATCCACCAGCCGCTCCTTGGAAACCGTATACAGGGCTGCTATGATTCAGAACCAACTTGAAGGCACTTAACAACAACGTTATTGGTTAGGTGGGTGGGTGGGTGTTCATTAGTTGGTTGATTAGTTGACTGGCTGACTGACTGAAAAGAAAAACCAGACTAAACCAGCCTGGTACCTTCGAGAAAGCATGAGTCACACTCCCAACTCTGCTGAGTTTGAGGACCTGAGAAATCCACTTCACAGCCACATTCCCAAGCCATAAATTTCTCCTCTGCAAATGGTGGTAATAGTGTCTATGTTTCACTTAGCCAGCCCATTGGGGCACTCTGCAAAAAACAGATATTGTCATTCTCATTACTCAACATGGAGACGAAGGGCTAGGTTCAAACATTGGTAAGACACTTGCCCACGGCCGTCAGAGGGCTGGTCTTCCTGAGACTCTGCACACCATCGCTACAGAGACCCAGCAGTAGGCGGGAGAAAGAAACACTGTACCTACAACCTTGGCTAATAATAGCCACACTGCAACTTACAAGATCTGCACCACAGAGTGAAATGCTGCCTGGTCCTGCAACTTTCTCACAATTGTTACTCTTGAACCCATTGCTACTGCCACTGTCCCAATCCTGCTCCTTGGGGGTCTTTCCCTTTTTTGCTGACCCTTCTCTTTACCAAGAATGATATCCTTCTTCAGAAACTGTTCCATCCTGAAAATAAATATGCCTGAAATGTGAGAGATGAAGTCTTGTCATCCTGGCTTCTAAGGAGCATTCTGGCTGCACTTCTTCCAATTCAGATTTCTTTGTTTTTCCTGGCAGTCCTGCTTCAACACCGTAACTCAAATGCACCTATATTTGTCTATGGTCTTCCTTATTCTTTGACCAACTTCCTCATGTCTGTGAGGCAAGTGAAAACACCATGGTTTAGATGCACTTTAGTCCTCAAACTGCTATCTTTGCTCTTAAATGCTATAAAGTGGTCTTTTAAGTAGAATCCATGAGTACAATTCCACCCCACCCCACCCCAGGTAAAAATCCAGTGACTTTCCACTTACAGGGTCCACAGTTCAGGTCTTAAAGTACAAACATGTATTGACAGTAATCCTTGGTCCCAGAAACATCTCTGAAGCTATGTCTAACTGTTCAAAATCTAAGATAGGTGCTCTAAACATGCTATTTAAAGAAAACCCACTACTCAAATACAGCAATGTTTTATATATTTTTAATTTCCATGAAAATCCCAAGAAGCTATAAATGAAAAGTAAACTCATGGACATTAATATTAAATCAAACATCATATAATTCTTAAAAATACCAGGGTAGCACAGCTGCCAGCTAAAATGAAGCTGGCTCAGCTCCCATCACGTGTGGCAGGTGACCCGTGTCTGACCTTATCTCTCCAGGACTCAGGAAGGACATGGCTTGCTTTTGCTCACTAGGTCTGTGTCCAAGCTCTTGTTTGCGCCAAAGTCATACTATTTATGTGTGGTATTACTGTCCCATGTGGGCCTTCCCAGTCCCACTGGTCTAGCAGATTAGACTCACTGAAGAAGAAAATGAGGGACTTCGAGGAGGGAGCTAAAGGGCCACACAGAAAGTGACACCAATAAAAAGGAAACATGAAGGAAAGTTAAGGGACCTCAAAGATACAATGAGAAACCCCAACAAATAGTTAGAATTCCTAAAGAAAGGTTTCAGATCAGATAGAGTGGGAGAAAATGTGGAACAAAACCCAAAATTATAACTGAAAAAATAAACCAAAAAAGTCTGGGCTTACTGGTCAGAGACTGGAGAAGGAACCCAAGAGTATGGCCCTCAACCACCCTTAGGTCTGGAATGGAACTCCCCCTTGTGACCCCATTTTCTGACAGCAGTAGATAGGTATCCAAGGGGGACAACAACACTAGGAAGGTCTGCTCACCATGGAACAGTCGGTCACCCAAGATCAAAAGGACACCATTTATTTACCTAAGGACAAAGTTGAGAAGGGATGGGAAGGAGGGTGGAGTGGAAACAGGAACCACACAGAGAAAGTGGGATCACTGTTGTTGTATGGAAGGGATTGCAATCATTGAGATGAAACAAAGTGTAGGATTGGTTGAATGTAAAGCTGATAATCTTGTCTATAAAGCTTGACTCAATTCACTATAAAAAGTTCAACAACAACAAAAAGTTCCTAAAGAAGGCAATAGACAGGAAGTACTTTTACATGAAACAATGCCAAAATATTTTCCAAAATCTAATAAGGACATGAGTTTTCACACTGAAGGAACATAATGAGTCACATGTAGCTTGGAATTCATTCATTGATTCATTCATTGATTGGGTAATTGATTCATAATGATTAAGTGAATAGATGACTGCATATTCTAGCACTATGCAGACTCAATAGCATCTAACAACAACAACATACTTGAATTACACTATCTATGAAAAGGTTCTCTTAGGATCAAAGCAAACACTATAGTTCTGGTTCCCCCAGCAGCCAAGGCAAAGTCCCAGACAATGGGAAAAGATCTAAAACTTCTAATACTGAAAATCATAACACGGAAAGTCATTCAGAGCAACCAAAACAGAACTGCCTACATATGTAGTAATATAGAAATTCCATTCAAAATTAAGCAAACAAAGCTAGAGTCCTACATCATCTCATACAAACAAGCTCCAGGTAGATTAAATTACTAAATATGAAAAGTAAATCATTAAAATGCTTGGAAGAAAATATAGGAAAATGTCTTTATGAATTATGAGGATTTCTTAAACAGAAAACAATGGCATGTAGCACCATAAAAAGGGTTTTATTTTGTTTTAATTTTTGTTTTAAAAAAGAGGCAAAGGAACACATTAGAAGTGGGAGGGGGATGGGAGAACAATTAGGCAGGTTTACACGGGCTGAGTGGGACAGAGGTAAATAATGATGTATGCCCAACTCTGGAACAACAGGGCTCTGGGATACAGGGATTCAGGCATGGTTGGAATGGGTAAAAGGGGGGAAATAATGTTAAGATGCTTGGTTGTCTATTGAAACTTGTTTTCCCTTGTCTACCATTGTAAAATAGACACTTGAGGGGGAGAGAAATGAATAGCCAGAAATATCATCATAGAAAGTTTGTAAGTCCGTCTTCTGCCTATAACTGATTGGAATACCTAAAATGGGGCTACACCGTGCCCAGTGAAGGAGGCTTCCTGTGGAGCCTCTGTGTTACATAAGAACATAGGTGGAATCCTGAACCACATCCAGAATCTTCTGAGGTGGGAAATTTCCACTTGAAAGGACAAACAGACCAGCCTAGAGCGGCTAGAAGAACAGAAGATACTTCTTGAAAGAAAGACCGACGGGATAATTTCAAAACAATAACAGCAGTCCAACTGATTACTACAACAGCAAGCAAGCTGTTCGCCCAGGAGACATCAAGGCAAGTGGTCAGGTCCCCTCAGGGCAAATGCCCTTCCAAGACTAAGACTCATGGGGAATACACGAGAAGACATGCACTCTGTCACCAATAAGGGGAAGTGAGGGAAAAACAGCAATGAAGCTGCGAGCTAAGTCCTACCACGTTCAACAGACTCCTGTGAACCCAGGTGGAGACCTGGTTGGCCAGTAGTGTGGCAAGACCTGGGGACTCCTGGGGACTCCTGGCCACAGAGGACTAGAGTGGA
>NW_006408555.1:2209301-2212575 GCF_000296735.1 Chrysochloris asiatica | reverse complement strand
GTATACCCTTTTGTTGGTTGATGATGCATGGAGGGGATTGTAACCATGGCAATGAAACGATACACGATAGGATGAATGTAAAGCTAATGCTCTCCCATGTAAACTATCACATAATTCACAATAAAACATTTCTTTAAAAAAAGAGGCAAAGACATAAAACATGAAGACAAGGGTGATGAATTTAGATATTAAATTTTAAAAGTTCTGATTATCAAAGGACAACATTAAAAAAACAAAACTGAAAGACAACTCAGACACTAGACGATTTCTGCAGCACCAATAATCTATAAAAGCTCAGTATCCAGAACAGACAAATATATTAAAGAAAAGACAAAAAGAGAGAGAAAGACAAAAGATAGAAGAGAGGCAAATCACAGGAAAACCAGTACAAATGGCATATGGAAGAGGGGAGGGATGAAGAGTAAATGAATGTGTTAGGTGTCATTAAGTCAGTTCTGACTCACAGTGACCCTGTATAGTTTCCAAGGAGCAGCTGGTGGGTTTGAACCACTGACCTGTGGTTAGCAGTCCAGTGTTTATCCTACAGCATCACATCAGGACTCTGGATGAATGGACATAGATAAATGTACAGACAGACACTGTGTGTGTGTCTGTGTGTGTGTGTGCGCGCGCGCGTGCCCGCGCACACTCCACACTAATAGTGTGGGAATTGTAAGTTAAAACCATAATGAGACCAGTCCCTTTGACTCATAATGGCTTAAGAATCCAACACCACCAAGTGCTGCCAAAGATTATGACACTTGGAACACTCCTGTCCTGTTGATGGAAAAGTAAATTGGTAGCTCCCCTCTAGAGAAGACTTTTGCATCACCTGGTAAAACTGTAGTGTTGGTGAAAAATATTGAATATGTCATGACTGCCAGAAGACTAAACCAGTCTTAGAAGAAATACCGCCAGAATGCTCCTGAGAAGAGAGGATGGCGACACTTTGGCTCATCTGCTTAGGACACACATAGCAGTAAAGACCAAGGGCTAGACAAGAACATCATGTCTAATAAAGAGAGAGTCAGCAAATGTGAAGTCCATCCTCCATGAGACGGATGGGCACAGTGGGCACCACGATGGAAGCAAACACACCCACGATCATGAAGAAGGTGGCTCATTCTGTTGCCGTGCCTCTGAGCTGCCTCATCAGCAGCTAACCATGGTGAAAGCGAAGACACACATGGCCCATTACACAGAAAGCCCACCCCACAGCCTCCTCAGCACATGTCAAACCCTTGTACAGGATAGTCAGAGCTGCATTGTGCAGCAAAACATAAATCCACCTAACTCATCTGTCCAGTAGACTTGAAGACACTCAGTGCAAGAGCACTGATGTGCCCATATTCACATGAATAAATCTCACAAACTTAAGTTCGAGAGAAACAAAAATTTGAAGAAAACAAACAACATGTCACTGTTTGTATATAGTTTCAGAACACACAAAACAATGCCATATCTTGACAACTAACAATACTATGTCTTAACAACTAAAGGAGAAAACCCTGGCTATCTGGCTCTGAAAAGATGACGGTCAAGAAAGTCCTCGAGAGTAGATCTACTGTGTAACTCTTGGTTCTCCATGAGTTGGCCTCGACCTGAAGGCCACAGGTCTGGTCTGGCTTTATACCCTGATGGACGCATACAAATGTGGTCAGAGCATTCATTAATCTAGGGGAATAGCTAATACCAAGGCAGGTCACTCCTGAAGAGGTCAGCGAGAACCAGCTCAGCAATTACACCAGATGCATTTACCTGGTAGCAGATTTTTCTGACGCAGCCTGGGGGATTTATGAGTGTCTGTTACACATTCTACGCATCTGTTAATTACTGTATAATTGACACACTGGGCAATGAGCATGCCTTCCTGAAGTTCCTCTCAGCCTGGAACAGATAACGTTACACTGAGACAACATTAAGAAGATAAACATTTAGAAGATGGGAAAAAAGACGGGTCACGGTCCTAACAGGAAAGTCTATGATGGAAGTTGGTGTGGCACTGTCGGATATACACTGGAGTGTGAACCACAAGGTCGGCAGTTTGAACCCACCAGCTGCTCCCTGGAAACCCTGTACAGGGTTGCTATGAGTCAGAACTGACGTGACAGCACTTCACAGCAACTATGAGGGAATATGAGGTCAGAGGCTTGTGAGGATTTCTTCTCTTCAATAGCAAAACCCCTAAAGCACTGGAAAGGAAGCTCATGGTGACCAGCCACGTGTCCACCCCCTCGTTCCCTCGGCATTGAGTGAGCAACTACACATGAACCAGGAGTCATGTACGGCAGCGGCTCCTTACTGTTACAGGCAGCCTCCAGGGTGGGCACCAGAAGTCACCCCACTTTAGAGGTAAGCCAACAAGGTCAACTGATGATTAGGAACCTGCCCCCAGGGGTTCTAGTGAACAACCCCCTAACGGTGGGATTTTAGCCACAATCAAGGCAACCTCTGGGAGTGACTGAGTTCATCATGGACCTTCAAAACACAAGAGGCACGATACAGAGGGTAGACAGGGATGGGCAATGTGGACATTGGCTACCCAAAATGGGTGGGGCTACAAAGGCAAGAAGTGACTGGCTTACAAGCTTTCAAGAGGGAGCCTATATCCAGAGGGTGCAGAGGAAGGTAGAATCTCCACTGTGTAGTATCCCATCTGTCTGGGTGGGGCTGATGAAAGGAGATGGAGATAGCAGTCTTGTGATACAATAGTGAATAATTGCTATCAGGACTGACTGTGAGGGTTGGAAATATAAAGGTAGACGTTTTGTAGCAAAAGGAGGGGAGTGGCTGACTTTGCAGTCCAGGAGCGGAGGTCCCTGGGACCATCAAGGGAGAAGAGTGGAGAGTGGGACCCCACCCAGAGAAACAGTGGTGCTGGGGAAGGAGGCAGAAACAATGACATGAAGAAATGGAGCGGCTGAGGACTCTAGACCCAGAGAGGGAGAGGGGCTGTGTGCTGACGACCAAGGGGCATTCTTGTGGGTTGGTTGATGATGCATGGAGGAGATTGTAACCATGGCAATGAAACGATATACGATAGGATGAATGTAAAGCTAATGTTCTCCCATGTAAACCATCACATAATTCACAACAAAATATTTTTAAAAACACACAAGAGGCAATCAGACATTCAATCTAGGTATCCAGACCACCATAGAACATGTATAATCATCAGTCACCACCATCACCATCACCACCACCTTCACTGTTAGCACCATCATCACCATCAGCATCATCACCATCACCACTATCACCATTATCATCATCACCA